>NW_008346927.1:274104-285819 GCF_000622305.1 Nannospalax galili
AAACTTTTTAAAATATGCTTTCACCAATTCAAGCTTAGATATTCTTTGTTGAATTTATGTTACTCACATTGCTGATGTCTTTAAAGGGGTCGTAGAGAGAAAAAGCAGCTGTAGAGCTGTGCGTCTGTCTTTAAATTTGACAGCTGTTTTGAAACTGCCAACCACCTAAGTCTCTTATTTTCTATTCTGCCAGGCTGGGTATTTCACTCTCCTCTTTTCATTCCCTTTCATTACAGCACGATGTACTATTTCACCATGAGGTGAAAACAGAACACTTGCTGTAAGTCTTGGAGGATTTTGTTCTGTGTTTTCTTGTAAAGCCAAACCAGAGACATCCCACTGGCAGAACCAGCTGTGCCTCATATTTAGACACAGCCTAGAGAGTGTGAGGGGTGGTGGAGAAAAGAGGACCTAGCCAACAAAAACAGTATACCATGCGGAGGGGAGGGGAGCAGGGTCTGCTTTTGAGATTTATGAGCTGAAAGCAAGTCACACTTTAATGAATATTAAATGAGACCTATCACATTTGTGGAAGTGAGGTTGTATTTTCTTCTGAGTGCTCCGATGAAATGCATCTCTTCTAAAACTTGAGTTGTCTCCTCAAAATAATATGCAGGTCAGCACATTACAATAAATCTTCTGAGAGCTAGAAAATGTATGATGGCTTAGTATTATGGAAATCCCGAGTTTTGTCCCTTTTGTTTTTTAAACGTGTCTGAGTTTTATTTTGGGAGATAGATGGCCAGTGAAGAGCAAAGCAGGAGAAGTATCCAGTTTCAATGTGCACTATCCTTAGTTTAAGGTATTTATTTAAACAGTTTGAAAGCCACATCCAAATTTAGGCTAGTTAGCAGTGTGGACAATGTCTGTTCCTGCTGCTCTCAGTACTTTTTCCACAATCTCCTTCAATTCTACCAGCCACACTGAGCTCTTTCCTACCCTTCCTACCTCCAAATGTAACCAGGCAAAGATTTGCCACCTAGTATATGTATGATCTTTTGTAGGTGTCTGCATTTAAAGCATTCTTACTAAGTGCGGAAGGAAGGCTTGGTGCATCTGGAGGCACATGGGATGTGTAAGGAACGAATGGTGTTGGTGGGAAAGAAGAGACAGAGCCTCCCATGCCAGCGGTACCTTTGTATCATATCCTCTGTGCTCTGGAGATGTGCAGTGCAGAAGCCCTGGGAAAGGAGATGGTGGAGTTCATCTCTCAGGGTTTTTAAAATCATCCAAAGATACTAAGTAGGAACCTGCCCATCTGGTCTGGTGTGTGTGCAAGGCAGATATAGAAACAACCTTAGAAGTGAGGCGAAGTCAGCCTGACAAGGCAGTAAACTGGGGCATCTGTTAGAAATGCTGCCTTGGGCAAGTAAAAAGCTATCCAAGAGGAGGGTGTGGTCAGCCCTGTGACAGAGATTGACTCTGTTAGTGCCAAATTCAAATTGAGCAGAACCTGAATAATGATGTCTTAACATTTTGGTATGGCACTTCCTGAATTTGTTCTGGATTTTTCTGGGGCTACTTGTAAGGTTTCCCTTTTGTTTATGCGAAGAGATGAAGCCAAGATCCATCAGGCCATTGTGTCCAGGTGAGTCAGATTGCCAGTCATTTTACAGTGTGCTATACCACACTGGACAATCATTTGGTCTCTAATTTGGGAGATGATAATTTGGTTCTGAAACAGGATTTGGAGGCAGATGGAAGGTGTGAACAGCTCCCAACTTGTTTGTGGATAACCAAGAACTAACAGTTTCTGGCACAGAGAATATAATTGATAATTATGAATTGATGGGCTATGAATGGATGAATAAATCTTTCTATAATTCCAGAGCTGCTTACTGTAGTTTTATGGCTTTGGCTTCCTGAGTCTTGGTTTTCTTATTTGCAATACCTTGTAGGGCTGTTGAGAGAAATAAAAGTCTACACCTTTAGCACAATTCCTCTGAAGGCAAGTGGTCATGTAGTGGTAGTATCAGCACTGTTCAGAGGGAGAAGAGATGGTTAAAGTATGTGATGCAGATCCTTGTGGCAGTCACTGAGAGGATCAGCAGAGAACTGTGCTGGAGTAGAGTCTGACCCAGGATGGAGTTTAGGTAAGAGACTGTACATGCCTTGGCTAAGAAGCAGACATGCTGGGTGGAGTCTTAAGAAAACTTGTTAATTTAAATGAGAGATTGGCCTTTGGAAAGTCACAGGTGTCTCGGGTTTTAAAGCTCAGCATATCTCTACCACGCTGTGCTCATAGGCCTACTACAAAGGTGCTTTCAGGCAGCATTGAAGGGACTCAGTGAGTTATATACATATAAAGAGGACATGAGGGTGGGAGGGAGATGTGTTAGGGGTCTGGGGGAAGTCAGAGGGTAGAGTGTAAATGCACAAATTCAGGATGCATTGTATGCATATATGAAATTGTCACAGAATAAATGTTTAAAAATTTAAAATAGCAAAAAATGTTCTAAACCAAAGAATCAGGTGTGTGTATGTTTGTATATGTATATGTGTATATATGCATGCACATGTGCTTATGAACATGCACATATGTGTATGAGTTACAGAAGACATTGCCTGGTTAATAACCAAAAGAAAGTTGTGAAGAGGAATGGGAGAAATGGAAGGATGGGTGTTACCATTAATTTCTGCCTTCTCCGGGCTGGCTGGGCCAGCCTGAGCTGTGTTTTGCCTACAGTTGACAACACACTGTGTTGCTTGCTCTGTGGGCTCACTCTGTCTGAGAAAAATGGTGAATATGAAAAATGTATGAAAGGAGAAGCAATAGGTAAAGTCGGTCCCACAAATACATCTTATTAACTATGGTAAATCAATCATTGAACTAGGTATTATAAACATATTATATGTTAATTTCACAACCCCTTTCTCCATTTTATATATATCTTATATATTTATATATTTTATATATATGTTATATTTATATTTTATATGTTATTTTTATAACCCCTTTCTTCATTTTATAGATGAGACCACTGAAGCTTCCAGAGGTTAAGTAACTTGGTTAGTAAGTTTCAAAGTCAAAATGGAAACCCAGGTCATTCTCTGCGCTCTTTTAAAATTCTGAAATGCATGTGAAATTCAAGTTTAAATGAGCCCTGAGCCTTTGCCTCTGGCTTCCTCCCACTACAGTTGTTTTGCATGTTGTGTAAGGGTTAACTCGGTGATAGGCATGGATACGTCTAGAGAAAATTATCTCACAGTGTTCCAGGACAATGGTTATATCTGAAACCAGCAAGAGCAACCTTTTAATGAGCCCTTCTTGTGGGCCAGTTACCATGGTAAGACGTCACATTAGGGATCCTGTTGAATCCTTTCAACAAGCCCAGAAGCCAAGCATTGGCTGGTGGAGACAGTGTTAGGTAAGCTGAGTTGAGGCACCTTCCTAAGCCTCAGCAGGATGAGGTCTATTGCACTGTTTTCTACTCCAGATGCTACAGGAAAATATACCAGAGACTCTGGTTCCATAGTGCACAGCACTCTCCTCAGACCACAAACATCTGGCACAGGACCTTTCTTCCTCCAGAAACAAATGAATTAAGAATGCAGACACAGTTCATTGCCTGTCAATATGGTCCATGGGCCGGGTGGGACTGTGGTTTCTGCAGGACCACATCTCATCCTATTACCTTCTTCCTTGTAATAGCAGTAAGAGTATTAACTAATATTTGTTGAGCTGTTGCTAAGTGCTGGACACTGGTTCAGTCACTGTACATGCATTCATTCATTTAATCCCTGTAACTCTTCTGTGAGGGTGGAACTGAGGCAGAAACATTCTATTTGCTCAGTGTCTCACAGTTAGCAGACGGAAGCTACTCTGATTCAAACCAAAGAATGTCTGCTTTCAGAGGCAAATGCTGGGTGAGGTGGGCCACAGCTGTGTGTATCAATCACACTAAATATTCTCAATAACCACTGTGTTATGTTAACTTCCTGGTATGGAAACGATAAGAACTGAGTAATACTCATAACTCAGTAGGCCCACCAAAGGGTGACTATCTAAGGGTGCCTGGTGTTGGCACGGGGCATCAGGTAAGGCCTGAGTGCTGTCTAGCCAACTAGGATGGAGGCCAGGGCTCTTTCCCTGTTTCAGGTCTGACCTCCATGTGCTCCCTTTGGTAGCTTGGCTTCCATTATTATGGTGGTTTACATTTCCGTTCACAGCAGAGTGTGCAGCCTTAACATTCTACTCACATGTCGCCTTTAACCAAGCCTGCTTTAATAGCTCATTCACACCTCTTGTCCATGTGAATAAGGTTTTCTTTTTCACACAGGGCACTTGCCCGTCAAAATACCCTGCCAGTGCTTCTACACTGTGTGAAGATCTGACCTTAGTGGAGGAAACTTTTTTTTTTCTTCCAAAATGAACATATTTTGACACACTTGATTCATCTCTGAGCGCACGCTGTCCCTTTGAAACTGTCAGCTGGACATACTTCATTAGAGAGCCCCTTAGCTGGTCCTTAGGAGTTTCCTGTCCTCCAACTGAGGTCGGGTTGGCAGGTACCAGGTGTGTCCAGCAAACTTACCTGCCTTAGAGGCCTGTGCTCTCTGAAGTACCGCAGGGAATGTCACACTTCAAAGATACCACATTGCAGCTGTCACCTGGCTATCTAGGGGGAGGTCAGAAAGTTAATATGCAACCATGAAAGCCAGCCTTCCCACCTCCAACTCACACCTGGGACTTTGAGCTCATTTTTCTCTGGAGCACAGGATATGAAAGCACTGTTCCCAGTTCATCTCTGTATTGTTCCTTATTTATCCACGCAGGAGTTCAGGGCCTCATGTCTTTAGATAAAGATTCATTGTACATATATCTCCGTTAGAAGAAATTAAGTAAAGGTGCTAAGTTTTTCTTCTCTGAATAGTAAGTATTGAGTGTTTGTAACTAGTATTAGCGGGAGTTTAATTACAAAGCTAACTTGTTAAAAAGAAATTAGTGAAGCTTCCTAAAATGTGGCACCTTTTATTTGAGGATCACAAAGGCTTGCATGCAGATTAATGAATTCTGCTGTTGGCTGTGCTTGTATGCACTCAATTACTGTTTTGTATTATCTTTGGGCATCTAGTACTCTGGAACTGGGATGGGAAGTAAAAGTTTATTTATAAGTTGCTTCAGGATGGATGTAGATTAGATCTAAAAAAGGACTTCCTGGTTATGATGTTATTAAATGCTGGCCTGATTGCTGTGGCAATCTTGAAAGAGTTGCATGAGAGGACTTCCTGCCACTTTGATGGTACCCTTCTCATTATAGGAACCAAGACATCATCCACTTCCAGTAGAGCACACTGAGTATTCTATTCCATTTCAACACAGATAACAAAGCATCAAAGTACAGGAGAGAGGCTTGAAGTGAGTGTCTAGGGAAATCCAAATTCTGTGAGAATCTGTTTGAAGGGCCTGGACTGTGCAAAGACCAGGGCAGCAGGCCAGTGTGCCTCAGCTCGCAGAAATGGGACCAGCTTTGTCCGGAGTTGCACTTGCTGCCATTCCTACTCTTTTAAAAATTATTTTATTTGGGGCTGGAGAGATGGCTCAACTGTTAAGAGCACTAGTTGCTCTTGCAGAGGACCTGTATTCATTTCCCAACACACACACACACACACACACACACACACACACACACACGGCAGCTAACTAACTCTAATGCCAATTCCAGGGGATCCAACATCCTCTTCTGGCCCCTGTGGGCATTGCACAGTGTGGTGTGCACATGCATGTGGAATGTTAGTTCAGCCTCTTTTGTCATTCCTCGGGCTCCATCTACCTCCCTCCATCCCCCTTTTTTGGGGATGGATCTCTCATTGGCCCAGAATTTACCTAGTAGCTAAATGGACTGGCCAGCCCCAGCCATTCACCTATCTCCACTTCCCCAAAGCTGAGCACACAAGCAGACTCCATCATGCTGGCCTTTTTCATGTGGCCTTTAGAGATCAAACTTAGGACCTTGTGCTTGCAAGACAAGCACTTTATCAATTGAACTGAAGATTTCTTATTCTCCCTGGCTCACTTTTCTTATCTGTCAAATGAGAATAGCAACATATCTCTACCTTATAGAAAAGTCATGAGCACTAAATGAGGAAAATCATGTATAATACTTACCAAGCACATGCTAAGCATTCAGAAATGCTATGATAACAATGGTACTTCCTGTTAATTAAACAAACTCTGAAACCATAAAGAGACTTCTAGGGGAAGGTGTGTGCTAGTGTTTCTTTCCTGGATCTAGAGATCAATTCTTATAGTGTTTCTCCAACTGTGGTGGGATGGGTCTTTTTTGTTTGTTTGCTTTTGGGGGGTGGTGTTGAGACAGGGTCTCATTATGTAGCCCTGGCTGACCTGTAACTCTCTTTGTAGACCAGACTGGCCTTGAACTCTGCCTCTGCCTCCTGTGTGTTGGGATTAAAATCCTGTACCAACCACTACACCCAGCTCTGGTTGGGTCTTATTAATGGTTTATAAACTGAATTTAATTGGGTACCAACTAACCTAAGTATAAAAAGGGAAAAATATCTACATAAAAAAGTAGCTATATTGGGGCTGAAAAGATGGTTCAGCAGTTAAGAATCGTGACTGCACTTGCAGAGGATCTGGGTTCGAGTCACAGAATCCACATGGTGGCTAACAATGTTGTAACTCCAGTTCCAGGGGCTCTGATGCCTTCTTCTGACTTCCTCGGGCATTACATGACATGGGTGCACTTATACACATGCAGGCAATATACACATAAAATAAAACTAATAAATAAAATGTTTTAAAAAGCAGATATTATGGATAGTATTGTTTTATAAAACAAATGTTTCTACTATACATATAGACTATATATGTTTATTTACATGCTCTCATATGCATATTTACATATGTATTCATATAAGCATATTGAATGTGATGTATTTTATTTTGAGCACAGTCCAAAAGGCAAAAAATAGGGAGTGGACATGAGGCTCAGTTGCAGAGCACTTACCTAGGGAACATGAGACCCTGGGCTTGATCCTCAGCACTAAGTGTGTGTGGGAGGGTGAGCTGTGTTTGTTGCTGAAACCCTGTAACTGCCATGCCCAATGGGCTATCTTTCAAAATAATATAGTCTTTTAGAAATGAGATTAGGAAATTTGTAAATGCTTCCAACTAGGGGAGAATAATCTGATGATTTACAAGCAAAGAAGGAAAAAAATCTATTAGGCATAGTATATAAGTTATAGAAGCACATTCTTTGCAAAATATATACATGGGAAATGTTAACTGTTGTGTAAAGAATATTTACAAATATATGAACAACTAATTTATAAAAGAAGTATATGACAAACAGATGTAAAACTGTCTATAACCTTGATAGCAATAATGGAATATAAAGAAAAAGAGCTAACTAATCTTTTCACTGATCATATTAGCAATCTTGTTTTATTATAGCACTCATGTAGGGAAAATAACAGGGGAATAAATACTTGCACACAAGACTAGTGGGAATAAAAATAGCTTCTTCTTTGAGGGAGTAGTTTGGCAATTTAACTTCAAAAGCCATAAACATGTATACATCCTTTTAGTTAAAACATTCACCTTGGAAGAGTTTACCCTAAAGCCATAAGAAAGCAGGTGCACAAATATTTAGTAACCAGGATGTTCCATGAAGGGCTGTTAGAGTAGGAAAATGAGTCATAAATGTTTTTTTTTCCAGGGGAAGAAAAAAGCAACTGAAGAAATTTGGTGAACTTACACAATGAAATAAGACAGTAAAAATGATTCTGCAAAGTGGTTCCTGAGAAAACTCCCTTTTGAGGAGGGCCTGGTCTTCACAAGAAAATCTTGCCTTGGAGGGAGACTAGCTTTCTTTGGCATCAGACTTCTCTTGAATAATCTGAAGAGTTGGATCTTAAGTTTTGCAACATTGCCAAAGTGCAATAGATTGAATTTAAATGCAAGTGCTAACAAGTAAGAATCTGACTGACTTTACTATGTGATGTAGAAGACCTTATAGATTCTTTTTTTTAATAACCTTTTTTATTTGTACAAGTGTTTTGCTTTCCAGTATGTTTATTGATGTGTGTGTGTAGTGCCCTTGAAGGCCAGAAGGTGAGGACAGAGCCAGAGCTGTCATATGGGTTCTGGGAATTGAACCCAGGTCCTCTGGAAGAATAGCAAGTGTTCTTATTCCTTGAGCCACCTCTCCAGCCCCCACATTATAGATTCTTGGGTAACCTCACACCTGCTCTGCTGCTCTCCACAAGAGCCCAACCACACCCAGTCAAGACTTGGCCTCCCTCTCTAGTTACCTGATACAACAGTCAAATACTCCAGACTGCTCACTGTTACAGCCACTGAGGAAATGTCCCTCCTGTGCATGACCTGGGTGTACCCAGGGCTATGAATGGGACCCATCAGCACTTACAGTTTCATGACACTGTGCGCTTACAGTCCTGTAGCTGGGAACTGTGGAACCCTTGCTCTATCCTGCCTAGCAACCCACAGGATGAGTCAGGCTTACAGGTCCATTCAATCCTTGTGTTTCTCCCCCCGGCCCCCATAGCCCCATCCCCACTGGTTAGGGATGGAAGTAAACTCCTAGTCTTATTTTTGTATTTAGGAAGTTAGTCTTTAGCCAGACTGCAACATATAGAAATACCAACATGGCAAGGGGTAAGTGCAGCTACAACACAGTATTATGCACACTACAGTATGCATAGGAAAGATAATAAGTGCATAAGGTTGGAATTTGGTCCCCAGTTTTGTGATATTAAGAAGTAGTGAGGACCTTTAAAAGGTGGGAAGAAATAAATTCCCATGGACTCCAGTTATTCCCACCTAGAGTGAGTTGTTACAGAGTGAGCTCTATACTTCCCCAGGTCCTGTCTTCTCTCTCTCTCTCTCTCTCTCTCTCTTTCTTTCTTTCTCTCTCCTCCCTCCCCTTCCTCCTTCCCTCCCTCTCCATCTCTCTCTCCTTCCCTCTTTTCTCTCTTTTTCTCTTTCTTTATGCAACCAAGAATGACCTTGAACTTCTTTGCCTCTACCTCTTGATTGTTGGTATTACAGGTTTCTGCCACCATGGCCAATTCATGCAGTGCAAACCCAGGGCTTTGTCTATGTGAGGTGAGTACTCTACCAATTGAGCTAAAGCCCCAGCCTTTTTTTTCTTCTTCTTTTTTTGAGACAGAGTCTCACTCTGTAGACCAAACTGTTATTAAACTTGTGGTAATCCTCCTGTTTTATCTTCCCAGTGCTGAGATGATAGGTGTGCAATACTGTATCTGACTGGCATCATGTGGTTTAGTTTATCAGTCTCCAAAACTGTGAGCTAAATAAACTTCTTTAGTGAAATGCCCAATGTGGTGGCTTACATCTGTAATCCCAGTACTCAGGAGGTTGAGGCAGGAGGATTGTTGAAAGGTAAACCTGGGCTATGTAATAAGTTCTAGGCCAGCTGGGGCTACAGTATGAGATTCTGTCTCCAAAAATACCTTAAACCAACCAACCAACCAAACAAACAACAAACAAACAAACAAACAAACAAGAAACAAAAAAGTTAGCCTCAGCTGTTTTATTATAGTCTTGGAAAACAAATGATTCATATACTTTGAAAATAAATGGAAAAGGAGATTATATACCACATCAAGTTAAAACAACATAACCATTTTTCCTGGTTGAAACTCAGGTGGTTTCTCTGTGGTTTATTTTGATTTTTAAAATTTTCTCAGCAAGCACAAGTTTAAACAGATGAGAGAATATATTTGCCATTGTGTCCTGTGCACTGCTGCTCAGTTCCCAGAATGGAGCTCCTGCTGGATGAATGACAGGAATAAGTGTGGAAGACCACTGCTTCCACTGAGAATAAAACAGTTAAAGAAGGCTTCAAATTCAGAGCTATCACCAACTTTCCCAATATTCTCCACTGGAGTTCACAGGTTGCAGTTTTGTTAGCACCTGGTGAAAGACAGCATTCCTTTCTTTTTCAAAAATCTATGGATTGGTGTAGTGGCTCGGATCTCAGCAGATTGCCAGAGAGTGCCAAGCTCTGGCCTCCCTCTGGCCTCCATCTAGCAGAGGGCCTGAGACCCCAGATCCTCATGGTGGTGAGCTCCCCCTAATTGTGCCATACCCATCTCCCTACCTGGGATTTTGTGAGGCTCCTCCTAAGGCCCCAGGGTAGATCTGGCTTTGGTAGGCTAAGGCTGAGATCCTAGCAGACAGCCTGAGAGGGTAGGTTCAGACCTCCATCCATGAAGTGGCTCAGATCTCACCAGACCACCAGAGAGTGCCTAGTTCTGGCCTCCCTCTGGCATAGGGTTGACAATGCACAGGACTGCCTGAGAGCCCCTGGATCCTGCCTCCACACAGTGAAGGAAGCCTGAGTGTACCTGACTGGAACCTGAATTGGGCAGTTTTGTTATCACCTGGTGAAAGACAGCATTCTGTGGGTACTCCTGAATAGCTGATCTGAAGCCATCAGTTCCTTCCAAATTAAACCTAAGAGAACCTGAACCCTGTATCAACCAGCTTTACATAACCAATAAAGAAAGGATCTAGGCACCCTGATAAAACAAACAGAAGCATACTTCAACTTAATTCTCATATCAGAATCCTAAACAACAAAAGAAATTCACATGCCAAAATCACAATGGAAAAATAATAAAATGGAAAGCCAAAATACTATGTGCCCACCAAACTCTACCAGTCCTGTAGAAGAGTACTACAACAAGAGTTCTACAAGGAGAACTCCTTAGAGATAATCCAGGACACTGAATTTAAAAGAACAATCATAAACATGATCAAGGAATTCAGTGAGTTTAAAGAACACATGAACAAACAAATCAAAGAACTAAAAGAAGATAGGGAAGTATTTCTGAATGAATTCAGAGAAGAAGTAGAAACATTGAAGAAAACTCAAGCAGAAATAAAGAGGGGTGTGAAAAACTCAATAAGCCAACTTGAAACACCAGCAGAAAGCCTCACCTCTAAAATGAATGAAATGGAAAATAGAATATCAACACTGGAGTATAAAGCTGAAGAATTGGGCCACTCAAGCAATGAGGAATGGAATATGCAAGGGATGTGGGACAACATGAAAAGACCAAATCTACAGATCATAGGAATACAGGAAGTGGAAGAATTTCAGGTTAATGGTATTGACTGGATCTTAAACAGGATTGTAGAAGAGAATTTCCCCAAATTAAGGAAAGACATCCCTATACAAATACAGGAAGCACATAGAACACCAAATAGAATCAGAAAAGAAACTCCCCATGATATATCATAGTAAAAACACTAAATGTACAGAATGAAGAGAGAATACTGAAAGCAGCATAAGAAAAACAACAAGCCACATACAAAGGAAATCCCATCAGAATTAGAGCTGACTTATTAATGCAAACTATGAAAGCCAGAAGAGCCTGGACCAAGATATTTCCAGTTCTATGTGACAATAGATGCCAGCCCAGGGGGAAAGAAAAATATCCCATGATACAAAGAGCCTGAAAGAATATATGTCTGCAAAACCAGCCCTTCAAAGAATACTTGAAGCAATACAGAGAACAGAGAGAGAAACAACTATACCTTGGGGCAACAAACGAAAATAAAGATATAATCTAGGAAACACAAAATTATACAGAGAACACAAACAGCAATCAAAATGATGTCAACCAATACACACCTTTCAACAATAACCTTAAATATCAATGACTTAACTGCCCAGTCAAAAGATACAGGCTAAGTGGACT
>NW_008346927.1:285981-290876 GCF_000622305.1 Nannospalax galili
ACAGGATTTTAAGATACAGATTAACCCCAACTCAGTAATAGTACGGGACTTCAAAACCCCACTGTCTCCATTAGACAGGTCATCTGGACAAAGAATAAACAGAGAGATGTCTGAATTAAATGATACCATATATCGAATGGACCTAACAGACATCTTTCGAATATTCCACCAAAGCGCCAAAGAATACACTTTCTACTCAGTACCCCGTGGAACTTTTTCAAAAATTGATCACATATTGGGCCACAAAACAAATCCCAACAAATATAAAAATATTGAAATAATCACATGCATTCCATCGGATCACAAAGCAATAAAGCTCAAAATCGACACTCGACACGAAGCCCTAATCACTACACGAATTCGTGGCGATTGAACAACACACTCCTAAACAATGAGTGGGTCAAGGGAGAAATTAAGAAAGAAAGAAAAGAATTCCTGGACTTCAACGAAAAGGACAATACAACACAACACAACCTCTGGGACACATTAAAAGCAGTCCTAAGAGGGAAGTTTATGGCTCTAAGTGCCTACATTAGAAAATTAAAAAGAGCCCAAATAAATGACCTAACACTGCAGACCAAGGCATTGGAAAGGCAAGAACAAATGAAACCCAAACCCAGCAGAAGAGAAGAAATAACAAAAATCAGAGTAGAAATTAATGAAATGGAAACAAAGAAATCAATACAAAGAATCAATGAATCTAAAAATTGGTTCTTTGTAAAGCTAAATAAGATAGACAATTAGCCCATTTAAACAAAAGAAAGAGCAAATCCTAATCAACAAAATCTAAGATGAAAGGGGAAACATCATAACAGACACCCAAATGATCCAGGTCATTATAAGGGAATATTTTAAAAACCTATACACTACTAAATCTGAAAGTCTAAAAGAAATGAATGGCTATCTGAAATCATGGGAACCACCGAAGTTAAATCAAGAAGAGATCAGCAGTTTAAACAGACCCATAACATATAAAGAAATTGAAACAGTAATACAAAGCCTCCCAACTAAAAAAAGCCCAGGCCCAGATAGATTTAGAGCAGAATTCCACCAGACATTTAAAGAAGACCTCCAACCAATACTGCATAAATTATTCAAAATGATAGAAACAGAGGGAGAACTCCCAAATTCCCTCTATGAAGCCAGCATCACTCTAATACCCAAACCGGGTAAAGGCACAATCAAAAAAGAAAACTATAGACCCATACCCTTAATGAACATAGATGCAAATATTCTCAACCAAATACTTGCAAACTGCATACAGATACACATCAAAAATCATTCACCATGATGAAGTAGGCTTTATCCCAGAGATGTAGGTATGGTTCAATATATGCAAGTCAATAAGTGTCATTAATCATATAAATGGACTCAAAGACAAAAACCACATTGTTATCACAATAGATGCAGAAAGGCTTTTGACAAAACTCAGCATGCATTTATGTTCAAAGTCCTAGAAGGAATTGGACTGGAGGGAACATTCTTCTACATAATTAGAGCTATGTACAACAAACACACAGCCAACATCATTCTAAATGGAGAAAAACTGGAAACATTCCCATTAAAATCAGGAACCAGACAAGGATGTCCACTATCTCCACTCCTTTTCAACTCAAGACAGGAGAAGGAAATTAAAGGAGTACTAATTGGAAAAGAAGAGGTCAAACTATCACTTTTTGCAGGTGATATGATAGTATACCTAAGAGATCCCAGAAGTTCCACAAGAAAACTCCTAAAACTGATCACTTTCAGTGTAGTGGCAGGTTATAAAATCAATCTACAAAAATCAGTAGCCTTTTTATATACCAGTAACAAGCAATTGGAGAATAATACAGGGACATGCTCCCATTCACAATTGCTGCAAAAAAATTGAAATATCTTGGAATCAATCTGACCAAAGTCACCAAAGTTCTCTACAATGAAATTTAAATCATTAAAGAAAGAGATTGAGGAAGACACGAGGAGATGGAAGGACCTCCCATGCTCATGGATTGGAGGAATTAATATTGGAAAATAACCAATCTACCAAAAGCAATATATAGATTCAATGCAATCCCAATCAAAATCCCCATGATATACTTCACAGAATTAGAAAAATGCATCCTTAAATCCATATGAAGGCACAAAAGACCCCGCGTAGCCAAAGTAACCCTGGACACAAAGAGCAATGCTTCGGGGATTGCTATACCAGATCTCAAAGTATACTACAGTCACAAAAACAGCATGGTACTGGCACAAAACACAGACACATAGATCAATGGAACATCATTAAAGATCCAAACCTGAGTACACTCAGTGTCAGCCACCTGAAATTTGACAAAGGTGCTAAGAACACACAATGGAGGAAAGGACAGCATCTTCAACAAATGGTGCTGGCAAAACTGGATCTCCACCTGTAGAAGAATGAAACTAGATCCTTATCTTTTGCCTTGCACAAAAGTCAACTCCAGATAGATCAAAGACCTCAATGTGAAACTGGAAACTCTGAAACTATTAGAAGAAAATATTGGTAGTAACTTACAAGACATAGGTGTAGGAAAGGATCTTCTAAATCGGACAGAAATTGCTCAGGAATTAAGATCAGCAATCAGTAAGTGGGACCTCATTAAACTAAAAAGCTTCTGTACAGAAAAAGAAACAATCAGAAAAGTGGAGAGAAACCCCACAGAATGGGAAAAAAATCTTAACCAGTGACGTATCTGACAGAGGTTTAACATCTAGAATATATAAAGAACTCAGAAAAACAAAGATGTGAGAAACCAAATGACCCAATTAAAAGATGGGCTAAAGATCTAAACAGAGTTCTCAAAAGAAAAAATAAAGATGGCTAGGAAACATCTCAAAAAGTGTTCAATATCATTAGTAATTAGGGAAATGCAAATTAAAACCACCCTAAGGTATCATCTTACCCCAATCAGACTGGCTAGGATCAAGAGAACAAAGGATACCAAATGCTGGCAAGGACGTGAAGAAAGAGGAACACTCATTCACAGCTGATGGGACTTCAAACTCACGCAACCTCTATGGAAAACAGTGTGGAGAACTCATAAAAACTAAAAATGAACCTACCGTATGACCCAGTTATACCACTCCTTGGCATATACCCAAAGATCTCATTCTATTGTAGAAACACCTGTACAACCATGTTTGTTGCTGCTCTTTTCACAATAGCTAAGAGATGGAAGCAACCTAAGTGTCCCTGATGAGTAGATAATGAAAATGTGATTCTTTTATACAATGGAGTTCTATTCATCAGTAAAGAAAGATGAAATAATGAAATTTGCAGGTAAATGGATGGATCTAGAAACTGTTATATGAAGTGAAGTAACACAGACTTAGAAAAACAAACAATGTATGTTCTATACCATATGTGGATCCTAGCACCAAATCCTTTTAAATTCCAGGTCCTTTTAATAAGATGATGCTATGCAGCAGTCCCTTCTGCTTGAAATAACTACCATCATCATGACTTCAGCTGAGCCTGATCTCTAAACATCGTCACAATTTGGCTTGTTGACGGTTGTGCTCATTCATTAAAAGAGGGCCAAGCAGTGCCCTCACTGGAGTATTCAGCCACTCTTCACAGCCAACTGTATGTAATTTGACCCTAACCACACATGGCCTCCTGGATTTGGGGAGGGCTATAGTATACAATCTGTGGAAGATTAGAAAGAGAAGGCTTGACCCATGCTAGGTAAAGGCTATCCAGTGTGCATATCCTGATGTCATACATACACCTCAGCAACCCCTCAGTTATCTCAGTAAATAAGCTCAATAAATTCATTGGTTCCCCAGTAAAACTTTAATGAAACATTGGCTTAACACTAGAACCTTAAAAGGCAATAAGCATTACTTAGCATCCCCAGGAAAAGAAGTTTCACAACCGATGGAAAATTTATTTTTTTAATGCTATTATGTCTCATAATTATTTTTTAAAAAATAGAAAATGAGAATGTAAAAGATGTTAAAAGGATATGGGAATGGAGATATTTTCCAAAATAGAAAAAATGAGAAAGCCTAAGCAACTGATGAAGGTCTGTTTTGGTTTGTTATATATAAAGGATGAGACAAAAATAATATACACATAATCTTAAAATTTCTGTGGTCATAGTGTAGTCAACTAGTTTAAGGAACAAAAAATATATCTAATCAATGTTTATCTGAGAATATTTGGTTCTTTACCTAAGCCTTATCTACATAGCACATGACAATTAAAGTACCAGACTGGTGGAACTAACCTTATTGGATGTTCAACAGCCATAGTTTGAGGCCTCTACTAATACGGTCAGAGGGACTTAAAGGACAGTTTTTGCCCCTTGCCCTCCAAGGTCGACCAAGTTCCAGGAGACTATGGAACATCTCTCAAAATGTCCTGTAACTGTGGTGAGTCACCTGTCTTCTTGTTCAGGGAGGACATGGAGACCCCACACAAGATGGATTCAAAGCAGTGTCTAGTCTACAAAGATGAGTGTCAACTCAGAGGAAACATCTCATTCATGCTTCCAAGTGAAGCCAGACGTGGTCGAGCAGGACCTTTGACTTATCTTCACATAGATGGAACTGGTAAAAGAAAGAAGCCAGGAGCTCCTCCCAAGCCCATGTGACCCCTGAGGAACAGATCCTCAAATGACCTTAAGTGTAAAAATGAATTGATTTATTTGGGCCAACTGTATGGTCTTAAACACCCAAAAGGAAAGTATAATCAAAGAGTAAAGTCATCAGTATAGTTCTTTAAGAGTTCAAGGGATTATACTTCCTAGACATTAGGCTTAAGTCGTTATAAAAAGTTATTGATTTTGTTCCTAACCAGAGAGTGCTGCTCAGATGTAAGACTTCAAATCTTGGTCTCCAATACTGTAGTGCCCACCTGTAGCTAAATGAGACAACAGGCTATT
>NW_008346927.1:291116-312578 GCF_000622305.1 Nannospalax galili
ATGAACATTTGAAAATTGCCCTGTTCTGACTTTTTTCTAGTTCCCTGTCTAGAACTTGTAAGGCTAATTACTCTTGCCTTTACTTCTTCACATCTCCTATTCAGGTTTCAATGACTTTCTTTTCCCCTTAGAGATAAGAGTTGTCCAATTTGGGAGTCTTTCAGATAGACCCACTGAAGGAGTACTTCAATTGCCTCACCCTTTGTCCCTGTTCAGCATGGAAGAAGCCAAGCGGTCTGTGTCCCTATTCCCTATTGGCAATTTGTGTAACTCCTTCAGAGGATGGCATGATAAGAATTGGAGGTAGGAATTGGCTAAGCAGTTAGGGTAAAAAGACCCCAAGAAAAAGTAGCCAGTTTTTTTGGCTAAATGTCTAAATGTTCTTGGGCCTGTTAGCAACATACTCTGTTCCAAAGGCTAAAAATGTCAAATGTTGTTGGGAGCTTGTATCTAATCTTTAAAAGATTTTAGGGTTACCTCTCCAGAGGGGGGAATGTTAACGAGTACCCAAAAGCCCCATGAAAATAATAAGTGAAAGAAAAAAAAAGAAAAAAAGTGATGTGGAGATATGGGAGGTGTTGGAAGGGAGGGAGTGGGCATGGATTTGATCAACATACCTTATATACATGTATGAAATTCTCAATAAAGTTTTTGTAAAAGTTAAAAAAAAAATCATCTATGACTTTGGGTCTCCTGTTGTGTGCATGATGTTTTTCCTCTAACACAGATGGTTTTGTTAGGGAAGTTTTCAATTTATTGTTCGCCTTGTGATGATATGATAATTTAGTCTGAAATAGACTGACAATAGACAGATTAACAGGGGAGAGGAGAAGAAGAAATTTGTTACTGTGATCATCTACAGGAGACAAACACACAGTGTAAAACTCCATCAGAGATATACACACCTGGTATGAGATTTTACAGGAGACACCCATACAGTGTGTGAGATTCTATGAGAGACACGTACAGTGTGAAATTCTATGCAAAATGCAAACAAACACATACATGCACATAGACACACAGTGAGACTTTTAAGTCTAGACAGATAAGGGTAACATAGAGCTAAGCAAATGTATAAGGGCTTTGCGGGGAGCAGGTGGCAACAGGCTACCAAAGGCTTCAGGAGGATCTGCATAGTGAACCAGGGTTGTTTTATCATACAGATAGTCTCCAAGGTAACAGCCATCTGTGGAAATCTCTGTCTGGGCCAAGTGTCAGAATCCCAAATTTCTTCTTCCTGTGAAAAAGTCTTTCCTAGGTGGGAAGGATGATTTCAGTTAGAAAAGCTTCTTTGTACCTGGTGGGCTATTCGTTCACTATATGAACACTGAAAACTTCTACAAAAGGACAGCCTTTGGAGTTGATCTTGTCATAGTCTCTCAGAACAGTCATCTTGAAATATGTCAAAGAAATATTTTGGGGCCCCACAGTTCTTTTCTGCAGGCCCAAGATGGCTGGGTGCTACCTGCCAACTAACCCAGTGTGAAGGTTAATTTTGATGGTCAACATGAGTGGATGTAGAATCACCATTGAACTATACCTCTGAGTATGTCTAGGGGGGTATTTGTGGAGAGGTTTAACTGAGGAGGAAAGACCTACCCTGAATGAGCTGGGATCTCCCATTGAATAAAAAGGAGAAATTAGGAGCTGGAGAAATGGCTCAGAAGTTAAAGAGAGCTGGCTGCTCTTGTAGAGGACCTGGGTTTTGTTCCCAGCACCCACATGGTAGCTAACAACCATCCTTAACCCCAGTTCCAGGGGATCTTCTTCTGGCCTCCTCAGGTGTTGCATGCACATGGTGGACTTACATATATGCAAGTAGAACACTCATACACACAAAATACAAATAAATAATTTGTTTTAAGGAGAAAGTAAGCTGAACATCAGCATATGTCTTTCTGCTTCCTGACTGCAAGGTGACAAGCTGCCTAAGCTCTTGCCACCATGGACTATGCCTTTACAGTATGAGCCCAAACAAACCCTTCTTTCTTAAGTTGTTATGTCAGGTATTTTGTCACTATAATGAGAAAAGTCTGGAATACTCAGTCAATATTTCCCTCAAGGCTGGGGCAACCATGACATTAACAAGAACCTGGCCCTTGATGGCACCCCAAGTCTGACAGAGGTTGGACTTCTGTCTGATTAGAAGGAGAGAAGAATCCCTCCATGAGCCCTTGCTGTCTGTGAGCCCAGTCTGTCTAGGTAACTGGGGGAGCATTACTATTCATCCTTGAGAAGGCTGAGGGGCCTTTCACATGTGCAAATAACTTTGGGGTAATTCCTGTGCTTACCAATGAGTCTGTAATGCAAAGGAAGCATTAAGTCTGGCTTTATTCAAGTTACATAATGAATCCGGTCACTATGTTTGGTTTCCCAAGTTCTGTGCATGGCCTGGGTTGCGCATTCAGTTAAACGTAAGGTTAGGGTCTTGTTTCCTGTCTTTCCTCATGGAATTTTCAAAAGGATAAATTGGCCAATAACTGGTATAGGGTTAGGAACATGTCAGCGATTGGTAGATGACCTTCCCTGTCTGTGGTTCTCTGTCCCCCATGACCTGCTATGCTGGAGGTTTTCCTTGGAGACTGGGCGGCTAATTATCTCAAGCTGGTGTGGGAATTTAACTCCGGAGATTGACTGGTTGGTCAAACTTGGATTGCTCTGATAGAAAAGAGACCAGCTCTGTGCCTCGTTAAGTGTCTTTGCGGTGTTTTGTCTTTCTCTTTCCTTTTAGCTACTCCGCTTACACCTCTGTGAGACACGGCCAGTGTTCAATCTGCAGTTTTCACAATACCACGGGGTTTGTGGGAACTGAATAAACTGCTTCAAAATTTAACAAAAATAAGTTCTGGCCTCAAGCCTGAAAAGAGGTCACTGGGAGCCCAATCAGAGTTGGGCAGCAAGCCCAGAGCAGGCTAATGAGACATTTACATGCTAGGCCCTTCCTTTTAGTTTGGTCTTGGAGGACTCATTCGTGAGTGGGTTGAGTGTGGACTGCAGGCGGGGCCTGGGATCAAAACACTGAAAACCCAGGACATCCAAACAATCCCCAACCCCAATTGCTTTTTTGCACCACGAACTAGCTTTTTTTTTTTAAAGGTGAAAGATTTAAATGATCTGAAGAGAAATCAAAGCATTATCATTTAAAAATTTTTTAAATTCTATTAATTCATTTATTTTGTGTGCATGTGTGTATGCATGCATGGATGTATGTGCGTGGGTATGACTGTGCGTGTGTTCATGTGGAAGCCCAGAGGACAACTTGTGGGACTTGTTGTAGGTATAGTCATCATTATGCTTGGAGAATTTAGTACTGGTGTTTGAACAAAAAGGAAGTAGTTATAAAGGGCTGTTGATTGGGAAGGACCAAAAGCGTACCCTTATGCATGCTTCACTCAGGTGAAACTGGCTAGTGTGTGTGTGTGTGTGTGTGTGTGCAGGCACATGCATGTGTGGACGTCAGAGGACAACTTTTGAGAGTTGGTCCTCATCTTCCACCTTGTAGAGGTAGGGTACCTGTGAGTGCTCTGTTCTCCTGTCTCTGCCTCAGTCTCCTCCTAGATGTGCTGGGATTGCATATATGCACCACTGCATGCATCTGGTTTCTTACATGGGTTCTGGGGATTGAACTCAAGTCATCAGGCTTGAACAGCTAGCACTTTTACCCACTGAGTCATCTTCCTGGGCCCTCACTTTTATTTCTTTTAAACTCAGCTTCAGAGTTATCAAGGCAAGTAAACTCAATTTTAAAAATAAGGGAGAAAGAGTTGGGTATGGTGATGGATGCCTGCATTCTCAGCACATGGGAAGCTGATGCAGGAGGATTACTTGAAGTTCAAAACCAGTCTGGGTTACATAGTAAGACATTGTCTCAAAAAAGAATGGGAGAGGCCACATATCTTACCAATATTACATTGGGAAAATGCTTGAAAGACCACAGAACTTACATAATTATTTGACAATGTGATGAACAAAACCTAGAGTTACATGTTAATTTGCAAGTCTAGATCTGGTTTGAAAATAGCCCTAAAGCTTATGTTTTCATTGCTCTGTAAGATGTTAACCTACTGGCTTGATTTTTGGGTGGTATGGATAGAACTCAGAGCCTTGTACATGTTAAGCACTCCCTGTATCACTGATCCAACTTGACATACCTGGGTAGAGGGAACATACCCAGGTTGACCATTGAAGTTATCCAGCACTATCAACATTTATTTCTGTGGAGGATTCATGAGTAATCCTACTTATGTTCTTCAAAAACATTGTAAACAACTAATAAAACCATTTTCTGATGTAAATTAGTGTGTCAATCTGCCCTTTTTTAAAAAAGGCAGTTAGAGCGTGATTTCTTCACAGCAATCAGGAATTTTTATCTAAATGGAAAAATCAGTGTAAAATGTGGTTCAGTGCTAATTGTCAAAGAATACATTTTGTGCACATATAATTTTTGCTGGCTTTGTGTTAAAAGTTTTACCTGTTCATATAAATAGTTTGGGGGGGGGGACTGAATTGGTTTGAAAGAAAATCAGCTTTTTAAATAAGAAAATAACCTGAATTAGAAATAGCTGAATTCAGTCTAGAGTTATTTACAGCCTGAATGAGTTTGATCCCTTGTCCTTAAATAATGAGCCACTTGCATTCAACTACTTTTTGGTGTGATACAGTTGAATCTTTGAAATTTTGGAGATGCTGCATGAATTCAAATACCCTTAATTGCTTATTTAAAAAAACAAAAACACAAAAGTCAACAAGAATAGGCATGGGAACAGGGCTACTAAAATGCAAAAGAGGCACATGTCTAGGACCATGAAAATTCTGCTTGAGTCTCCTCTATTCAGAGAGGTGAGATCTCTTTGTGTAAGTAATGATGTTCACAAAGGAAATGCATTGTACTGCTGTTCAATGATATATTTTTCCCTCCCTCCTTCCCTCCTTCCCTCCCTCCCTCCTTCCTGTCTCCTTCCCTCCCTTTTTTCTCTTTCTTTTTTTTTGTGGTACTGGGGATTGCACACAGGGCTTTGTGTTCTACCACTGAGCAAAAAAATTTACCCCTGGCAAATATTTGTTATTCATGTATCAATTCCTGTGTGGAAAATGCAAATAAAACTCATGACAGATGACTTCCAAATAATTACCTTCATGTTTCAATATTTAAAATCAGAGTAACACATCTTTATAAACATAGACACATTTGTCACCTTAGAAACCTGTCTTGTAGTTAAGTCATGCCTACAGGGATGATCAGGAGTTCCTTCTTGTTGAGAGACGTGCATATGATGGGTTTTGTATCTGAAAGTCGTGCTCATCGCTCTTTATTCTTCAGATAACAAATGCGGCTTGCCTTTGTTTGAAAACTCTCCCTGACTGTAGCAAATCCTTTAGTAGCCTGTTTCCAAAATGGAGCAATGACCATATATGATAGAAGAAGGAATCCTTAACACTTTTAACTTAATATATTAAAAATCCAAAATCAGACTGTCAATATGGCTCACCCCATAAAAGGGCTTGCTGGGCAAGCCTGTTGATCTGAGTTTGATCCCTAGTACCCACATAAAAGTAGAAGGAGAGAACGGATGCCACGGAGTTGTCCTCTGACCTCCACATGTGTGCGTGGCACATCCACCCCCCATTATACCCATACATACACAATAATAATACACAAAGTTTAAAAAAAATCTTAGACTGGGCCTGGAGAGACAGTTCAGCAGTTAAGAGTATGCTGCTCTTGAGGAGGATATAAATTTGGTTCCAGAATCCACCCACATAGGGCAGCTTACAGCCTTCTGTAACTCAAGTTCCCAGGGATCTGGCACCCAGTTCTGGTCTAGACCTGTGCTTCTTTCGTTTAGTAGCCCAGTTCTCATGTTTGTTCTATTGACTTTGTGGCTTTTGGGCCTGTAGTTAAGTTAGCACATCAGGGTCAGAAACACAACATAGGAAGCTGCTCACCTCATGATGTTACTGGAAATTTAGGGGAGTCTCAGTGGTGTTATTATGTGAACCCAGGGAAGTCAGGGTCTTCTCTTGGAGTTTTTAGTCCCATTAATGAAGTAATTTAAGAATGGACTCAAACAGAAGCCTGAGGACAATTATATTAGCATTTGAAAGAAAAACCACAGGGCAAACAAGCTGTAAATCTCAGCAGCTGCCCAGAGGAAAAAGGAGAAGGATCTAAAAAAAGGTCATGCTGTTTGAGTTAAGCTGGCATGAAGGTCAGCACAGGCAGCAGGTAGTCACGTAGTGAGGATGGGCTTTAGAGAAAGAGGAAGGAAGACCAAAGTACTAGGAAAAGCATACTTAGGCTCTGACTAGCATCAGAAAGAAAGAGACAGAAAAGGAAAAGGAAAGTTCATCTTTTTGAACAGGACTCATAAAGTTGGCCAGTCCCAACACAACTTCATCGCAACTTGTAGGGACTGTGCTGGGGGCAGGAATTTTGGAAAGGAAAAGTTCATTATCTCACTAAAAGGCTAATTATTGCTCCTATCCCTTTAGCGTGGCTTAAGATGAGGCTGGCCTTCCTAGGGGTAGTCCTACCTTCCTGAGGGATGCTTCCATCTCCCTGAGTGGCATTCCCTAAGCCAGGTCATTGACTTACACAATTTGCATGTTAGGTCTCAGGCCAGAGATTTTATTCTCTTGACCAGAAGGAAATAGTTTCCCCTCATGGGACTTTACTGTTACTGTGACAGTGGTAAGCAGGAAGCAAAGAGAGGAAGAGACAGACATCCCTCTGTCTTGTTCAAGGATACTTCCTCAGTGACCTAAAACCTTCCATTGGGCCCCCTCCTAGAAATTTCCAGTACCTATGGAAAGTGCCAAACTAGGAAGTAAGCCTTCAACACAGCGATGTTTGGGAAATACCCAAACAATAGCACCCATGGAAGACTACTTTGGCTAAAGAATAGATATTGTAGAATTAAGATAAAAAAATTGAAACATGATTTTATTGGTCAATGTGGAGTGATTAGTATCTTTAATGCTCATGTTTCTCATCTTGCATCCTATTTACCAGCATCTGAATTGTAATTTATTACAATTTAAAGTAGGTAAACATGTAAACTCAAATTTATAAAACTGTCTTTAAAAAAAAACCTTTTTCTTACATTTTATTATTTATGTATTTATTTATTATTGTGTGTGTGCGTTCATATGTCATGGCATGACTGTAGAGGTCAGAGGGGCAACTTTTGTGGGTTCTGGGAATGGAACTTAGGTCTTCAGTCTTGGCAGCAGGCACCTTTACCCACTTACCCATCTCACCAGGCCCACAAAATTGTCTTTAATAATTGTTATAATTCCTTAAAGATTTTTTATTGTTTCTCTTTTGACTACAAAGGAATTATAAACAAATGTTATGAGAAATCTTTGCTCTTAACAAAATATCTTCAAATGAAAAAAAAAATAGGGGCTTGAAATTGCTGAGGCCGTTTGCACAGTCACCCCTACCTTCATCTCCAGTGCTTTTCTGCTTGTCAGCATATGCACTCCATAAAACCGATTGATAATGGGTAATTGTGCAGCTTCTCTCCCGGCCTCCACAGCTGCTTATCTGGATGCGAAGGTTCTCCCAGTTCTGCGGTTATTTAATGTTATCAGAACGGCTGGATCATTTTAAAGGAGTGTTTACACAGTCCTTTACTGAATGCATCTCATCCAGCTTTGATCTATTTGGGAAAAGTGGAAAGTTCTTAGAAGAAGATTGGTGGGGTATTAAAAACATTTTTTATGACTGTCAGTTAAAAAATTATAGCAGCAATATGTATTTGTAGCTGAATAAACAAAAGAGTAAAAGGTCTGTAAAAACTCAGAAGGCTAGGTCCTCCTATCAGCCAGAAAACA
This sequence comes from Nannospalax galili, assembly GCF_000622305.1. NCBI lineage: Eukaryota > Metazoa > Chordata > Mammalia > Rodentia > Spalacidae > Nannospalax > Nannospalax galili. The sequence goes on from NW_008346927.1 coordinate 298,956, forward strand.
CCTGTTCTCTGTCTTCAGTGACTATGGGGTGGGGGTGAGGGTTCTAGTCAGCTGTAACTCAGATAACACCCACCGTGTGGAGCAGTCAGTAGACCTTGCTATTGTGAATTAATTGGCTTAGAAAAAAGTAGTGGTGCAGGATTGGCCTTTAATGAACATCGCTGTTACTGGTTTTCACAATTCTTTCTCTGGTGTCCTGTGTATGTGCTTTTAAATTTATTATTGTTGGGCATAATCATCACTCACTGAGGCTTAACATCACACAATGTTCTGAGTGACCTAAGAAGGTTTTTAAGGAATAGAAGGTCTTCCTAATACTCAGAAATCTCATCACAAAATACTGTCTACTTTAGGTTTACAAATTACCTGAAAAGCAAAGTGAGAGAAAATTCCTGCTTAAAGAATAGCTTCCCTTATCATGCATGGGGAGGGTTTGTAAACACAAAAATATCCTCCTCTTCAGCTTGCATGTTTTATTTCTTTCATGACATGGGTTGAAGACATTCTGTTTTCCCTACACCAGAGTCAAAACGATCCCCTTCTCTCCTCCTTGAATGATCCCATTCTGTAGTGTTCACCTTGGACATTTCCTCTGAGAAGACTAACTCCTACTCCTTCCTTCAATTTTAGCAGGAGCCTGTTCCACCTCCCACCCTCCAATGAAAGCCGAGCACCTGCATTAGAAAAGCCACTCACTTACCAGTCTCTCTTATTGGACCACAGAGGAAGGATTTACTATGAGCTTGGAAGAGGAGGCGTTGAGGGAGGCAGGGCTGACACTTTAGAGATGTGTAAAGGATGAAAGCTCCCAGCCCTTTAAGACTGGCAATACACGGCTGAGGTCTTTGTTTCTTTGACTTTTTTCTTTTCTTTTCCTTTCCTCCTCCCTCCCTCCCTCCTCTCTTTTTCTTTGACAGGTTCTCATGTAGACCAAGGTGGCCTCAAATTTCGATAAAGCCCAGGATGACCTTGAACTTTTGATCCTCCTGCCTCTACCTGCTGAATGCTATAGGATTATAGGTATATATCACCACTTATGGTTTTATGTGGTGCTAGGGCTCACACTAACTGTGTCACATCACCAGCCCCGAAGTTTTTCTTATTTGAGTAAAGGCTCTTTGGAGAAATTTACAAGGAACCAGCCAACATCACCAAGTCACTTTCCCGTAATTGTTTTAGTTGACCTGGAGAAAACGTCACTCCTTGTGCTAGAATCTCTGTCCAGAGTTGTTTATGTCTACGTCTTTTCTTTTGGACATGTGATTATGACCCCGGGCATGCTGGAGGGTGGGCCTGCTTCTATGCGTGATACTGAGTCTTCCCTATATTAGTGTGTATGCATTTCCCCAATGAAATGTCTTGCTTTCTTTGTTCAAGAACATTGCAAGCTGGATGTGGTGGTACTGGGAAAAGGTATATTTTGATAGGAACCCATTCCACCTGCCCCCCTCCTGGTGAGGCAGGAGGATCTTGAGTCCAAGTCCAGTTTGGGCTACATGAGATCCTGTCTCAGAATACATGGGGAGGGGAAATGAAAAAGGAAGATTCTGCTTTGCAAATAACTCCACTGCTCTCCTTTGCTGAAGCAGTAAACCTCTTTCCACTCCTTACACTCTTGGCAGTGCAAACTCATGCCCTTCAGTAACAGTAGGTGCTCAATAAAAGCTTGTTTTATTTTGTCTGGCATCTCAAGGCTTTCCAACTTTGGTGTTGGTGGTCCCTGTTACTTTTGAGTATTGCAAGTATGACACTGGGAAGGCTTGGTGAGTCTGTGATATAGCTGGACCTATGTTCATCTGCAGGTATACAGGATAGATGAATCAGGTCTGTGGGGTTCCTGGGGGGATGGGAACATGCATCCATTTCTACTTAACTTGCCCTGCCACCCTCATTTCATTCTTCACATTTAATTTTGAACTCCTGAAAAATGAATCAACCCTGGTTAAGTGTGTCATGGGGTCTAGATGAGACCTATAGTAGATATTGGGAGGAAGAACTGGCCACTTATTTGTGTGTGTGTGTGTGTGTGTGTGCGCGCGCCCCATTCTAGAATACTACTATATTTCTTGTTGAATTGGAAGGTCAAGGCTCTGAGCAAAGTCCTCATCTGTGGATAAGCTTGTGACTAGCTGAATTTCTTTTTTCTTTCTCTCTTGGCTTTGTGGCTTACTTCTTTTTCCATTTTCTGGTCTCTGGAAACTCTAGCTTCCTCCATAGATTGCTAAGTCTTGTTGTTGTGGATAAAGTGGAGTTAACATCCCCTTGGAAGATATAAACCTCCCTGGACTCACCCAAAGGCAGCTTATTATTCAGATTCCTTTGTGGGTATCAGGTTCACCAGCTGGACCCGAGGCCTTCCTTCCGAGGCCTTCCTTCTATCTCCTTATCTCCCTGTGAATCTCTTGTTCTATGCTTCCAGCAGAAGGAGATATGCAAAGCTATATTGCTGTTTTGTCAAAGGAGGAGCCTTGCTTGCTGGCCCTCTGTGGGTAGGTCTGGTAAGAGGTATTTGCTGCGTAATGATTATGAGACTCTATCTCTTTTAATGCTTGTTTTAGAGAGGAAGTGACTCATAGTGCAGATAAACTGGACTTGAAAGAATGTCTGGCTTATGCAAAGCTCTTATTTACATACCAGTCTCTTTCATTCATAAGGAAATAGTTACTGTGGGACTTTGACTCTAGAATGCCTCCCTTTTATTCTAGTACTTTGATAGGCCGTGGCCTAACATCCCTGAAAAGACTTTCTCAGTCTGTAACAGGAGCCTCACACCCCCCCCACCCCAGAGCCTTCCCTTCTCCGCTATCGGCACTCTGATATAAGGAGACCCTCTCTCTTCTACTTCTAACCTCTCCGGTCTCAGACCCTCCACTAGTATCTCTGAATCTGATACCTCTGCCCTCTGGTGTATCTGGGTGGGGCTGTTTCCCATCCTACTGTCTCCCTCACTGGGTTGAGGAAAGCAGCATGGAATAGAGGTTAGGAGCAGGGGAACCAGTGCCAAGCAGCCCTGGCCCCTTTCCTCCAATGCTGTTCATCTCTTACCCATTTCCTCACTTCTGAAAGCATCTAGATTGTCACCCCATGAGGGGCAGCATGGTGTAGTCATTATTTTATGTTAAAAAAACTCAGAGAGCAGCACATGTGGGCAGAGGCTTTTCTCTACTCACTCTTTGCCTACTTAAGGTCCCACCCACTAAGGAAGAAAGCAACTACCTCTGGTCCCACCTCTGAGTTTTTATTAACTGAACTCTTATCATAGGAACAAAGACCGTGGTCTGTCAACACACCTGGGCAGACTTTGTCAAACACCATTGCCTTCTATTTTCAGCCTCATTGAATATTCCAAAGAGATTTATACTCTCTAAGTGTGCAGGCCCAATCTCATCCCAGACTACAGCATGTTTCTTCAAGCCCACTGAAGTTCCCTAAAAATCCCTTACTATGCCTCTAAAAATTGTTTGTAGTCTCCATTCTTCTCCCCTAAATTCTGTTGTTGGGCCAATGTTAATCGCATTATGTGTGCATCTTTTCACCAACTAATTTGTCTTTTTTAGTGTATTCCAGACAACCCTTGAAGGGCAGAGTGGAAATTCCCTTCACCGTTCCACATTTAAATGGGGATCATAATAACACAGGGCTGTCGTGATGGAGACATGAAAATTTATGCCATGGCCCAGTATTTATCCAGTGATAACTTCACTTAACAGTTGTGATTATCATTAATAAAATGTTTATTTATATAGTGAGAAATACCAAAGAGATAAAAGTAAAATCTATAAGAAAAACTTTGATTGTAAGTTCTTCCTTTCTAATCTTTCTAAAACCAATTATTTCTTCAACTTAAATCATTTCCCCTCATAATTTCTGAGTTGATGGAAAACTCATGAGGATGGATGGGGCATACCATCCACCAGATGGGGGACTATTTCTCAAACAAATGAAGCAACAGTGAAAGAATAATTATGTCACGTATTTCCAGTTACAGGGTCCCAACTCCATTTGCGAAAAATCAAATTTGTTCCTGAGACTCCAGAGACAGGCTAAAGAGTTTATTCTGTTTAACTACAGAGCTAAAGGGGTTCTTTCAGGTTAGGGTTCCTTGCCCTGCCTACTGGCTTCTGAATCAGAGATGACCTCAGGTAGGTTTCATCTAAAACAACTCCTAGTCAGACCACGCCAACCTTCTTAGCAAATCAGCACCCAGGTAGTCTCCTGTCCCTCTCTCAGCCCTTGCACAACTTCTCAGACATTCAAAACAGTTATTAATTCAGTCATAGCTTGTATATTAGTTAAGGTACCAAAGACTGTTAAAATGAAGTGCTTTGAGTTTTTCTTGTAGATTTTGCCTTTTATCTCTTTGGTAATTCTTTTGCTCTCCAAATCCTACTTTGATACGTATTCATTAGTTTGCTCCACGCTTTCCTCTTACTCCCAATAACCCACTAACCAAGAATAAGTAGAAACTTGAAGACCCAAAGGTAAGGAATAGTAACATGGTCTTTCCATGGATGTCATGCATTCAAAAGCCACTTGAAAATATCTTGTCTGTGCCAAGTGCAGCACTAAATGCTGGAGATAAATTAACTGGTGTGTGTGTATGAAGGGGGGCTTGTCTTTATGGAACTGATCATTTATTCTCATAATAGGAGACATTAGGGTTTCCTTAGAACCACATAGCACCAAAGTGTTACACTTTTATAACTTTCTTTAAAGCTTTTTTTTTTTTTAACATGTGTTAGGTACATGTGGTATGCATCATGTGTATGTGTGTGTGTGTGTGTGCATGTGTATGTATATGTGTGTGTGGTATGTATTTTGTAAGTCAGAAGACAGCTTGCTAGAGTTGGTTGTCTCACCATGAGTTTCAGGACGGAACTCAGCCATCAGGTTTGGTGGCAGGCGCCTTTATCTGTTAGGCCATCTTACTTGCCTTCATAATGTTCTTAACTCCATTTCTTCGATTCCATTTCAGCCATCTTTCTACTCAGGTACTTTGTAAGTAACAACTATAAATGACTGTAATGACTACTGTAAAAAACTGTACCCGACTTTGCCAACACCAGAACTGACAGTTTCAACTCCAGAGGCTGGCTTGTAATCCCAGCCTCCTGTCCGTCTAGCTTTCCCATTCTTATTTTCCAGCCATGCATTTTGTTTGAGACCTTCATTCTCTTTTTCCTCTGTGTCCATCAGTAATGTCTGTGTTTTCTCTTCCCTTCCATTCAGTCTGGACAGGACAATGGTCTAGGGCTCAGTTTTTCTGTAGTTAATATCATATCCCTTGCACTTTGTCAGATTCTTTGCACCAGTGTTACTTTCCCATCAAGGCTTCTGCGTGCTGCTGGGAAAAAGTCATTCAGCTTTGTCACAACAATTTTATTGTCTTCAGTGTTATTTAGTCAGGCTGTCACTGCTTCTGAGTGATCTCTCCATAATATGTCTTTATTTTCTACGATTGCCTTATTTTATTTTATTTTTTCTGCCTTAAAATTATTGTTCTTTGGGCCAGGGGTGATTTGCTGCAGCGATGGCTTAGTCATTAAGAATGCTTACTACTCTCTTGGGGCTAGAGAGATGGTTTAGTAGTTAAGAGCAGTGACTGCTCTTGCAGAGAACCCAGGTTCAATTCCCAGCACCCACATGATGGGTAACAACCCTAATCCCTAATTCGAGTTCCAGGGGATCCAACACCTTCTTCTGACCTCTGCAGGCATTGTATGACAAGGGTGCACTTACACACGTCCAAGCAATACATTCATACATGTAAAATAAAAATAATAATAAATAAAATATTAAAAAAAAACCAAAAACAAAACAAACTGTGCTTACTGCTCTTGTAGAGGACCTGGTTTGGTTCCAACACCCACACAGGCTGGCTCAAAATTGTCTGTAACTCTAGTTCCAGGGGATCTGACATTCTCTTCTAGCCTCTACAGGTACCTGCATGCACATGGTGCACATAAACTCATGCAGGCTCACACACATACATAGATATAAAAACAAACAAATAAATAAATCTTTAGAATTAGGGGAAATGTAAAAAACTAGTTTCAAATTTTTTTTTTAAATTTTATTTTTATTTTATGTGTATGAGTGTATTGCCTGCATGTATGTGAGTGAACCTGTGTCATGCAGTGCCGCAGAGGTCAGAAGAGGGTGTTGGATTCCCCTGGAACTGGAGTCAAGGATGGTTTGTAGCTGCCATGTGGGTGCTGGGAATTGAACCTGGGTACTCTGCAAGAGCAGTCAGTGCTCTCAACCACTAGGCCATCTCTTTATTTTTGATTAAATACTTTATTATGAAAAAATTTAAATGTACATAAAGCCAGAAAGAAGAGTATCATACATGTCCACACCCAGCTCTTAGTTCATGAACAGTCTTGTTTATCTACATCTTCTATCTCTCACTGTTTATTTTTTTAATCTTTCATTTATTATTTTTATTTTATGTGTATTACCTGCATGTAGGTAGGTATTTGTGTTGTACAGTGCCCATGGAGGTCAGAAGAGGGTGTCAGATCTCCTGGAGCTGGAGTTACAGATTGTTATTAGCCTCCATGTGGGTCTGGCATTTGAACCCAGGTCCTCTGCAAGAGCAGTCAGGGCTCTTAACTGCTGAGCCATCTCTCCAGCCCCCTTCATTGTTTATTTTTAAAATGAATTGTTTACACCATATTTTGTTGATTTATTTATATTTTATATGTATTAATGTTTTGCTGGGAACCAAAACCTAGTCCTCTGTAAGAGCAGTCAGTTCTCTTAACCACTGAACCATCTCTCCAGCCCCTACACCATATTATTTTATCTGTAAATATATGCAGTCTGATAATGATGCTTTAAAGTCAACCACAATAGCATTATATAAGCAAAAAGTTAATTAGTCTCTGTTTCTATTAGAAGTCCAGGTAGTTTACTTATTTCCCTGATTGCCTTTTGACTTTTTTTGTTTGAATCAGATCAGATTTGTTTGCATGTGAATCAGATCCATATATTGTGATTGGCTATCCTGTGTGGTAAGCTTCTTTGGGTATAAATCTTCCCCTTCCTTAGCTCTGGCATCAGTCTGAGGGGCTTCTCTCATTCCTGTCAGAGAATCAGGATTTATGGGATGAGCCCGGCATCCTCCTGTGTGTAAAGCTATTAACACCTGTATCCACCATTCCCTCCCCTGCTGGTCTCCTAGCAACATTGTCTCTTCTCCTTCCCAAAGTTAATTCTTCCATCCTGGTTGCCTCCTCAGAAAATGCCCTCTTGTTTTTAATCTCTTTCTCCTGTGTCCTTAGCCTCTTCTGGACTTTTTCATCTCAGTGTATAAACACGTTCAAGGCTCTGTCAACTGTAAAAACAACCTAACCAGTCAAAAAACACATAACAACTCCCAAACTTCTCCAGTCCCCTGTCTCATTTGGCTTTCAACTTTCATCTCCCTTTCAAAGCTTAGCTTCTGAAAAATTCTCTACATTCATTTTTCCTAGTCTCTTAACTTCGTATACTTCCTAACCCACTGCTGGCTTTGCTTTCCAAGATCACTAAACCACTCCCCACATTGCCATAGCCATTATTGAAGTCTTTATTTTTCTTTTTATTTTACGTTTATGAGTTCTTTGCCTGCATGTATGTAAGTGTACCCATGTGTGCAATGCCTGTGGAGGTCAGCGAGGGCACTGGATCCCCTGGAACTAGAGTTATGGACAGTTGTTAGTTGCCATGTGGGTGTTGGGAAGCAAACCTGGGTCCTCTGCAAGACCAGTCAGTGCTCTTAACCACCGAGCCATCTCTCTGGCCCCCATTGTTGAAGTCTATCCCACTTCCTACCTCTGTAACATAAGAAGTGTTGGTCCAGCCCAGGGCCTTACTATCCATAGGAGGCTGAGTGTTGCCCTCTACCACAGAGCTCCACCCCCAGCCTCCTGCAGCTGGAGATATTCTCTTACTTTCAAGAGTTGGTCTTTCCTGGGTTTTCATCTTTCTTATTAGAACTTCATAATTCTGATATTCTGAAGATTTTCTTCCTCTTTGCCCTTAAATTTAAACAATTTGTGAATTCTACAGACTTTTCCTAGATGTTTTTGTCTATTTCTATGAATCTCTGGATCTGAATTCTTTCTTCTGAGATCTGAGCCTACATTACCTAAATACCTACTGTATAGCACTCTGTCTCCCAGATAACCTACTTGATTCATATCTTCCCACTTAAACATCCATCTATGAATGTTACCACCTACCTAATTGGAGTTTTCTTAATACCTTCCCTTTCCTCACTGTTCTTTTGAAAAGTCAGAATGCACTGATTCCATTTTGGCTAGCTGTTTCAGGCAAGCCCAGACAAGCCCAGGAATATTGTAAATTTCCAGTTGCCTCCCCCACCCCACCCCAAAACTATAGGTTAAGCAAGTCTGGACATGTATAAGGTAAAAACAAAAGTTTCTGGCCCTACAGATAACAGTCAGTACATTCCAGTGCCCTGAAGACAGCCCCAGCCAATAAGGATCTTCCCTGTACTCAAGACATAGGGCCATCCAATCATTTTAAAGGATGCTTGGCACATGCAGGCTTCTATGAAACTTCCCTATAAAAGCTTCTGCCTGCTAGTGTTCAGGGCTGGACGCCATCTTTGGCTTGTGGAGTCCATGCCTGGCTAGCTGCCAATTTGGTTGCCTTATACTTTAAATTTCTGAATAAAATTTTTATGCAGTTTTTTTTTTGTGTGTCTGTAGGAATTCCCGACTCTCGAACCCTAACATTTGGGGGCTCATCTGGGATCTGGAATAGAGCCCCAGACTCATGGGAGCATACCACCGGAGCCGGCCTTGGTAAGTTCTGCCTGCATTTGCTCTCTCTCTCTCTCTCTCTCTCTCTCTCTCTCTCTCTCTCTTTTTGGTAGTCCAGACATCCTGGAGCTCAACAGAGATCAGGCAGATGTGCTATTGATCCCAGAGCCGGAGGAGAATGGGGGACATCCCGACTCCTCCTCTGATAGGGGGTCATGCTCCAGCCTGACATGGAATCCAGGCAGACCTGTCCAGAGTCTCGGCCCAGCCCAATGTGGAATCCAGGCAGGCCAGACACAAGATTTTGGTTGAGTCTGATGTAGAATCCAGGCTGGCCAAATCTTTTTGGAAAAGGGACAGGGGCAGTCTTCTCAGCTGACTCCATGCGCTGAGAGATTTTCATTTCCCCATCTAGGGAGCCACCATCTCATACTCTTCTCACCCTTTGTTCAGAGCTCCGCCTTGCCTATCAACTTTCCATCCTACTTCTCATTCTCATTTCTCTCCTTATATTCCTTTTTCTTGAAGCTTACCCCACGATGGGCCAGAAAGTCTCATCATCATCAGCTCCCCTTGATCTAGTTCTTAGTCATTTTCAGGATTACAAACAGGTGGCCTCGACCATGTCCAGACTCCTTGTCAAGCTGACCTGTCTCTGGACCCTCTACACCATCAAATGGCCCTCCTTTGGCATTGAATGGCCATCGGAAAGGTCTTTTAACTTGTCTCTTATTTACAGGGTCCAAGGGATTGTCTTTGGGGAACCAGGGCACCCTGACCAGATCCCCTACATCCTAGGTTGGTGATATCCAGTCGCTGCCCCCCCCCGCCCCCATTGGCTGTGCCCCTTACTGCCGCCCACACCACCAGGGCCAAAAGGGTCAGCCACATTGCTTCCTCTGAGGAAAGCACAGGCCAGGAATCCATCAGGCCCAGAAGTCCTTCCCTCAGCACCAGAGGAAGAATTAATCCCACCCCCTTATGTGGCCCCATTAGGGGCCCAGGATAGACCTAGGAAGCATAGGTCTCAGGCTTCTTCCTCCTCTGGCTCCTCCAGGTCTCCATCCCTGGCCTCCATGACCAAGCCCAGCCCCTTACCCACTCACAGGGGGAGGGGAGGGTGGTCTGAGCTCTTCCTCTAAGAGAGATTGGGCTCCCGAGGGAGGACGGATAGCCCCAGTAGTCTATTTCCCTTTTTCTACTAGTGATCTGTATAATTGGAACTTGCAGACTCCCTCCTTCACAGAGAAAACCCAAGCACTAGTTTCCCCCAGAAACAGTTCTTTTTACCCATCAACCCACTTGGGATGATTGCCAACAGCTACTAAATATCCTGTTCACCACCGAGGAATGGAACTGCATCCTCTGGGAATACAGGCGCACAGTCCCTGGGAATGATGGGTGACCAACTGAAAATGAAGACTTGATTGAAGCTGCCTTTCCCCTCACACACCCCATGGATGAATGGGACTATAACACTCCAGAAAGTAGGGATTGCCTAAAGGTCTATTGCCAGATTCTTATGGGGGGGTCTCCGGGTGGCTGCAAAGTGCCCTACAAATTTGTCTAAAGTTAGTCATGTATTGCAGGAAATAGATGAGTCTCCCAGGGTATACTTGGAGTGCCTCCTTGAGGCTTTCAGTACCTACACTTCCATTAACACCGAGGCTCCAGAAAACAAGATGGCTGTTAATATGGCTTTTGTGAATCAAGCAGCCCCAGACATAAAACAAAAACTTCAAAAATTAGAAGGCTTCGAGGGAAAGAACCTGTCTGAACTGATAGCTGTAGCAAACAAAGTCTTTAACAATAGAGATACCCCTGAAGAAAGACAGACTAAAGGATTGGCCAAAATTTTACTGAGAGGATGGCCAAGCCCAGATGGAGCAATAAGACACCCATGAAAGAAAACTCTTGCTCTGCTCCGCAAATGCCACAGGAGGGCCATCTGTGATTTTAAAAAGGATCAATGTGCCTATTGTAAGCAACTAGGACACTGGCCTAGAGATTGCCCCCAAAGATTAGGAGCACAGTCTTCCTCTACCCAGCCCAAGATTCTCGAACTAGCAGACTTGGAGAATTGAAGGGGCCTGGGCTCAGCAAACCTCCACCACGAACCCTGGGTAACCCTGCAAGTGGAGGGATGAGCTGTCGACTTCCTGGTCGACACTGGGGCCCAATACTCAGTTTTAAAGGTGCCTATGGGAAAATTGACCAATGAACAAACTTGGGTGCAGGGGGCTACAGGAATCACCCAACACCCCTGGACAACTAAAAGAAAAGTAGATTTAGGCAAGAAGACAGTTTTACATTCCTTCATGGTGGTCCCAGAATGCTCATACCCCCTATTGGGTAGGGACCTGCTGAATAAAATAAAGGCTCAGATCCATTTTATCGGGAAAGGCCCCCTGATGTGACTGTATCAGACACAGCCTATGTCCTCTGCTTACAATGAGAAGAGGAATGGAGGGTGCATGCTTCACCACCCCAAAAGGGATGACCACTATCCTCAAAGACCTCCAGGCATCTATCCCTGGAGTCTGGGCTGAAACTAATCCTCCAGGAAGGACCACCCAGCAACCCCCAGTGATAGTTACCCTGAAGGCCAGCACCCAACCTGTGAGAGTAAAACAGTACCCAATGACTCCAGAAGCCAGAATAGGAATAACCAAGTACATAAACCGCCTTAGGGATTTCGGCATTCTGGTTCCATGCTGATCCCCATGGAACACCCCACTCCTGCTCATCGAAAAGCCAGGGACTAATTACTTTTGCCCAGTCCAGGATTTAAGGGAAGTCAACAAAAGGGTAGAGGACATTCATCCTACTGTCCCCAACCCATATACTCTGCTGAGCTCATTCTCCCTGGAGAGAAAAGTCTATACTGTTCTAGATCTCAAGGATGCCTTCTTTAGCTTGGCCTTGGCAAAGAAAAGCCAACCCATCTTTGCCTTTGAATGGCGGGATCTAGAACAGGGGTTCAATGGACAGCTCACTTGGACATGGCTGCCACAGGGGTTCAAGAACTCCCCCACGATCTTTGACGAGGCTCTGCATCAGGACTTGCAAGAATATCGGACTTCACATCCAGAGGTAAGCTTTCTACAATATGGAGATGACCTGTTGATTGCCACAAAGGATGTGGACACTTGCCTTCAAGCTACCAGAGACTTACTCCTGACCCTGGACCAGTTGGGATACAAAGTTTCCACTAAGAAGGCTCAACTCTGTGTCCCTGAGGTAATATACCTGGGGTACATATTGAGAGATGGACAGAGATGGCTGTCATCAGCTAGAAAGCAAACCATCATGGGGATCCCAACTCCCAAAACCTGTAGACAATTACAGGAATTCCTGGGGTCAGCAGGCTTCTGCCGACTCTGGATACCTGGGTTTGCTGAGTTGATGAAACCATTGTATGAAGCTACTTGAGGGAATGAGTCCTCTTTCCACTGGACTGAAACTCAAAAGGAGGCCTTTCAAAATATTAAATAGGCCTTATTACAGACTCCAGCCTTGGCTCTGCCAGACATCCACAAGCCCTATCAACTCTTTGCTGATGAGAGGGCCGGAATAGCAAAAGGAGTCCTGACCCAGCTACTTGGACCTTGGAGGAGACCCACGGCCTACCTGTCCAAAAAGCTTGACCCCGTAGTCTTGGGATGGCCGGGCTGCCTCAGAATCATTGCAGCTACAGCTTTGTTGGTTAAGCTGACCTTGGGATAGGCCCTGATGGTCACCACCCCTCACTCAGTTGAGGGTGTCCTTAAAAATCCCCTCGGTTGATGCTGACTTATTATCAGGCCTTGCTCCTTAACAACCCCCGCCGCATCCAGTTCCTCTCTAGCACTGCACTTAATCCTGCCACCCTGCTGCCAGAACTGGATCTTGAGGTCTTGCACAATTGCTTGGATTGCCTGGAGGTACTCTGCAGCCTGCATGGGACTCGGGAAGACCTGACAAATGTCCCATGGTCCTACCCAGACTTAATTCTGTTCATGGATGGTAGCAGCTTCTTCAGAGAAGGAACCAGGTATGCAGGGGCAGTGGTAGTTAGTCCATTGCAAATTGCATGACATTCGTTGTCTATTTATAAATATTCCTTTAAAGGTTCTTACAGAAAACTTGACTTGAAAGCACATGATTTAAATTTATAACATTGCTTCAGTTGCAAAAGTTTATTCAGGTGAGTTAATTAGAGAATGAATGAGCCATCTCCCTATAACCTTCTCCTGGTTATGGAGTTGGACACTTGGTATTATCCAACCAAACCAAAATAAGGGATATTCTTAAACTTACTGTGTCATAGACACTTTTTGAATCACTGAGATTGTACAGCACCAAATCCTGGATCTTCTGTTACTGTAAAGCTATTTCTATGGCACAGATACATTATTCTGTGCCATCATGTAGCTTTGACCAGATGTTATTTCTTGACATTCAGAAATTTGGCAAGAATTATTTATTCAGGAAACAATGGTGGATTCTTACAACTGTATGCAATTGTATATACAAAGATCAATCAGACAAAAATTGCTGCTTCCAAGAAATCAGTGTTGTAGGTGTGGTAAAGGCAGAAAGGTCACCAGATGATTAAAGAACAAAGTCATAAATACCATGCAGATGAAGATACACAGACATGAGGAATTGCTATATATGGAGCTGAGCCCAGGAGCTGGAGAGATCAGCAGTTAACATAACATACTGCTCTTCCAGAGGACCATAGTTTGGTTGCCAGCACCCGGGTCAGTCTGCTCACAATTGCTTGTAACTCCAGCTCCAGGGGATCCAACACCTGCTTTTAGCCCCTGTGGACATATGTACTCTGTGGCAGATATATATATATATA
>NW_008346927.1:312625-330933 GCF_000622305.1 Nannospalax galili
CAGTTAAGAGCACTGACTGCTCTTGCAGAGGACCTGGGTTTGATTCCCAGCACCCACATGGCAGCTACGAACTGTCCTTAATTCCAGTTCCAGGGGAATCTGATGTTCTCTTCTGATCTCTCTGGGCATTGTACGACACAGGTGCACTTACATACATGCAGGCAATATACTCATACACATAAAATAAAAGTAATAAAGAAGAAAGAAAAGTTGAAGCCAGGCTTGGTGGCACACGTCTTTAATCGTCACACTCAGGAGACAGAAGCAGGAAGATCTCTGTGAGATCAAGACCACCTGGCCTATATAGGGAGTTCCAGGCTAACTGAGACTACAGGGAGACCCTGTCTCAAAAAAAAGGAAACTAAACTAAAGCTGAGCCCAGGGAAGCCCTACCTCTGGCTTGTGGTAGAGGGGGCCATCAAGGAAAATGTGACAGCTTGGAGTGGCCGGGCACAGTGTCTCAGAGATGGCTTCCACATGTGGGTGGCAGGAGAGAAAACAGAACTGGAGAGGTAGTTTTTTGTATTTTTGCAGATCTGCAACTGGACTTGGGCAATATTTTGTTCATGATCTTCACTGTTTTCCAGAAACAGAGTGAAGAATGAGAGCAATAGAACAGGAGGGGAACACCTGAGAGACGTGGCTTTGGGGACCCTCTCTGCAGTTCCTGTGCCTGTAACTGAGGAATGTCATTTATGTCTCTGGGCATCTGCCAGTTTGGGCAGAGGCCAGGTGACCATTAAAACCTCTGCTAGCTTGAAGGACCCAGGATCCTGTTTTATCCCTGATCACGAAGTGTTGTACTGGTGGACATTAGGCCAAGTTCTCTGTTTCAGTGTTGGCCGAGGGACAATTAAACCCATTTCAGACATCTTTTTCTCCATGAGAAGTGTTCTGTTTCTGTGCTATTTTCTTTAGAGGGGAAGCATTGACTTTTTTTTTTTAAACATTCTGACACCTTTCCTTGCCTCAGTATCACACGGCTCAGGAACCACACAATACGGTGATAAGCATTGAAATTACTCATCCACATTATCACGGGCTATTTTGAAAACATTATCTCATTTCATTTCCTAGAATATCAAGTCTCTGCAATATCAGTTCCTTAAAAGAGAAGGCTATTTGTATTCCAACTGAAGCCAAACTATTTTGTCTTCAGTGCTGCTTCTCCTTCCCTACTGCTGCGGCCCCATGTGCCACTTCCGGCAACACCCCCTCCGGCGCAGAATCAGAGGTCGTTCCTGAGTTTGAAGTCAGCTTTGATTTGCCGTTTATCCTTTATGTAGGTTATTAGCACTGCCAATTGCCTTTAGCAAATTTCAAATCCTGGCCAGAATGAATGTCTTTTAACCTTATCTGTGGCTGCATGCTCTCTTTTCTCATTCCCAACCCCACCTAGTCACACATATTCAGGCAATGTTAGACAAAGCCTGTGTCACAGCAGAATCAAACACAAATGAGTGTTTCATATATTTTCAAAGGTAGAAGATTAGCTTTCATATTATCTGATTGTTTGGTTGGATTTATTTCTGTTAATGTCCAGTGAAGAGACTCTTCCATCTCATTTTATTCAGGAGGTCTGTGCTCAGTTACATTTCTATGGTAGGATTATTTTTAAAATTTCTGACAAGTTCCAATTAAAAAATAAATTATTGACAGATGGGGCTGGAGAGATGGCTTGGCAGTTAAGAACACTGGCTGCTCTTGCAGAGGGACCTGGGTTTGGTTCCTAGCACACAGGGCAGCTAATTTCAGTTCCAGGGAATTCAATGACCTCTTCTGACCTCTAGGGGCATTGTATGACACAAGTGCACTTACATACATGCAGGCAATACACTCATCTACATAAAATAAAAATAATAAATAAAATATTTTAAATTCATTGACAGATTCATGATTCACTTATCCATTCACTTTTATATAGTTGACTAAACTGCTGTGTAGAAAGCTAATTGCAAGCAACACCCTTCAGCACATCTACAACAGTTCAGGGGGAGGAGAGTCAGACATAGCACTTCATGACTTTTTTTCTTTTTTTTTTTTTTTTTTTTTTTTTTTGAGACAGGGTCTCCCTGTAGCTCCAGCTGTCCTGGAACTCACTATGTAGACCAGGCTGGCCTTGAACTCACAGAGATCTACCTGCCTCTGCCTCCCAAGTGCTGGCATTAAAGCCGTGTGCCACCACTCCCGGTGCATTTCATGACTTTTAACAGAACAATTTGAGGCTCCCTGAGGCCCAGGGTCTTGATGGATCACGTTTCATAGGAACTTGCTTTAGCAGCAGTCTTGTCTCTACCACGAGTCACCAGCATTAGACTAGGCAATACCTTTAGTTAGATGCAATAGAAAAGTGTTTACTAACATGGAAAATGTGGGATGGCTGCTTCACATACATCAGTATGCCTCCTAGGCCTGATAATGACTTTGAGTGGATTAATGTATACATGACTAGACCCATGTTAGGATGTTCAGACTGTTATTAGCCCATGAATGAAACTGTAATGCAGATTGAGACATACCAGCTCATGAATGGATTTATGAGGCTGTATCCCTGTGTTTAGGAGTAAACAATTCTTTTTGTCATTTGTTTTTCTGAGACAGAGTCTTGCTATATGCAGCCCTTGCTGGCCTGGTACTTCCTATGTAGCCCAGGCTGGTCAAACTTGAAGAAATTTTCCTGCCTCAGCATCTCAAGTGCTGGGATTACAGGTATATGTCACCATGCCCAGTTGGCAAAAAACAACCGTAGCATTTCTTGATCTTCTTAGATTTAGCCTTTCTTCCTGCATTTCTTTGAGATCATACCCAGTTAGCATCTAGCTATCAAGGTTTTGCTTGCCATTAGTAGAACTAGAACTCATGTTACAAAAGTATTCTTGCATATCAGACCTGTTTCTTGAAGCTTCTGCAGATTGTGTCTTGGACCCCATGCTTCTCTGTAAATTTTCAGATCACCTTTCTTAACAGAGAAAGATTGAGAAGAAGCACAGAGACCTTCAGGGAACATTGCTTTTTCTTTTTCTTTTGTAAATTTAAAGCTAGGAATGGTGGCATACACCTGTAATACCAGACAGAACTTGGGAGGCAGAGGCAGCAGGATCACAACAAGTTTGAGGACAACCTATTCTGCATAGTAAGTTCCTGGCCAGTCAAGGATACATAGCAAAATGCTGTCTCAGAATAAAATAAAACAATAAAATAAAATTGACACATACATATATATTAATGGTATATATAAATGTACCAAAATGTGCTTTTACTATGCAATTAGTAGATGATTTAAAATATTTTATATATTATGCTTAGGGACGAACAGGTATTATTTGACTTTTTCTTTTGTACACCCCCTCTTCACCGCTAACCCCCATCTTCTAGGTCTGAAGGTTACAATGTGGCTGATAAAAAGATAAATAGGCAATGGAGGTGAGGGTGGGAAAAGAGGAATTGATGGTGCCCCTAAGTATTGAACTCATATCATCAGTCAGTCTACCTGGGTTTGGTTTCACAGGACTCTGACACCCTCCTGCCTTGCTCCAGCACTTAGAAAATCCTGTTCTTACAAAAATAATATACACTTAATCTTAAAATGTCTATGGTCATAGTTAAGTTAACTAGTTATATTAGTCACTTTTCTGTTGCTGTGATAGAAACACAGACCCAAGCAACTTATAGAAGGAAGAGTTTATTTGAGCTTATGGTTCCAGGGGAATTACAGTCTGTCATGGCAGGGAGGCATGGTGGCTGGAGGTGGCTGGAGCAGGAGCAGCAGAAGCTAAGCTCTCACATAATCATGCAGGTACAGGAAGGAAGAGAGCAGTTGGAGCTCTGGCAAGGCTTAAGAACTCTCTAAGCCCACCTCCAGTGACGTGCTTCCTCCAGGATAGCCACATCTTCTAAAACCTCCCGAAACAGCGCCATCACCTGGGGACAAAAATGTTCAAATACTTGGAGCTTATGGGGGACATTTTCATTCAAACTACCACACTAGTCAAAATTTATCTGAGAATATTTGTTTTTTTTTTTTTTACCCAAGCCTTATCTACATAGCACATGGTAATTAAAAGTACAAGACTGGTGGAACTAACCTTATTGGATGTTTAACAGCCATAATTTGAAGCTTCTACTAATACAGAGAGACTTAAAGGACAGTTTTGGTCCCTTGCCCTCCAAGGTCGACTAAGTTCCAGGGGATTATGGAACATCTCACAAAATGTCCTGTAAGTATGGTGAGTCACCTGTCCTCTTGTTTAGGGAGGCCATGGAGACCCCACGAGATGGACTTGAACCAGTGTCTAGTCTACAAAGAGGGGGTCAACTCAGAGGAAACATCTCATTCATGCTTCCAAGTGAAGCCAAACATGGTCAAGCAGGACCTTTGACTTATCTTCACATAGATGGAACTGGTAAAAGAATGGAGCCAGGAGGACCCAAGCCCATGTGACCCCTGAGGAACAGATCCTCAAATGACCTTAAGTGTAAAAATAAATTGATTTATTTGGGGCCAACTGTATGGTCTTAAACACCCAAAAGGAAAGTATAACCAAATAGTAGAGTCATCAGTATACTTCTTTAAGAGTTCAAGAGATTACACTTCCTGGACATTAGGCTTTAGTCTATATAAAAAGTTATTTAGACAATTATTTCTCATTGATGATTTTGTTAGTCTCAACCTGTAGCTAAGAGAGACAACCAGCTATTGTTCTAAAATGATGGATAAATTTGTTTTCTCCCTCTATCTAGAAGCCTTTGAGAGGGAACTGACACTGATTCTAACCACTCCAACAGCTGTCAAAATACCTGAAAACAAATCCCGAATCCATCACTTTAGAGTCCAGCCTTGGAAGATAAAAGAAGTATGAGGAGAACCCAATAGAGGGATGTTTTCAAAAGCCCTTGTCAAGAAATTCCAATGGACTCTCATTATGAACATTTGAAAATTGCCCTGTTCTGACTTTTTTCTAGTTCCCTGTCTAGAACTTGTAATGCTAATTACTCTTGCCTTTACTTCTCCTTCACATCTCCTATTCACAATTCAAAGACTTCCTTTTCCCCTTAGAGATAAGAGTTGTCCAATTTGGGAGTCTTTTAGATAGACCCACTGAAGGGGTACTCCAATTGCCTCACCCTGTGCCCTTTTCAGCATGGAAGAAGCCAGAGTGGTCTGCGTCCCTATTCCTTATTGGCAATTTGGGTAACCTCTTCAGGGGATGGTGTGATAAGAATAGGAGGTAGGAATTGGCTAGGCAGTTAGGGTAAAAAGACCCCAAAGAAAAGTAGCCAGTTTCTTGGCTAAAACGCACAATGTCTTTGGGCCTCTTAGCAACCTACTCCATTCCAAAGGCCAAAAATGTCAAAAATATTTGGGAGCTTTTATCTAATCCTTAAGAGATTTTAAGGTTACGTCTTCAGAAGGGGGACTGTTAGAGTAGCAAAAAGCCCCATAAAAAAATTAAAGAAGAAAGAGTACATGAAGTTTTCAGAAAAAAAGTGATGGGGAGATATGGGAGGAGTTGGAGGGGAGGGAGTGGGTATGGATTTGATCAAAACACCTTATATACATGTATGAAATTCTCAATAAGTTATTTATTTAAAAAGAGAAAAAGAAAATCCTGCTCTTCTTTGGAGTCCTGGTTCCAGCACAGGAAGGTGGGGGAGGCATCCACTGTGTGTGTCAACAGAATGGAGAAGAACACGGTGGAAAGGCAACTCGAAGCACAGTTCTAGTTAAAGAAAGGAGGACTCTGGAAAGGAAGGAATGAGGGTGAGTGTTAACAGCTGACTCCAGGTAGGAAAGTGGTGATTGATGAGCTAGAAAGTGCCGCCACTCTGAGGTTAAGGTCTGGGATGAGCAAAGAGCAAAGGTATAATTTATGGCCATGGGCTGGGCAGGTTGTATAGTGAGTGAAGTCATTTTACTTAGTGCATTCATGAAGTGTACTGATGTGTGTGTGTGTGTGTGTGTGTGTGTGTGTGTGTGTGTGTGTGAATAGAGGTGCTATAAGGTGAGGCTGGCCAGGGAGAGGTAATTCTCCATTGAATCAAGTCAGCTATCTTTAGCTCCATTTACGTGTTGCCATGTGGGCCTAATGTTACCAGGTCTTCTCTAAACAACTGATGAATCTGCGACTTTATAGGAAATATTTCAGATGCTATTTAATTTAATCAATTATTTATTTTTCCATTTATTTAGAAACTGACTGACCTGGAACTCACTATATAGACTAGGCTGGCCTGGAACTCACAGAGATCCTCCTGCCTCTGCTTTCAGACTGCTGGGATCAAAGGTGTACTCTACCACACCTGGCAATATGTCAGATTTTAAAGTAGCACTGCATTAAAAAATTGTGTGAGCCAAACCAACCGTGACTGTGGAGTGACAGGACTCTTTGGTCATGAGATGGTCACCTCTCTTTGATGCTGATTTCAGAATTTCATGCTGCATGTCAAGGATTGTGTTACTTCACAACTGAGCAACTGCAAAATCTCCATTTGCATAGTGGCACTAAAAAATTTAGCATATAGGTTTGTGTTGAGAGTTAAGATATGTTCCAGTTTGCTTCTCTTTACTATGATAAAACACTCTGACTAAAAGCAACTTGGGGAGAAAAGGGTTTATTTGATTTACACTTGCATGACATAATCCATCATTGAGGGAAGTCATGACAGAACTCAAGGCTGGAATCTGAAAAGCAGGAACCTGGAGCAGAAACCATGGACGTTCCTGGCTGGCTCATTCTTGATCCCTGGCTCATGCTTACTTAGATTTCTTACAACGCTCAAGATCATCTATCTATTCATAGGCATGGCGCCACCTGCAGTGGGCTGGGCCCTCCTGCATCAATTTACAGTCAAGGAAATCCCTCACTGACATGCCCTCCCCTCTGGACAATCAGACCTAGGAAATTTCTCAGTTGAGTCTTTCCACTCAGATGACTCTAGGCTGTGTCAGGTTGACAATTACAGCTGACAAGGGCAAGGTAATTTGGGGCTGAGTATGTAACTGATTTGGTAGAGTGCTAGACTACCATGCACAAGACCCTGGGTCCTATCCCTAGCACAGTATAAACCAAGAGTGGTGGGACACATTCATAACCCCAGCATTTGGGAAGTAAAAGGAGGAGGATCAGAAGTTCAAGGTCATCCTTGGCTTCATAATGAGTTCCAAAACCAGTCTGGGCTACCTGAGACCCTACCTCAAAACCAAACAAAATGGAGAACCAAAGTCAAAACAAAACAAAAATAAAAACAAGAAAGAGAGTTAAGATGATTTCAATAAAAGTCTCTGCTACATTGTGAGGCAGATAATTAGACTTGATAAGTGTTGACTGAGCCTGAATCCGCAGCCTCACCTAACTCTGGGCTCTGGACAGTCATAGCAAACATAGGGAGAATAAGTGAATAAGAATAAGAATATAACATCCATTATATGGTTTTAGCAGTGTCTTCCCTCCTTAAGTCTCTTCACCTTTGCTTATGAAAATACATGTTTGAGATAAACCTTTGAGTCTGTAGACAAGTTTCTACTAAGTATTCCACATTTAGGAGCAAGTAGACATGGAGACATGGAGGACTGCATAGACACAGTACCTCTCTGTCTTCCTGGTTTATTTATTTTTTTAAGACTAACACCCCCCCCTTCTCTTTCTCTCTCTCTCTCCTTCCCTCTCTCTTTGTGTATTTCCAAAACATGTATGTGAAGGCCAGAGGACGACTGGTGGGATTTAGTTCTCTCTTTCTACCGTAATGGTCCCAGGGATGTAACTCAGGTCATCAGACTTGGTGACAAGGACCTTTATCAGGCTCAGTGGCAAGCACCTTTACCCACTGAACCATCTGGTTGGCCTTGTGGCCTGCATTCTACCCTGTTAGAGACAACTTATCCTTAGAGCTTACTTTTAACCATTGACTTGAGATAGCTAGTTTTCTGAGTATGGTTGAACATAAACCCAATTTCATCGAAAGTGATGTAAGGGTCTGCTCAATGGCTTTCCTTTGCTGCCGGGGAAATCTCCATTTGTCTTCCTCAGTTTACATTTCTTGCAGGTTCCCCCACTGTTCACTTCAACCATATCCCGGCTGTGACCCATCAGTGTTCCCCAAGGTATCCACAAGGGATCTAGAGTCTCTTAGGGCCAGTCGAGGTGTGGCTTTATCCTGCCAGCCAGCTTCAGGATGACGGTGAACTTGAGAGCTTACCAGGCTTAGAACAGAATGGTGTCAACCTGTTAGTGATTCTTCTATGAACCCATAGTGAAGAAGTACAAACACACACACTGACTCCATATTAGGACACAGAAACACACATGCAAAATTGATTTGACAATGAGGGAAGGAAAGTAAGGATTTTTTTTTTGTTTTGTTATTTCCTTTTTGAGACAGGTTCTCATGTATCCCAAGCTGGCTCCAAAGTCACTGTGAAGCTGAGGATAATCTTGAACTTGGACTCCTCCTACCTCTGCCTTCTTTCCAAGTGCTGGGATTACACATGTGCACCATCAAGCCTGGTTTTTTATGTGGTGCAGGGGATTGAACCCACGGCTTCATGCATTCTAGATAAGCATTCTACCAACTGAGCTATATCCCTAACCCGGCTTGTATGTGTCACCAGATTGTTTTGGGTATGTTAAAAGGCAGAATCATATTTTTAGTGGGTTTTAATAAATAGTCCCATATTATTTTGACAAGTATAACAATTCTTTGGTTTCACAATCACTTAGAAGGAGCTTGTTCCTTGCTTGTCCTGGGTCCGCGCTGCTTCTTCTCCTCCCATGTCACTCACACTGCTGTCACTACTCTTCCTTAACTTTCCTGTGTCTAAAAGGAGAGATGTCACTGGTAGCCCAAAAAGCCCACATTAGAGATGTAGATTATCTGTGAAGATGATCCAAATAACAAAAGATCTAGAAACTCTGGCTTCCAAGTTACTCTTGGTGTTTCTGATAACACTTTCCTAGGAAGCCAGTTGCTATAGTTTGGATTAGTGTGGGCATTTCCCCTAAGGGTTCCTGTGTGGGAAACTCATCTGCAAGTGAGGCAATGTAGGGAGGCAGTGGAACCAGTCAGAGCTGGGGCTTAGTGCAAGGCAATTAGGTCACTGAGGCTATTGCCATCAGAAGGGATTAATGCAGTTCTTGTGGGATCCCAGTTAGTTTTCCTGAGAGTGAGTTGTTACAAAAAAGCAAGTCCTATCCTTGAATCTTGACTCTCTCTCTGGCATTCTACCTCATGATGTGCCCTGTTCTTTATAAACTCTCATTATGATGTCATTTAACATGAAGCCCTCACCATGGGCTGAATCTATGGGGCTGCCTGTCTTAAACTTTAACTCTCTAAAACTCTGAGCCAAAACCTCTTTTTTTAATTTTTTTATTTTTTGTAAAGTACCCATCCTCCAGGATTTTGTTCTAACAATGGAAAGGATGAATACACTAGTTTTATTCTTCCTAGACAGTTTTCTGAGTACATCTGACATTGTCCCCTGATTGGAAATCTGGAATGCTAACCTAAAATAGCTCCACATACCAAACAGAGCTTTGGAAAGACAGCAGCCCCAGTAGGATAATACATAGAACTTTCTCCTGGGCTGGGCACTGTGGTTTGATGGAAAGTAGTCTTACCTCCAGATGAATTGGGACCAGATCATCAAGAGAAGACATCTGGACATCTTGTGGATTTTAAAGCATGGTGAGGAGCAGATGCAATATGCCATTGAACAGTTATTAGCTTCAGGGCTTCTTGTTCTTGATTTCTGAGCCAAATTAGGAATTGATCAATGACATTAAGATCAGGTTGGAGAGGTACCTCAATTGGTAGAGTGCCTGCCTAGCATGCACGAAGACTTGGGTTCAATTCCCTTAAACTTGGTGAGGAAGTAAACACCTGTAATACCAGCACTTGAAGGCAGAGGCAATAGGATCAGAAGTCCAAGAGCATCTTTGGCTACATAGAAAATTCAAGGCTCGCCTGTCACAAACAATGACACTAAGAATAGGTGTTCTGTGAACTTTATAAAGTAGGAGGACCAGGGTGACTCACTTTCACAGGGCATGCCCTTACTACCTGACCTACTTCCTTTAACTACATCCCACCTCCAAAGGTTTCCACCACTTCCTATAAGGCCATCGGTTGACAACCACACTATTCGTATATGGGCTGTGGGGATTTCTCAGATAGAAACCATAACAGATTTTGTTAATATTTAAGTTCTCTCTGTTTGTAGTGTGGATAGTTATCTGGCATGGAGATTCTTCACCTGTCATTCCTCTCAGGGCACATCCCCAGCCATTTAATGTCTCTGCTTCCCTAAGGCAATGACTCTCAAGGAAAGAGTGGCACAACCCCACTGTGTGTCTGAGCCTGATTCCTCAAGGGTTGAGGGATGAGAATCCTGTCATTTGGAAAGGCACCTTTTGAGGACTTTACAGCATTGTGTATTATCTCCCAGTCCTGAGGTTCTTCACACTATTGTTTTCTACTCTTGAATCATGGATAAATTAGAATTACCATGGGTCTAAAAGACCATCTCTAGAAGATGGTCTCCAACTTCCTGGTCAAGTGAAGATCTTATGGAAGCTTTATGAATTAGAATATATGGTGTGTGTGTGTGTGTGTGTGTGTGTGTGTGTGTGTGTGTGCATGTGTGTGAGAGAGACAGACAGAGAGAGACAGAGATAGAGGCAGATACAGAGACAGAGAGAGGGAATAGAGCTGGATAGGGAATATCTACATATAGCCATAGATTTTAAAGCAGTTTCTCTTCTTTTTGTTTTAGATTTATTTTTATTTTTAATTATGCATGTGTCTGTATGTAGGTATGTGCATGTGAGTGCAGATGTCCATAGAGGCCAGAAGAGGGTGTGGATCCCAGGAGTTGGAGTTCCAGGTGGCTATGAGCTGCCTGATATAGGTGATGGGAACTGAACTCAAGTCCTCTGGAAGAGCAGCACATGCTGTTAACTCCTTCTCTCCAGTGCCCAGTTTTATATTCTGATGTGAGTCTCAATGGTTACCATTTGGTCTCCAGGCTTTCAGTACAGTTTGGGACATATTTCTTCCTTCTATTTCATTGAGAGATTGAGAGATTGGGCTAGAAAAGAAGAAATAGATTAGTGAGCCATCATGAAGATTAAATGGTGGCCTTGTAGGCTCATGATCACTATTATGGGTGAATTTCACCTATTAAAAAAGTACAGTGATGTGCTAGTGTAGCTTTATCAGTTGTACCAAGCACCCTTCTCCCATGTAGAGTTTGGGGGAGGCTGCACATGTGCAAGCAAGAGAGTGTGTGGAAAACCTCTGTACTTCACACTCAACTTCCCTGTCAACCTAAAATTGCTCCATTTAAAGTTCTTTTTAAAGGATGCCTTCTTCTATGTGCCGATCAACATTCAATATTCTATAATTTCACAGATATAGGTATTTGTGGTAAAAAATAACAGACTCCTTTACTGTAAGGGACATGCTGGCATGTTCCTTTTCTCTTTTTTTCTCCACTTCCACTTCTTTGTAGGCCTGCTGGGTTTTAAGTCTATTGCCCTCTCTCTGAGGTTCACTTAGGCTCAAGACCGTCTCCATGAAGCAGATGTTTAATCAATTCTATTGACTAACTGTCTGAGTAAAGGAAGCAATGAATGACCCTGACTTGGAAGTTGTGAGCCTTGATGTGAGACTAACCTTGGTTGCAAATTCAAGGGGACATTTGTTAGATGTGAGGGAGCTCCAGCAATTTGAGAATTTTAACCCTTCCATATTTGATAAGGGACTAAAATTATTTCTATTTTTAGAACAGATTCTTATCCATAGAAAACAGTTTTAGGGGATGATCTAATCATGCACTAATATTTTTAAAATGAAAAGTTTTTTTTTGTGTGTGTGTGTGTGTGTGTGTGCATGTATATGTGTGCAAATGTGAGACTGTGTTTAAGGACATGGATGCCAAAAAGGTTTACTGATGCATTCAAAGTCATGAATCTAGTCAAGGGTAAAGGCTGGTGTTTTGTTATCAGTGTTTTGGCTTAAGCTCATTCATGACATGACTCTTCTCAGAAAAGACCTCCTCTACATAGGTGTTCTGGGAGGGGACAAATGCCACATTGCCAGTGCCCTTCTTATATGGGAATATGGTTATAACTTGTCACAACACATTGTCTTTATGACCAAGCTAATTTCCAGTACAGAGAACCTTATTCCCTCCAGAGAAAGTAAAATGAACTTTCTACCGAGCAGCTAACATGAATAAACGAATAAGTAAATAAACACATATATAAATCATATGATAAATAAAGTTGCCTACTTGCTGATGTCAACATATTCTGAGTGTGAGCTTATGGATATTTGGATTCCTGCTGGGCATGGAAAATTCAATAAAGTGAGCCCAGTTGATGACCTATAGATGATTAAGTTATTATACATGAAAGATCAAAGGGGGTGAGAGCACGAACAATTGCCCTAGACTCAACTGATAAGCAGTTCCCTCATGCCTTGAAAACATTACCTGCCTAGTGGTAAAATGGGGTCTCTTAACATGGATGCTGCAGCACAGCAGAGCAGGATCAGTGGGAGTAGCATCTTCCAGACCATGAAGAAGTCATGAAGAAGGCTTAAAGGCCTTTGGAGTTAACAGAGGGGCTTTGAGGCACTTTTTGTTGTTTCAGTCGATTGCAAGAAGACACAAAAACTGAACTAATAGAGTGTGTGCTCCACGGAAATGGTGATGACATCAGAAATCCACAGGTAGTCTTCACACCCTTTGCTCAGTACCCCTCACCATTTCTAGAAAGGCACTCAAGTGTGCCTTTCACGTTAGTGTCACTCTATTCGTCTACATTTTAAAATAGCCAGTTGTGATTCCAGATGTGGTTAGTCTCCTGTAGACTGAAAAGAGCCATTGGAAAGGTATAAGAAAAATGTTCTGAGTTTAAGTGAATTAAAATCTGACTAGATCCTAGCACAGTGCTTCTTTTCCTCTTCCCTTCTTTTTTCTTTTCCTTCTCTCTCACTTTACTCTTGCTCTCTCCTTCATCCCTCCCTCCCTCTCTCCCTCCTTCCCTTCCCCTTTCTTTTAAAATATTTATTTATTTCTATTTTAAGTGTTATGAGTAGTTTTTCTATGGAGCATGCGCAGGGATCTCGGGGCGCCAGCTGCTAGCATGGCGCAGGTCACCTGCGCACACCGGGAAGGGGAAGGCGGCGGGTCCTGCAGCGGGTCTGCTCTGCGTCCCCTGCTTCTCAGCTGCTTCTCCGCTGTGAGTCCCTCTGCTACCGGGGCTTGCCCGGTCGAGTTCCGCCCTAATTTCACCCGTGCACTTCCTCGAGATGCGAAATCCATTGGCCGCTGGATCATGCGGGAAGGTGCAAGATGGCTAAAGCTAGGGTTCCGTGAGTTGTGGCTTACGAAGAAACAGCTTTCTCCGGAGAGACTGGATCATAGGCAATAAGATACCGGACTCAGCTTAGTCCGTGTTACAGCTCTTTATTCAGTGACTCAGCTCGGCTCCAAGTCTTAATAATCCAGCTCTAGCTCCAATTATTGAGGGGAAAACCAGGATATTTATGCCATGGGGGTGGTAATAAAAACCTTAGCTGATAGGTACTTTTAGGATGCCCCATCTACATATGGAAGTGGGCTCCTGCCAGGCTGCCAGACTGCCTGAAAAATCACACAGGAAAGGCTGGCAGTTTCCAGAGCCAGAGGCCATGTTTCTGTGATGGCTGCTTCAAAAGATGAGTCAGGAAGATGCCAGGAAAGCACCCTGCTGAAAAAGGAGTCTCTGCATTTGAATCCGAGCCCGTGGGCTTTCCGGACATGGAGAAACTGCTACTTTACACAGCAGGAGTCCCCAACATTTTTCCTGCTTATATGTATGTGCATCATGTACATTCATCGCCCAGGATCCCCTGGAACTGGAGTTACAGATTGTTATGAGCCACCATGTGGGTGCTGGGAATTGCCATGTGGGTGCTCTTGCCTGGGTCCTTTCCAACAGCAACCAGTGCTCTTAGTTGCTGAGCCATCTCTGCAGCCTCTTTTTCTTTCTTTTTGAGCCAGAACCTCATGAGTACTAGTAAGAGTTCTACCATGGAACTATATTCCCAGCTTATGATAATACATTTCTGAAAATATATAGTGTTTATGCTTCAGTGAGAAGCATTAGATATCTGAGAAATATAAAGACTTCTGTAGTTTTTTTAAAGTAGATATAATTTAAAGCTGGATTTTGAAACCAACCAACAAACTAACTTGCAAGTCTCAACCCATTAGTGACTCATTGACTCATAATACATGTCTACTGCATTATTTTTTAAAGGAAAATTTTGGCAGAAAATAGGAAAGGCAAGGCCTGATTTGTAAACATTTTGTTTCAGTTCATATTCATGTGAATATGTACTTCAGGGCAATGTGAAATGCATTTTTTTCCTTTCAGAGCTGAGGACTGAGCTCAGGGCTTGCTTGATAGACAAGCGCTCTACCACCAAGTTAAATCCCCCACCCCTGAAATGCATTTCTTACTGTGGTAAAACGAGTTTGAAGCTATTGATATAAGGCCTCCTGCTTTCTTGGTTCAATTTAAAGTAGCATGTGCCGGGGTGGAGAGATGGCTCAGTGATTAAGAGCATGTGCTGACCATGTAAAAGCCCAGAGTTTGGATTCTAGAGCCCATGTCAACTAGCTCAAAACTGTGTAACTCTAGCTCCAGGGGACCCAACACCTTCCGGCATCTCTGGGTATTGCAATCATGTGCATATATCCTCCATATATGCATGATTAAAAATAAAAAATATAAAGTGGCATATATTGTTTTTACAAAGTTTTTAACTCACCTATTGATACTAAGCTTCCATTTCCAGAGAAATTATTGCACCCAAATAGAAATCAATAAAAGTCTAAATAAATATTTTTCCTGACTATATTAATACCGAGCCAGTAACTTAAACAATAATCTCGCCACTGCTCCAAACTATCTTGCAGTCTACTGTTTTTTTGTAGAGGTCACCTGCTTATTTAGAAAAATACTTTGATATTGCAATAGAAAAGTGTGAGGACAATTGTTGATGGAGCCAGGAATAGTGGTACACACCTTTAATTCCAGCACTCAAGAAGCAGAGGCAGGTAGAGCTCTGTGAGTTTGAGGCCAGCCTGGTCTACATGGTGAGTTCCAGGCCAGCTGTGGCTACAAGGAGTCTCTGTCTCAATAAAACAAAACAAAACAAAACAAAATAAAATAAATTTGATGGCATTAGAAGGGGTTCTTTACCCAAGACATCCCTGGAACAAACAAGGTCTTCTCTGGATCAGGGTATTGGGTGGCACTGATGCGCAGAGCCTATGGTATGTCCTGAAGACTGCACGTCAGGCTTCAACAAGCGAACTTAGGAAATAGTAAATACAGGGCTGAGCTTCCTCTCATATTCCCTTCTTCCTTAAATGCCCAGTTCTCCAGAAAACACACAATTATTTTAGTTTTAAAATGATATGTATGTGTGTATTTGTGTGTGGGAATGTGCACGTGAATGCAGGTGCCCTCCCAGATCAGAGGCATTGGATCCCTTGGAACTGGAGTTACACGCAGTTGTGAGCAGCTGGATGTGGGTTCTGGGAACTGAAGTCTGTTCCTCTGGAACAGCAGGAAACATTCTTAACTGCTGAGCCCGCTCTCCAGCTGACAATTATTTTGATACTTTCCTCAGGTATTCCACTTACCCAAGGTGAAGCATATGGCAGGTAGGAGACTAGAGTTGACATTACACCTAGAGCCCAGATGAACTTTGAAACAGCCTATTTGCTTCTTGGGTCCATTTATTACCCCTAAAAATAATTTACTATTCCTCTGGAATTGTCTTTGTGCCCCATTCCCTCTAAATCTCAGTGAGAAATAACCCAGTAGGGAACATGTGATATCCTGCACGCATAATAAATTAGTATGTGTTTCTCTCTTATTGATTAATCTATTATCAGTTATTTCTTGAAACTCATTATTGAAACTTAATGGGGGTAGAGAGAGGATTCTCTTCCCTTGCCACAGAATAAAATTTAAAAGCACAGTAGTAAGCCTGCTGGCCATGTCCTCTTCCTTTCACAGCCACTCAGCTGGAGTGATGCAGGGCACAGGGTGGGTGATCACCTGACAAGCTTATCTGGTGGCTGGCTATTTAAATGGAGGCTCTCTAGAGCTCCTAGGACTTGTGGAGTGGGATTGTGTCATAGGAAATGCATGCTGGAATGGTATTCACAGCCAGAGAGCTGGAGGGTGTAGAAGGTGTGTAGGGAAGCCATCTCAGCTGGCTTCTGGGGCCAAGAGCCTACTGCTGGAATAGCAAGGCTGTAAGGCCTGCCGCTCTCTATCTTCTGGTTCAGACATGTGAAGCCCTAGAATGAGAGGCCTGTTTGTCTAAGGTGAAGAGTTAAGGAAGGGCTGGAGAAATGGCTCAGCAGTTAAGAGCACTGGCTGCTCTTGCAGAGGACCTGGGTTCAATTCTCAGCATCCACATGGCAGTTAACAACTGTCCATAACTCCAGTTCCAGGGGAATCTGAAGTTTTCTTTCGACCCTCTGGCATCATACTTCACAGGTACACTTACACACATGCAGGCAATATACTCATACACGTAAAATAAAAATAATGAATAAAATATTTAAAAAGTCCAGGAAACTAATGATTTGTAATCTCCCTTTAGGGAGCTCAAAACAAAACAAAATGAAAAACCCAAAGAAACTTAAGCTATACATTTTCCACCAGAAGCTGGAAATATTGCTTGTGTGGAGTCTTCATTTGGAAATTCTTTCTGTTACCCAAGACCTGTCTTAGGGTCAGTGGGTAAAGTAAGCTTTATTTTTATGCTGCTTAAGAACTAGACCACTTGCCCTTCTCAGGCAACATAATGGTGCCCCAGACTCAAGAGTCAGCAGATGGTTTAGGAAAATAGATTAATGCTTCATTTGGAAACTGACCTTTTTTGTCTTTTACTTGTTCTTCCTCTTTTTTGCCTCCCAATCTGTTATTTGGGATGACAGGGACAAAGGAGTGCAGGAGGGAAGGTCATAGCTTGCTACTGATCTCCTCCACTTCCAGCATGCCACGGGCTTTTTCTGTACATTTTTTTTGAGCCCCTTGAATATATAGTCTGCCCCTCAGACCCTTTTTTCGCATGTAGACTCAAAAAGAGAAATAAGCTAACATTTTACAACAGTAGGACTTTACCTCAGGTTGAACATCAGAGACCATGCTGCCTGCTTTCTCTTTTTAGCAACTCAGAGATATTGAAGACTTTGAACTCTCCGTGGTACCGAGGTAGAGAATGAGAAAAGAAAGAGGATCCAGGGTGCTTCTCCCTCAGGGCCGGGACCTGATGAGGGAGGAGGGCTGCCTCAGTGATATCTTGGTTGCTAAACTATTGGAATATCTCATTTTGGATTATTCTCCCATTTAATTGTTACCTCAGCTGCCCAGGAACTGACAGGGCAAGGAGTCCAGACTCAAATAAGCAAGCATTTCCCGGAGAGTAGACAAGCCTGATTCAGCACTGATAATGTCCTCCCTTGATGATAGGAGGGGTCTCCTTCCCTGCCTCCACCTCCCAGCAACTGTATTCTAGGAATCTGTCTTAGCAGGCTATGTGACTAGCTAAGCATTTCTTGACCCCAGTTACTGAGACTGAGAGTTAATTGTATGTCTGCACATTATTTTGTTTACTTCTTAGTCTACAAGTTGTTCACACACCAGAATTGAGCCCCCTCAAAGTAGCAATCATAGGGTGTGATTTGAGATGTTAGGACAGTTCCTGCTTCCCTGTCTTTCCCACCATCTAAGCACACTGCCCCATATCACAATATTAGAGTGTTGTTGATTTCACTCAAAATTACCTTAATTTTTTGCAATGAGACACTTTTAATTTTTTTAAAAGTTTTTTTCCTTTTTTATTTTAAAAAATATTAGTGTAGGGGCTAGAGAGATGACTTACTGGTTAAGAGCACTGGCTGCTCTTGCAGAGGACTCGGGTTGGAATCCAGCACACACATGGTGGTTAATAACCATCCTTAACTCTAGTTCCAGGGGACCTAACACTCTCTTCTGACCTCCGTGGGCATTGTGTGGCACAGGTTCAATTACATACATGAAGGCAATACACTCATACACATAAAATAAAATAATAAATAATATATTTAAAAAATAATAAAAATATTGGTGTATATTATAAGTGATAATTATGATGGGTTTTTCCTAAAAATTTTTATCATATTTATAGCATGTTTCAATGGAATATTAAATACATAACATAATAAGTCATTAATCATACCTAACTGAATTAGT
>NW_008346927.1:330952-333371 GCF_000622305.1 Nannospalax galili
TAATCATACCTAACTGAATTAGTTCAGAATTTTTATCTCTAATGAGCTACCTTAGAAAGGACATTATATTTGGAATGCTGGAGGGGATACAAATGACATAGTGTTAGAAAAATATGGAGGCCCAGTGAGTTGTTGGGAAAGAAAAGCACCTGTGACTTAAACAAAAAAAAGAGATTAAAAGGAGAAAGGATGTGATCTACTAATATTTATTTGTATGGGAATGCATAGAAAAGAAATGAAATTCAAGGAGGCAGGTGGAATTTATAGTTCTTTTTGTAAGCTGTGTGCCACCACACCTGGAGTTTATAGTCTTTTTTTTTTTTGGTCTTTTTGAGACAGGGTCTCCCTGAAGCCCCAGCTGTCCTGGAACTCACTATGTAGACCAGGCTGGCCTTGAACTCACAGAGATCGGCCTGCCTCTGCTGGGATTAAAGGTGTGTGCCACCACGCCCGGCTGCTATAGTCTTTTATTATTATTTTTAAAATTTTTAATAACTACATGATTAGAAGAAGCATCTCACTACAATGTTAACATATTCAGTAATACACTCCAGAGCAAGAATACATCTCTTTCACAAGTGGGTGCAAGTTTCTAGATTCACAGTTGAGTTAACACAGTTACAAAATATGAACTCAGTATAAGCCCTTTAAGACATAAAATTGAATGAGTTTTTAACCTTTCAAAAAGATCTCTATTTCATTGTAGAATATATTGTTCCTTACAGAAAGACTCATTGTTTTTGCTTCTAACACTGAGATGTTGGCGCATGCATCTCTAATCTGTATGCATCTGATTATTACTAGTCATAATCGGTGGCACTTGGATCTTTGCCGCCTGTGTATGTCTATAAAGTCATCGGGTAGATTTCAATGGTAATGTTTATCACCTCTACTAATTAGCATGATGTAAATTTCCATGCTTCCTCCTCAAATATAATACATTTTTAAAAATTTGATTTTTTTGTGTGTGTATATTACACAGTACATCCCAAACCATCTTATGCGACTATACACCCACTTTTCAGATGGCACACTCCCATAATCTCCCTTCCCCCACTAAAGCCCTTATACTCTGATATCCCTGCTACTGTATGCTGTGTTGTTGGCACCCCCAGCCGTTCCCCACTACTTGCCCTTCTGGTGAACCTAGTCAGCCTATCTAGAGGTCTTTGTTTTAGGAGGGTCAGCTGTTCCTCTTCTAGCAGCAATCAGTTGTCAATATTCCTTTAGATAAGACTGGGGTCTGCTGTTCATTTTCCCAGTTCTATGCTGGTTTACTGTCTGGGAGTCTCTTGGGCCACCCTGGCCAATAACTCAAAAGAAGATATTGCCTATCTGAGATTGTTTCTTGTTATGTAGCCTTTAGCTACATATGGACTCCTAAAAGATTATATTGGCCTCTTTCATCTTTGGTTATACTTTCCTTTTGGGTATTTAAGGCCATACAGTTGGCCCAGATATACCAATTTGAGGATCTGTTCCTTTGAGGATCTGTTCCTCAGGGGTCACATGGGCTTGGGAGGAGCCCCTGGCTCCTTTCTTTTACCAGTTCCACCTATGTGAAGATAAGTTAATGGTCCTGCTCGACCATCGTTGTCTTCACTTGAAAGCATGGAGGAAATGATTCCTCTGTGTTGACCCTCCTCTTTGTAGACTGGACACTGGTTCAAGTCCATTTGGTGGGGTCTCCTCGGCCTCCTTGATCAAGAGGACAGGTGACCCACCACAATTACAGGACATTTTGAGAGGTGCTTGGAGTCCCCTGGAACTAGTCGACCTAGGAGGGCAAGGAGCAAAAAGTGTCCTTTATGTCCCCCTGACCAATTATTATAGGCCTCAAATATGTCTGTTAAAAATCCAAGAAGGTTAGTTCCACCAGTCTGGTACATTTAATAACTGTGTGTCATGTAGATAGATCTTGGGCAAAGACCAATTGTTCTCAGATAAACCTTACCTAGACATATATTTCTTGGTCTTCTATATATAATTTGTCAGTAGGTTGTAGGGGTAATATGGTTCCCTCTGGTTTTCAGAATTAGCTAGGCATTATTTATCTCTCACATTGTCTCACCCTTCTATCATAGTTTTCCCACTTAAGGTGCCCCATTTCCCCCCTTTCTCCCTTAATAATACCCTTCTCCTCTGGTCCCACCTCTCTTGAGCCCTTTCTTTCCCCTTATCCCCTAGGTTCCTTGTATACACTTCCCTCCCCACTCCCTTAAACTAACCCAAATTTTATCCATATCTCCCTTATTAAGGCCTGTTTCCTACTGTTCTTCTCTTTCAGGTTCTTTCTTTTACTTTACCTCCCTGGTTCCTTTCCATTATCCTGGTTCCTGTAGTTATTTCTGGATACATACTCACTTATAAGGATTTGGTGCTACAATCCACATATGAGGGAGAATATATGTCATTTCTT
>NW_008346927.1:333424-335577 GCF_000622305.1 Nannospalax galili
AACAGTTTCTAGTTCCATCCATTTACCTGCAAATTTCATGATTTCATCTTTCTTTACTGCTGAGTAAAAGTCCATCGTATAAATGAACCACATTTTCATTATCCACTCATCAGTTGAGGGACACTTATGTTGCTTCCATCTCTTAGCTATTATGAAAAGAGCAGCAACAAACATGGATGTACAAGTGTCTCTGCAATCAGATGAATTCTTTGGCTATATGCCAAGGAGTGGTATAACTGGGTCAAATGGTAGGTTCATTTGTAGTTTTTTAAGAGTTCTCGACACTGCTTTCCATAGGGGTTGAACACGTTTGCAGCCCCACCAGCAGTGGATGAGTGTTCCCCTTTGCCCGCATCCTCTCTAACATTTGGTATCATTTGTTCTCTTGATCTTAGTCAGTCTGACTGGGGTGACATGAAATTTTAAAGTGGTTTTAATTTGCATTTCCCTAATTATTAGTGATGTTGAACATCTTTTAAGATGTTTCATAGCCATCTTTACTTCTTCTTTTAAGAACTCTCTGTTCAGCTCCTTAGCCCATCTTTTAGTTGGGTTGCTTCTTGTCTTGATTCTCTGTTTTATGAGTTTGATATATATTCAGGATATTAAACCTCTGTCGGATGTGTCACTGGTGAAGATTTTCTCCCATTTTGTGGGTTTTCTATTCGTTTCCCTGGATGCCTCCTTTGATGTACAGAAGCTTTTTAGTTTAATGACATCCCATTTTGTTAATTCTTGCCCTTGTTTCCTGAGCAATTGATGTCTGGTTTAGAAAAATCCTTTCCTACACCTGTATCTTGTAGGTTTTTCCCAATATTTTCTTCTAACAGTTTCAGAGTTTCAGGCTTTACATTGAGGTCTTTGATCCATTTGGAATTGACTTTTGTGCAGGGTGAAAGGTGGAGATACAGTTTTGC
Organism: Nannospalax galili; assembly: GCF_000622305.1. NCBI lineage: Eukaryota > Metazoa > Chordata > Mammalia > Rodentia > Spalacidae > Nannospalax > Nannospalax galili. The sequence continues at coordinate 334,342 of NW_008346927.1, forward strand.
CAGCACCATTTGCTGAACATGCTGTCTTTCCTCCAGTGAATATTCTTGGCACCTTTGTCAAATATCAGTGGCTGAAATTGTATTTACTCGTATTTTGGGTCTTCAATTTTGTTCCATTGATCTATGGATCTATTTTTGTGCCAGTACCATGCTGTTTTTATGACTATAACTCTGTAATACAGCTTAAGATCTGGTATAGTAACCCCCAGCATTGCTTTTAGTGCTTAGGGTTGCTTTGATTATCTGAGGTCTTTTGTGCTTCCATATGAATCTTAGGATTTTTTTTTCCAATTCTGTGAAAAATGTCATGGGGATTTTTATTGGTATTGCACTGAATATATAAATGGCTTTTGGTATGGTGGTCATTTTCACAATATTAATTCTTCCTCTCCATGAGCATGGGAGGTCCTTCCATCTTCTGATGTCTTCCTTAATCTCTTTCTTTAAAGATGTAAAATTTTCATTGTAGAGGTGTTCAATGTCTATGGTCAGATTTGTTCATATATATATATATATATGTGTGTGTGTTTGTGTGTGTGTGTGTGTGTGTGTGCGTGTCTGTGTCCCTTAGATATAATATCATATCATCTGCAAAAAGGGATAATTTGACCTCTTCGTTTCCAGTCATTACTTCTTTAATTTCCCGCTCTTGTCTTATGGCTCTTTCAAGAGTTTCAAGCACTATGTTAAAGATAAATGGAGATAGTGGGCAGCCTTATCTGGTTCCTGATTTCAATGGGAATGCTTCCAGTTTTTCTCCATTTAGAATGATGTTGGCTGTGGGTTTGTTATATATGGCTTTAATTATGTTGAGGTATGTTCCCTCCAGTCCAATTCTCTCCAGGACTTGGAACATAAATGCATGTTGAATTTCGTCAAAGGCCTTCTCTGCATGTATTGAGATGACCATGTGCTTCTTGTCTTTGAGCCCATTTATATGGTTTATGATATTTATTGACTTAGGTATATAGAACCATGCCTGCATCTCTGGGATAAGTCCAACTTGATCATTGTGGATGATCTTTTTGATATGTGTCTGTATGTGATTTGAAAGTATCTTGTTGAGAATTTTTGCATCTATATTCATTAAGGATATGGGTCTATAGTTTTCTTTTTTGGTTGTGTCTTTACTTGGTTTGGGTATTAGAATGATGTTGGCTTCATAGAAGGAATTTGGGAGTTCTCCCTCTGTTTCTATCATTTTGAATAATTTAAGTAGTATTGGTTGGAGGTCTT
>NW_008346927.1:336446-354057 GCF_000622305.1 Nannospalax galili
GTGCCATTTGATTGGTATATTTTGTTCCATCCTTTCACTTTGAGATAGTGTCTGTCCTTGAAAGTTAGATGAGTTTCTTACAGACAACAAAAAGATGGGTTTTGTTTCTTAATCCATTCACCTAGTCTGCGTCTTTTGACTGGGGAGTTCAGTCCATTAATATTTAATGTTATTAATGACAGATGAATATTGAATTCTGTCTTTTTTATTTCTGTTTACATTCTTGATACAACTGTACTTTTTGACAGTTATACCTTCATTGAATTTCTTTCTGCATCCCCTTGGGTATAGTCGTTCCTTTCTTCATCTCTTTGTATTGCTTCCAGAACTCTCTGAAGGGCTGGTTTTGTGGACATGAATTCCTTCAGTCTATTTATGTCATGGAAGATTTTTCTTTCCCCTTTGACTACAATAAACATTTTGGCTGGGTATAGTAATCTGGGTTGGCATCTGTCATCATTTAAAGCTGGAAATACTTTGGTCCAGGTTCTTCTGGCTTTCATAGTTTACACTGAAAAGTCAGCTGAAATCCTAATGGGTTTTCCTTTATATGTGACTTGTTATTTCTCTTTTGCAGCTTTCAGAATTGTCTCTTTATTTTGTATGTTTAGTGTTTGTTTTTACTATGATGTGCCATGGAGAATTTCTTTTCTGGTCCCGTCTGTTTAGTGTTCTATATGCTTCCTGTATTCGTATGGGCATATCTTTTTTTAATTTTGGGAAATTTTCTTCCACGATTCTGTTGAAGATCTGGTCCATGCCCTTATCTTGGGATTCTTCTCCTTCCTGTATGCCTATGATTCGTAAGTTTGGTCTTTCTATGGTGTCACACAATTCCTGCATATTCCATTCTTGTGATTTCTTAAATTTTTCATAATCTCTGTTTGAGTGATCTAGTTTGTCCACTTATCCTCCAGCCTTGATACTCTGTTTTCCATTTCATTCATCCTATTGGTGAGGCTTTCTCCTGTCGTTTCTAATTGGCTTACTGAGTGATTCACTTCCTTCTTCATTTCAGCCTGAGTAGTCTTCAATATTTCTCTTTTCTGAATTCATTCAGAAGTTTATCCCTATCTTCCTTCAGTTCTTTGATTTCTTTGTTAGTGTGTTCTTTAAATTCACTGAATTCTTTTATCATGTTTATAATTTTTTTTTTGAGTTCCATGTCCTGCATTATCTCTAGGGGGTTCCTCTAGAGGACCATTGGTATTTGTTGGGGATATGTTATTTTGGTTTTTCATGTTATTATTTTTTTCTCTGTGATTTTGACATGTGAATTTCTTTTGTAGTTTCTGATTCTTGTGTGAGACTCAATCCTTCAAGTTTAGGTCTACTTCTTTTTGTGAACTTTATGTGTCTTCGTGGTTTACCTTTTGGCCTGAAAATCTGGTTCCTGTAAGCTTCCGGTTCTCTCTTTTGATTTTATATTGGTTGGCCAGATTGCTTTTGTCTTCAGGAGTTCCCACAGAGGCCCAAGTCAGATGAGGATCACTTGCTCTCAGGTTTTCTCCTAAGGTCTGGACCCCTCCAGGAAAGATTTTGGCCTCAGGAATTTGGGGGCTGGACTGGCCTGGGAGCAGGGCCCAGTAAAGACGCTAGTCTCTGGCAGGTGATGGCCATGTTACCCAGAGGTGCACAGGAAGATGGGGGCAGGAGGCAGCCCCAAGGGCCCCTGGGGACTGCACTGTGGAACTGGGTTGGTCTGGATGCAAAGGCCCAGGAAGAGGAAAGGTCAGCACTGGATTCCAGTAAAGAGGCTGGAGGGTTGTGCAGACCCGGAGAGGGAGAGGGAGGTGAGGATGGGGCCAGGCCCAGAGCCACCCTGGGGACCTTAGAAGGAACTGAGTTGCCCTGGATGCAAAGGATCAGGAAGCAGTGGTGGTTCCCCAGGTGTCTGGGGCGCCAAGACAAGGAAAGAATGGGACAGGACCCAGGGTAGGAGGAGAGACTGGTGGGGGAGATGGGAGGGTGAGTGAGGCTGGGGGAGTCAAGGCATGGAGGGCCCAATTGACTTACCCAGGAGAGAGAAGCCTGCCAGTCAGAGCGAGAGCAGTTTTTTTTTTTTTTTTTTTTTTAATTGATTTTTTTTTTTTGTGTATTTCATACAGAACAGCTCAAACTATCTTGATCATCTTTATACCTCCATCCACACTGGCTCCTTTCCATAGCCTCCCCTCCTCCCCACTGGAGCCCATATCATCTGTCATCCCTGTCAAGGCCCGCTGGGTTGTCAGTGTCCTAAGTCATTCCCCAAAGCAAGTCTGTCCACTAAGTCTAGTCAGTCTATCTAGAGTCCCTTGTTTTAGGAACATCAGCTATTCTTCATCTAGCAGCAATCAGTTGCCAACATTCCTTCAGACAAGATTAAGGTCTGATGTTCATTTTCACAGATTTATGCTGGGATATTGTCTGCCTGAGTTTGCATGGGACTTGTGTAGGCTGACACAGTTGCCATAGAATCATATGAGCAGGTTCCCAGGAGGTTGTAGGACTCTGTTTCCATATGGTCATGCACTTCCTTCCTGGCTCTGACAATCTGTCTGCCTCCTCTTCCTGTGATGGTCCCTGAGCCTAGGGTGGGAGAAGTTTAATAAAGGGATCCTTTTCAAGGACCAGCATTCAGAGGACTCTTGATCTCTACACTTTGGCTCTTTGTGACCTTTTGTGTAGTCTTTTTTGATGAAGGTAAAATGTTTGAGGTTAAAGGAAGGACAAATTGTGGGAAACTGACTAGGAACTATGGGGGGTGGCTAATGGAAGATAATGGTTGCTTAGTGCTACTTATACAAGCACATGTTGATGTCAACTTTCAATCTTAATAAAGCTTTTAGGCAGATAAGGAGAAAACTGAGACCTCTTACTATATCCCTCCCACATTATTTTGATTTTAAATTTTAATCAGCTCAAAATAATCTTTTTGCCAAAATGGTACCTTGAAGCAGTCATTGAGAGGCAAGTGGGAGGAGTGTTTTAGATAAGTATGATTGAGAACTTGCTTGAGTGGGTAGATAAGCCTGATTCTCCAGGATAATGACCTCACCTGATAAAAGGAAGGGGTCCCCTTTAGATGCCTCTACTTCCCAGAAACTCTGTTATAGTATTTTGTCTTCTTCTGATGTGACAGTGATGATTGTCCATCATGGAGTCAACAGACCCTCACCTGAGATTCCAGTTACCACTGTCTCCTGCTTCTAAGTATCATATAGTCTTGGGACTGAAGCCTGCCCGATGGGAATTTGTCCACATAAGGGAGGAATTACAAGGGGAAATTGACGTGGGGAGACATCTTCCATGTTTAACCTCTGATTTGGCAGGGAAAGCTGGCACAAGTGAGGGTGAGGTAGAGCTTGCCATTTTTATGGCCATTGGGAGAGCAGAAGAAAAAGACAGTACCAATTAGACCTGAGCCCCTCATTGAATTCAAGTGGGAAGACATGGATGGTGAAGAGGGAGAGAACAAGCTAGAACTGATAGTGAGGGAACTGGGTATGAAAGAGCCTGTTTGGGTACCCAGTTTAGCAGGCCAGATAAGACTATGTTCAACGGAGAGCTAAGGAACAAAAGCATAACTCTCACCTTACAGGTAATGTAGGACCCTGAGACCCACAGATAACAGCCCTGAGAATAGCACCTACCAATAAGAAACTTCCAGGGCTGCATCTTATACATCTAATCAGTTTAAAATTATGTTGGCGCGCATGGGCTCCTTGAACCAACCAAAACGTATCTTCGGTATCCCCCTCCTCTCTTTGTCTAAAACCTATAAAAGGCTCCACTCTCCTTTACTATGGGCTCTCAGCACAGATCCGTTGAGTTGATGAGGTCTGAGAGCCCGAGCTTAAGCCCGAATAAACCATAAACCTTTGCTTTTGCATTTTGGTGTGTTGGGTCCTCGGTGGTCTTTTGGGGGTCCAGTGAATGAGGTACAACAGTAATAAGAGATAGTTTATTCTGGAACCAAATATGAGTAACTATGGCTTGGGGACACAGATTCAGGTTACTTAAAATTCCATGTTCCAGCATGGAAGCAGGTTTGTGAAGTTTTTATAGTAGCAGAGAAAAGAAAAGTCATAAATCAAGACACTTTCAAATAGATTGGTGGATACATTCAGTAGGTAGGTCACGGCAAAGTGGAGGGAATTCTACTATAGGTCTCAGATGCTATCTGATAACATTCTTAGCCTTTTGAGTGGTGGGAATGGAACTGTTTCTTTGTTAAGCAATGAAGAGCACGAAAAAGAAAAAGCAGGGGGGCCAGTCTGGTTCTCTTTAAAGCTAATGTGGCAAGATTTGTGTTGAACCAGAGTTTCTAGGGAAAGAACTGAGAGATGTGACAGAAAAAAACAGATGTGCTGTGAGCCTCTGGAAGCCTTTAAAGCCTGAACAATGGTTTACAGAAGTAGTGAGCCACAGGGGGTGCAGGTGATCTGCTCTACAACCCTTGCTGAAAGGAGGGAGGTCTTATAAGATGAGTAACACCCCAGGTGCTCCCTTAATGGGGTAGCCAAGATTGCTTTCAGAGGAAGAATCATTTTAAGTGCCAAGTATTCAAAAACTAATAACACAGCTGTAGCCTTGATTTATCTCAGGAAACTGATAAACAAGCAAACTGATACTGACATCATTTGATGTGGGGGCTGTGAGGAAGAAGACAAGATGATGCACATTAAAGGGAGCTGAATTGTGGGAGCCCCACTATAAAGGTGGAGGGAATGGCAGGTACAAAGTGCTGAGGCTTTACTTAGGGTTTTGTGGCTTCTGGGTCAGTCACCTTAGGACTTGCAGATAGGAGTGGCACAGCAAGTTTCACTTATTCAAAGTCAAGCCTTGGGAGTTATCCAAGCATGTTGGATGGGCCTTTGTAGGCCTGGAGCAGAGCCAGCACACCTGGACTGTGGGGGCTCCCCCAGCCCCCACTGTGATCACCAGAGCCTTAAGAGGAAGTATTTGTGCTAATCCTTTATGGAAATGTGATTATTCTTTGATACTTTCTCATTCTGTTTTTGTGATGACCACACTAGAATCGAACTTTTTGAAAGCCTCTTTTGCCTAATGAACTTTTTAAAAGCTTAGGGTGAGGGAGGGAGGATTCTGCCAAATAATAGAAATATTTCTCTTTCAGTTTAACTGCTGACCCAGACTTGCCAGAGGAATGGCCTTTCAAAGGATAAATCTATGAAATTCCATTTCTGGGGGCAAGAGCCTGCATTTGCATGGAACATTGTTGTAAATGTCAACTGCTGGGCTCCCACAGCCGCCTTGAATGGCCATCACTGTCTGCCCACCCTCCCAAGTTCATTGCAGGGACTATTCAGCATAAGCTGGGAGGCTGAGACCATTCTCCCTTTTGTTAATAATGGTCACGCCCCTCATATCTGTCTTCCTTCCTTTTTCTGCTGTGAACACTTCCCATTTTCAAGGTTATGATGATGTGTTGACTCCTTTCCTTGTTTTCTTGGGCTGCCCTGAGCCAGCATTCCCATGACTGATCCCCAGAAGGGCTGAGAAAGTGGAAGGGAGGATGTGAGCAGGTGGGAGAAGGGAAGCAGGTAGAGAGTCTAAAGACACAACTTCAGATCCTTCTGCTTGCCGCTGGAACACGATGCAAAGAGCCACAGGAAGGAAATGACTCCCAATAAAAACTAGCAGTTGAAACTTGCTGTCTTTTACCACTGTGTCCTCAGTACCTAAGGGACGGTGGACATTGACTAGATGCGTACAGGAGGACACATCTTTCCCATTCTCTTACCTCCCTCCTAGGTCCCTTTCTCACTGAGCACTGCTGGAATTCTGCCAATGGCTTTCTCTGGAGGAAGGGGTCAGGATAGAAAAGGTGGAGGGCTGGACATTTTGCTTAGACTTCATTGGCTATGGCTGATGTGCCTGTCTTCCAGCTGCAGAGCACTTTGTGAGTGATGAATGATACAGAAACATGCCTCCAGCAGCCAACTGGCCTCTCACCAGGTCTTTGTAAATACCAGCCAAAGGCAGTGCTGGTGGTTGGTTGTCTGCCAGGCCAGAGGCAGAGAGAGCAAATCTCACAGGTTCTTAGCCTCACATGGGGCTCATCCTGACTCACAGCTGTGTCAGCACTAGACACCAGTTGATGAATTCTTTGTAATCTTCTTTCAGAGGATCTTCGCAGGAAATGTACTCCCACTCCCCTCTGCCTGCCTGTGTTTGCTCTGGCACACAGTCTGTGGGCGCTCCCCTCTCCTCTCCTCCACTCTCATCTCTTTGATCCAAATGTTTTCTCTTGTTGCTTATTTCTTGTCCCTGGAGGTTCAGAGCACATGCTTGGTTTTGTAGAAATGTCTAGAGGATGTGTTAGATCACTTGAGAGGGTCTAGATGAACTGAGCTGTGTATCTTGGAATCCCTGATACTTGTACTATCAGCTTTGTTACACTGAGCCATCTAGAAAAGACAATTGATTTGATCAGGGAGAGACTGGGTGCAGTTAACAGGGGACTTGCATTATTGTGTTTTCCAGTCTTGGTGATTTATGCATTTTCATAGTTTAACACCAGCATTAGGAAAGTATTAATGCATTATGGAAGTGTTAATTAGCTTTTTTTCTTTTTGAGACAAGAATTCTCCCTATATAGCTGAGGTTGGCCTCAAACTCATGATCCTCCTGCTTCAGCTTCCTAAGTGCTGGTGAAATGGGGAGAAAGGGGGTCCCCTAGAGGGTTCTTAGTCTCATTCATAAAAGAATTTAAGAATGGACCCAAATGGAAGCTTTTACAATTTTATTAGAATCTTAAAGAAAAATCCTCAGGGCAGGCAATCTGGTAATCTTGGCAGCTGCCTTGAGGAGGTGTATAGTGGGAAGAAGGAAAGAAAGCCATGGAGCCATGCAGGGTTAGAGCCTGTGTGGAGGTCAGACACGTGACTGACTTACAGCTTTAGAGAATAGGTGAAGAAATGTAAGATGCCAGGGACAGCCCAAAGCCTTAAAGACAGCATATTTAGTAAGAAAGGCATGAAGAAGGAAAGGAGAAATTACGCTTTCCTGAAAAGTTCAGGAAAGCGGACAGACTTACGAAGACCTACATGGCTGTGGCTGATCTAGAAGTTCTGCCGGGGCCTGAGCTAGTTCTAGGCAGAAATATTCAGTACTTAATTAACACACCAGGTATTCCACCCATCTATTTAGTATAACTTAAGGTGACCCTGCCTTCCTGGTAGTGGTTCTATCACCAGGTAACTGACCAGTGAGACTGGAAAAGTAGGATCCTCCAACAGATAGACTAGACATTTTTAGTCTGGACCAGTTCAATATATGGGGCTTATTGATACTCTAACACTGGGATTACAGAAATATATCTCAGCACCTATTTAATTTGCCCTCCCTCTCCTTGTCACCCCCCCCCCCTTTCTCTCTCAGCCTGGCTTCAGACTCACTATTGTAGTTAAGGATGACCCTAAACATCCAGTTGATTAACGCAGTGCTGGGGATCAAACCCCATGCCTCATGCATGCTAGGTAAGCACTCTACCAACTGAGTCACATCCCTAGTCCTGTTTGATTTTTTTGGTAGTAGATGGAACAGGAGAATCAACACCTACAGTAAAAGGATGCAGGAAATTTTCCACAGCAAGAGCACTGGCATTTAATAAGCAACATGATGGCATTTCCTAGCATAGATACCATGCAAGGGCCTCAGAAATCTGTGTGTGTGTGTGTGTGTGTGTGTGTGTGTGTGTGTGTGTGTGTATGTGTGTGTGAAATGAAGCTTAGCCACACCAATGTTTGGCCAAAGGTTATGTAAGCAGTAAGTGGAGCCATTGAATTTAACTCAGGATGTCTCTTTAGTATTCTCACTCTTCACAACAGCAAAAGCTTTCTGCTCATCCTTATCTCTATTGACTTCTGTTCTGCTCAGCAAGAGTCTAACCTAAATTAGGTGGGGAGAAAATTTACTTCATGATTCTCCCAGAAGTTTAGTTTCCAATAGCCTGGTGTCAATATGAGGAACACATTGGCCAAATGGTCTTATCGCTCTTATTGACTTTTTTAAAAAAAATTATTTTCAGACAGGGCTGACAATGTAGCTAAGGCTGACCTCAAACTCTTCCTGCCTCAGCTTCCAAATTCTGGGATTATAGGTATGAACCACCATGACTGGCAATCATTGATGCCTTGACTAAGATGTTGAGGAGGTACTTGTTTAACCTTTAGGGCATGTCCTGAGGACTGTAGGCAGCATGCAATCTAGGATAGCTTCAAATTCAGCCTAACACACTTGTAGATGACAGTGTCATGTTATAATGTCAAAAGATTGACACTTCTGCAACTAGGCCAGTGTGATGTTATTGAATATGAAACTCAATCCTAGACAAGCAGGATAAGATACAACTACACATAAGTGAGAATCAAGACTAGGGAAACTGAAACCATAAAAACCATAAAAACCCTGTGGTTTTGTAACCACAGTTAGTATTTGAAGAGACATGTGAGTCAGGGGAGCATTATATGAATCAGCACTGCCACATCTTGGTACAAAATAAAGCTAAGGGCATACAGAGTGGGTATAATTAGTTTTATTCTCTGTGTATATAAAACACTTACTGGTATGTTACAAATAGAATTGTCCTTGAACTTAAAATGAAAGATCTGAATGTTAATATTTGAGTTCAGACAATAAAATTGGAAAAGTTAAAAAGTGGTAGTCTGGTGCAGGGTGCTAGAGGGATGGCTCAGTGGTTAAAAGCACTTATTGCTCTTGCAGAGGTCCTGGGTTCAGTTCTCAACATCTACATGGTGGCTCACAATCACCTCTAACTCCAGTTCCAGGAGATCTAATGCCCTCTTCTGGCCTCAGTGGCCTTCTGTACACACATGGTACACATAAATTCATTCAGGCAAACACACACACACACAATAAATAAATAATAAATAAATAAATGATAGTGTGGATACTAGTGAGAAGGAACTCTGAGGGAACTCTTAGTCATACTCTTCTGAGGGATCTCTGAATGATATCAACTTCAACTGAGGATATTATTGGAGCAATTCCAATTTCAGGAGTTCCCCTTCTAAAGAAATCATTGAAGATGGATGAAAATATTTAGCTTCAAAAGTGTTTGTTGCAACATAATGAATAATATCAAGATTAGCTAATATGGTGAAATATGTGGCCATTAAAATCATGGTGCTAAATGAAAGTTTTCAGATATTTTTAGTTTGTTTACCTTTTTTGGAATCTGATAGAAGCAGTCAGCTCCCATAGGGGGAAGAGAGTGCACATATATCTACATACAATTTTGCATATGATTTCAGAGAATTTGTAGACTATGAAGTTCTTATACAGGGTTGGGTTGAAGATTCCCATTCTGTGATACAAAATAATAATTAGTGACATGTCAAAGTAGTCACAAAAACATATATATGCATTGGCATCTGAGATTGGAAAGACATATCACAAAACAGTTGTTAACTCTGACAAATGGGATTGCATATTTAAATTATTTTCTTCTTTGAGGTTTCCAGTATTTTAAATTTCTTGTTATGAAAAAAATGCTTATTTCAATATGATTCTTAAGTGTTATTTCAATATGAAGGGAGTAAAATCTTGGAGACGTCTCCAAGATACAAAGTATGTTACATTATGCACAATGAAAAATATAAAGAAATAGCATTACTCTGTCCACTGGAAAAGGTACTCCTGGGAGGAGGCTCCAGACAGTTGTCTGAGCTCATGGAACATTCAAGAGAAATGGATTCCATTGAAGTGCAAGTATTGAGCAGAAAATATCATTTCTTTACTGTTAGTGCAAAGAAAGATTATAAAAGCCAGAGGTAGTAGATATCTGCAGCAAAACAGTATTTGCCAAACATGACAGGGCTGTTGCACATATGAACTCACAGCAGCTGTGACTGCATGCACAAGACCTGTACAAGATCAAGCCAGTCAAAGTTCCAGGATGGATGGGTAAAGGGCTCAGGAACTTCCATTGCTTAGCTGAGCAGGCAAATGATGGCTGCTGGGGGAGGGAGAGTCGTCTTTCTGCAGGGAGGTGGCCCTTGAGAGACTACACATGCTCTACTAGATGCTCCTATACCCATGCACTTATAGGCAGCACTAAGTGAACTTAGTGGATTTAAAAAAGAGCACATGAAGTTGTGAGGGACAAGTTTGGAGGGGATGGGCAAGAACTGGAGGGGAGGGAATGGGGCATGAATTTGATTAAAATACGTTGTAGGGATGTATGAAATTGTCAAACAATTTTTTTTTGTCTTTTTGAGACAGGGTCTCCCTGTAGCCCCAACTGGCCTGGAACTCTCTATGTAGACCAGGTTGGCCTCAAACTCACAAAGATCCGCCTGCTTCTGCCTCCCAAGTGCTGAGATTAAGTTGTATGCCATTACACCTGGCTAAAAAAATTTTTTTAAGACACTGAGATGGGGTACCCCAGGGAGCTTCATCCCTGGAAATACCAAACATGTAGCAAGAAATGATCAGTCTTTGAGCTTTAAGCATCCATCTTCCTGAAGGCATGTGACAGACAGCATTAGGTGGCCTATCTCAAGCCTGTCTGCTAGCTTGTTCATGTGAAAGGACAGCACACTGGTTTGCAAAAGGGGAAGACACTGTGGTGTGCTGCAATCTTCCTGACCTTCGTATGCTACCTTTCTTCTCTTAGCATCAGGATAGGGTCTGGAGGGTGCTGCTTCTCCAAGAAGCTGATTCTAGTCCGATTAATAAATGAAACCAGAGAACTGGAAATGTCCTCTGACCACTATGCTGGCAAGCTATAGTCACACCTACTTCCCACTCTCATCAAGGAGTTGAGGGGAGGAGTCAGTTACCCCTCCCACCCAATCAGTCAACCTTAGCTGCATGTGGAGGGAGGGGCAAAAGATATATAAGCCGAGAACACCAAGGAGCACCTCTCTCACAATTTGTGCAGCTGTCGGGAGGTCACAGGATCTGTATTTGAATGTCGACTTTACAGCACAGCTGTAAATGTGGAGCGCCTAATTTTCTGTAAATAAACCACTACCCTATGCTCTGTTAAAAAAAAATACAACCAGAGACATAGGCTGTCTAATTGTGTCTTAGTGTGATCCATAGCAGTAAGTGAAGTATATAGTGGGTAAGAGTCCAGTCGGTGAAATTATCCTCAATGTTCAATTATTATCATTCTTGCATTTTCCCTAGGGAGACATGAATAGACATCTGTTTATCTGAGATAGGACACCTACAACAGACAAAAGGCAGGATTCTGCTCCAGTCTAGCTTGGTGAGCCTCTTGATATTACCTACAGGAGAATGAGCAACTGTAGGACAAATGACTATGCCACTGAAGTCTTCTTCAACAACAGCAATTGTGAAGTACACATATATTCTATGGAGGGGCGGAGCCTCCTGGGAGCCTTCCCTCCCCTCCACAAGGGAATGTTAATGCACCCAATCTTGTGAGAGTCTCCTGTGCTAGTCACAGCTGCTCTGATTTCAGGAGCAAAGAACATGCTCTATGCTGTTGATGACTCCATCAGAGGAAAGCAGTGTATTCACTGAGAAGAGGAATCCTCTGGAGACCTGCTGACTCTGTAAGGAATTTCTCTAACTCCATCTTGCAAGCTTGGCAATCTTTTGATCTTACTATTTTTTATTTTTGGTGTTTTTGAGCCAGGGTCTCTCTGTAGCCCCAGCTGTCCTGGAACTCACTATGTAGACCAGGCTGGCCTTGAACTCACAGAGATCTACCTGCCTCTGCCTCCCAAATGCTGGGATCCACCATGCCTGGTGACCTTATTTTTTACCACTTTAAAAAACATTTAAAAATTACTTTGTGTGCATGTGTGTGTATGTGTGCTCCATGGTATGCATGTGGAGGTCAAAGGACAACTAATGGGAGCTGATCCTCTCCTTCTACTGTATGAATCCCAGGGATCAAATTCAGGTCAGTTAGTTTTGGAGGCAAACACCTTTACCCACTGAGCTGTCTTTCTGGACCTTACCATTCGTTTTATGACTCTAAAAGCAATACCTTAGGACAATTCACTTTCTATGACAAAACATATAGATTGAATTTCATTGTTACACACATACACACAGAGCCTATACAGATGTAGAATTGGGTAATACAGCATAATGGTTAAGAGCATAAAGTAAGGTGGGTCTGTGGATTGACTTTCTGTGTTGGGCTTCTGTGTCTTCCATAGCTTTGTGAACTCAGGTAATTTATTTGACTTTGGTAAACCTTATTTTCTTCATCTATAAAATGGACATAACAAGTTACATGTTTTAATGGGAGTGCAGTGATTGGAACAATGCATGGACTTTGATGCATATTTTCTGGTTGTATCAGATGTCAGAAGTGTCTGAGATATTATTCTCTGATGTATTGTCCTCCCTAGCCTCAGGATGGGAAACTCTCACATGTTCCCAAGGCCACCAGAACCAGGCTGGTCCTTGAATATGATGCTTTTTCTGGATACTGGCTTCTCTAGGGCAGATATTCTGCTGTCTCTACTGAAGCTAGGCTATTTGTGTGCAGTTTTATCCAGAGGAGTTGATGAAGTCATGGGCTGTCACAGCTCTGCAGGAGCCTGTGGGGGTAGACATCTGCTAATTATCCCTAAGTTAACCCATTTCCTGAAGCTTTGTGAAGAAGAGGCTCTGTTTCCTTGGACTTTATTGTTTTCCAAGGCTGAGTGCCACAGATTCTCTTGGGAGTATAGTCTTTCCTGGTTCATAATTGATTTATGTCTCTCTGTATCCTTTCTTTCCAACAGGGGACTTGGATTCCTCTTGGGATTTCTCTTCTCCAGGATTCCTAGACTTACTAATGTTCCTATGTAAATCCGGAGAACTGATTATATTAACATGTTGTCAAGAGCATTTCAGGGAGTCGTTTGTGGATGTCTTTCCCCTTACACAGAAGAAAATTTCTAGAGCTGTAATTCAAACCTAAATAGGTTTTTTGGAACAATTTGTTCTTTCTTTGGTAAATATTCTGTCATCAAATAAACATATACAGCAATATTCTCTGGTATGCTAGGAAGAGAAATCTTGTAAGGAGAAGTAATAAAATTTTGTCTGCATAGAGTCAGTGTTTTAATGGAGGCATTGGGGAAAGATAGAAATGAAAATATTGTTTCTAACATATGTGATTCTATTTTGATTGCTCTATAAGTTGTGGGAAAAAGTCTTTACCAAACTTCACTGGGAAAATCTGCAATATTTTTATCATTTTCTGGGAAAGCATCTGCCACATTTTATTTTATTCTACTCAACAAAAGTGATGACTCAACCCATCACTAGACCACTTTAGGCATGTAGTTGACACCATTTTTTCATGCAAATAAAACACAAACCAACATGGAACATAAAGTGCACCTTTGATGGACCTTAAGTTCTGATGCGTTTTGAAAAAGTGGTCTTTTGGATTCAGAGTTCTTTAAATGTGATAGGTCTCAAAAAACATTACTGAGAAAAAGAAGCCAGAATCACCTAGGATTCTGGTCTCTACTGAGGAGCACACTACTTTACTATTTGTACTGGACATCTTGGATGGAACATTATTGTTGTTGTAGTTAATCATGGTGCTTTCTGACCTCTGAACTATCAACAGTCTCCTGTCAGGGAGGACTGAGAACACAGTTTGAGGGACGCTGCAGTTTTCTCCCCTTGGTTCCCTATGCCCTTGTCTCCTCTCTGCTTCCTGCAGCTCTCCATCATCCTTCCCTCGCCTCCTCACCTGAGACACTTTGAAAACTGGGTGGCCCAGAGCCTTTTTTCAGTCTTGCTTTCAAAGAGGCTGGAGGGGGCATTTACCTGTGAGCGCTCTGCAGTGCCCTGTCCCCTAAATGGAAAAGCAGAGAGCTCATTGTTCATCCTTTTTGTGATGCAGATTCACAGTTCTTCAGCTGACTTTGCCAAGAAAAGTAAATGTTACACACGAAGGTCAAAGGAATTTTCCTGCCTAGGATTTAATAGTACAAACAATAATTTTAATGTCATATGGAAAAGACACCTTGGAAAGAGGATTTTTAAAAAATTTAATTAAAAAAATATTTTATGTGTATGACTGTATTATCTGCATGTGTGTAAGTTCACCCCATGTCATACAATGCCCATGGAGGTCAGAAGAGGGCATTGAATTTCCTGGAACAGGAGTTATGGACAGTTGTTTAGCCACCATGTGGGTTCTGGGAATTGAATCCAGGTCCCCTGCAAGAGCAGCCTGTGCTCTTAATTGCTGAGCCATCTCTCAAGTCCCAAGACAGGAAATCTTTAGAGCCAAGCTGATCCTGAGATGAGTGGAATTGGACAGATCAAGTGTTTCAGGCTCTCTGGATCAGAGTTCTAGCTTTGTGAAATCTTTTATGGTTCACACACTGAATCTGCTCCAAAATATTTTGGAATCTGAGCACAAGCCATTTTCAAAGGGGGCTCAGAGTCATCTCAAAATAATATCCCTTAATTAGGTGTCATGGATTGTTTGATGAACTTCCAGATTTGACACACATCATTAGTTATGAACAATTGTACTTGGTCATTTTAAATTGTATCAGCTTTGTTTTTACAGTGGTCATTTTGTAGGACCCTGAGACCCTCTTCATTTACCTGCTACCCCTCAATCCCTCCAGACCCCCACTAATTGCTCTTTTAGCTTCTGTAAAATGCTTGGCTGCTGTTTAGACATGCCTAGACATGCCCTGGCATGCCCTGACCCCCACCTGCTATTCCCCCCTCTTCCAGGAAACTATAGATTAAGCAAATTTGGGCATGAAAACTGCCCTATAAGGTAAAACCAGAGACTCCTGGCCCCACAGATAACGGTCAGCACATTCCACAGCCCTGAGAATAGCACCTACCAATAAGAAACTTCCAGGGCTGCATCTTATACATCCAATCAGTTTAAAATTATGTTGGCGCGCGCAGGCTCCTTGAACCAACCAAAATGTATCTTCGGTATCCCCCTCCTCTCTTTGTCTAAAACCTATAAAAGGCTCCACTCTCCCTTACTCTGGGCTCTCAGCAGGGATCCGTTGAGTTGGTGAGGTCTGAGAGCCTGAGCTTAAGCCCGAATAAACCATAAAACTTTGCTTTTGCATTTTGGTGTGTTGGGTCCTTGGTGGTCTTTTTGGGGTCCAGTGAATAAGGTACAACAATTTGAGAGAAATAAATACCTTACTGAAGTAAGTAGCATATTGCTTTTAAAAAGATATTTTGTGTTTTTGCCTTGTTTTCTTTTGAGACAATCTCTTGACATGTAGTCCAGGTTCGCTTTGAATTCACAATACTCCTACCTTAGTCTTCTGAGCAGTGGGATTACTCATGTGCTACTATACCTTGCTCTAAAGTATCCTTTTTGTTTGTTTTTTTGTTTTTTGAGATAGGGTCTCCCTGTAGCCCCAGCTGGCCTGGACCTTACTACGTAGACCTCGCTGGCCTCAATCTTGCAGAGATTTGCCAGCTTCTGCCTCCTGAGTGCTGGGATTAAAGGCATGTACCACCATGCCCCTCTTAAAATATCTATTTAAAATCAGAGCTCCAACTTGTAAAGTTTGCGGTGTCCCCTGATTCCCACTTCTAACACTCATGGGCTGTGTGATCCTAACAAATCTCTTCTCCTAAGACTCTTTTCCAAGCTATAAAATGGAGTTAATAATGATACTCCCAGGATTAAAGGAAACAGTATCATGATAACATTTCTTAAATAGCACTGTTGTGTTTGCTATAAAAAAAAAAAAATGCTTACTAGAGGTTTGAATAGGCAGTATTTTTCAAATAGTGGATTTTAACAGTGGGTGACATATTGGGCCTTGAAATCAATTTACTAGTTTGGATGAGCAGTTTAAAAATAAGAAATAAAAGAGAATAGAAAATAAAGTCCAGGGTCTGGAGAGATGGCTGTGATTAAGAGCGTATACTGCTCTTGCAGACGACCTGAGTTTGAGTTCCAAACCATTCTCAGCACCACATTGGGAGACTCACAATGGCCTTTAACCCTAGCTCCAGGGGGATCTGACACTGCTGGTTTCCAAAGGCACCTGCACTCGTATGTGTATACACACACACACACACAAACACACACACACACACACTTAAAAATAAAGGAATAAATCTAAAAAATAAAGAAAAGTCTGCTGCACAAGCAGCAGGGGCCCAGGGGCAGTATGGGAAAACACAGGAGAAAGTGCTTTGTGAGTGGAAGCAGTGGCCATTCTGGAGCAATTTTCTCTGTTCAAAAGTTTATTATAACTGTTCTTTCTGCCTTCCTCCAAATTTTTATTTAACTTTATTGAAAGATCAAATGCTTGGAAAAAAAATATTTTGAGGCAAGGACTCACTATGGAGCTTTCTCTGCCTTGGAACTTGCTATAAAGGCCAGGCTGGCCTCAAACTCACTGAGATCCGCTTAGCTTTACCTTCTAGAGTGCTGTGACTTAAAGGCATGCACCAACACTCCTCGCAAATGTTTGAAACTTTAGTCTAAAATTGGAATTGTGTCCATCAAATGACTCTTGAAAGCAGAGTCTTCCTTCCATAGCACACTGTGCCGCCCGGCCTCATTGGTAGTCCCTATGTTGCCCCTTTCCTGACTGCCATCTCTTACTGCCCCCAAAACTTAGGGACAGCTGCCCCTAGCTTCATTTACGCCCCAGGAGAAATTCTGACCGTTCTAAGCCTATTAAAACAATTGAATTTCCTTGATGGTGATTTGTTTAGGAAAGACCATGTGGCATCATTCCAGCCACTGAGATGTGAGGGGCGCTTCTCTGTGGAAAAGACTACCCCTGCTTCTTCCACTAGATGTGTCAGTCAGTAACGTCCAGCTCTGTGACAGAGAGAGCATTGACCTTGAAGAGGAACCAGCTAATGACAACTCAGGAAAGGGCACAGCCGAAAGATGGAAGTAAGCACGGATCTTTGATGATTCACCCACCTGAAGCCTGTGTGCTTCAGGACTTCATGCTACCTGAGATGTGTTCTCTGTGGCTTAGGCCATTCTAAGTCAGGATTTTCTGTTAGTAGGAGATGGAAATAGCCTAGTTTATCCACCCAGAATAACATCTGGATTATGTACCCTAGAAATATATCTACTGTCATTGCATATCCTTGGGCTATATTGAGCTCCACCACATGGTTTCCAACTTGAGAGCCAGTTGTGAGTCAGCAGGTTATATTTCATTCTCTTCTAAATCATTAGTCCACATCCTGTTAGGGGTAAATTGCATTATCCTAACTTGGACCAATCAGTTTTCTACAGCGGTTGTTGATTTAGGTGTGTGAGGAAAAGAAACTCAATTTTTTTTTCTTTCCTTTATTTAGTGTGTGTGTGTGTGTGTGTGTGTGTGTGTGTGTGTGTGTAGATCAGATGACAACTTGCAGCAGTTTCCACCATGTGGGTTTTGAGGATTGAATTCAGATCTTCAGGCTTGGTGGAAAAGGCCTTTGCCCACTGAGTCATCTCACTTACCTGAGACTCTTACTTTTTTTTTTTTTTTTTAATTAAAAGAAGCATTTCATTGCAACAGCATTAACCTATTCAAAAACATTTTTCTGAGCTAAGATGCTTCTCTTTCAAAATTAGCTGTAAATTTTGAGGTTCACAGTTAAATTAATACAGTTATACAATATTGAACTCAGT
>NW_008346927.1:359095-384337 GCF_000622305.1 Nannospalax galili
CTGGCCTTGAACTCACAGAGATCCACCTGCCTCTGCCTCCTGAGTGCTGGAATTAAAGGCGTCCACCACCACGCCCTGCTGGGCTTTTCATTTGTACCGAGTTCCTTGATACCTAATAGCCTCTCCTGCTATTTGGATGGACGCTTGTTTCTCTTCCCAACTTCCCATATCTCAAAAGTCTAGGGCTTTGTGGAGGGTCCTGAGTTAGTCCCTGGTTGGGCATCACTTCATGCACAGTAGGAAGTCGCCCTCAGCTGCCCAGATAGCTTCTTTCTACCTCTCTGTTGGGAAGTACAGTCTTATCTTCATCTGATAAAAACTCTGAGGACTGAATGCATTGATCTTTTGTTACAAATCCTTTTTATGGACCCTGACTAACAATTCCCTTCACATAGACAGACTTACACGACTGCTGATGGGACTTGGCTTTCACACATACCCACTTAAAGATAGGTGGCAACCTGGGACTGGGATCCCCCCCTGACACAGCCCACCTAGCTTACTCACAGGAAGAAGCAGTGCAGTGCTGAGCGCATTTGCAAAGATGTTCCGCACACGTGACTGCAGCTGACCAACCCCAATCCACTCACTCTTCTGTTCTGTTTTTCTCATCTAACCTCTGGGAATCTGAGGCTCTAAGAATATACATAATCAGCCCAGAGTGGGACAGCTTGTATGTGTGGGGATGGGGTGGCCCACACAACTCCACTCACCCTGTGGTCTCCAGCACCTTGGAAACGGGGGAAGCCAGAGCTGCCTGCCTCAGAGCACCTGCCTCCTGCCTTCTTGCTGTTGCACAGCAGCATCAGAAACCAAGCTGTGTCCACTCCTAGAACCCCAAAGGAGCTGAGTCTTGAGATAACAATCCTGTCTTCAGACAACTAATGTAGGGACAAAGCAAACAGGCATTCCCCATTGGCTGTAGCCTGCCGGTGGCCAATGTGTTCTCCTTACTGTCCCCTCTCAGCATCCCTAAACATGACCCTAGTCGCCATTTGAAAACTTTGTTTTTTTATTATTATTATTGTGTGTATGATGCATGTGTGTATGTGTGAGCATGGGTGTACATGTGTCATAGCATACATGTATGGAGGTCAGAGGAGACCTTACAGGAGTCAATTCTCTCCTTCAGTCACTGGTTCCAGGGACTGAATGCAATTCATCACACTTGCATAAGTACCTTGACTTGTTGAGCCATTTTAAAACTCTTTTTTTTAAAAAAATAAATTTTATTATTTTTATTTTATGTGTATGTGTGTATTGCCTGCATGTAGGTAAGTACACCTGTGTCGTGCAATGCCTGAAGAGGTCAGAAGAGGCTGTCGGATCTCTTGGAACTAGAGTTAGTTATTAGCTACCATGTGGGTGCTGGGATTCAAACCTGGGTCTTCTGCAAGATCAGTGTTCTTAACTGCTGAGCCATCTCTCCAGCCCCATTTTGAAACTCTTAATGCCTTAATGTTAGTTTCTGTATTTTATTGTTGTTGTTGTTTTGAGACAGGGTCTCCTGTAGCCCCAGGCAGCTTGATCTGCTTGACTTGGCCTCTCAAGTGTTGGGACTAAAGGCGTGTGCCACTACACCTGGCTAGTATTCGTATTTTTTTTAAGTAATTTTACTAAGTGTTTATTTTACAATACTTATTGAACACTTAAAATTTTCAGTTTTAGATAGACTTTAGTAATATAGTGACGAATAATCTATATAGCTTAAAGGGAACCTAAAATTATTATTTAAATTTTTATTAGATTTTAAAATTTGATTTATTTGTGAGTGAGTGAGTGTGTGTGTGTGTGTGTGTGTGTGTGTGTGTGTAGCCCTTTCAAGCATGCCATAGCACATGTGTGGGGTCAGAGGACAATTTCAGGAGTTGGCAATCTCCCTTTACCATGTGGTTCCAAGGGATCTAATTTAGGTTGTCTGGCTTGACAGTCATCTGGCTTTACCTAGTGAACTCTCTCTGGCCCTAATTTATATTTAGTAACTTTATAAAGTCAATTCAGCACATTTTGATGAGGTCTATTTGTGGTAAGCCAGATATCCATGACTCTCACTTCTGTAGTTACCTAAAGTCTCTTTTTTAAAAATTATTTTAGTTATTGTTTTTATTTTATGTGTTTGAGTGTATTGCCTGTGTAAGTGCATCTGTGTTGTGCAATGCCCTCAGAAGTCAGAAGAAGGCATTGGATTCCCCTGGAGCTAGAGTTACGGACTATTGTTAGCTGTCATATGAGTGCTGGGAATCGAACCAGGGTCCTCTGCAAGAGTAGTCAGTGCTCTTGACCACTGAGCCATCTCTCCAGTCCCTTAAAGTCCAACTCTTTATAATAATTAAAAAAATTATTTTTGAGATAGGGTCTCATAGCCCAAGCTGGCCTTGAACTCACTTTGCAGCAAAGCATGACCTTGAACTTCTGATCCTCCTGCTTCTACCTCCTGAACGCATGATCACACCTGATTTATGTGGTGCTGGGAATGGAGTTCAGGGCTTCCTCCATGCTAGGCAAATACTCTACCATCAGAGCCACATTGTGAGTCCTAATAATGATCTTATAAGGTAGCAAATATTAATTTATTCACTCAACAGTTATTACAGAACGCCTTCTGTGTGCTAAATATAGATGAGAAAATAGAAGTCAGAGAGGTGAAATGGCTTACCCCATAATAACACTTGTTAGGGAGAAAGTTTAATTTACAACACAAGAGTCTTTTGTGATTAAAGTAATCTCATTAATCACTGTGATTCATTAAACAATGCAAAGGTTAATTAGAATTGCTTTCTATGTATGCCTTGTCAACTTTGGAAACCAGTGGGCATCAGAATTGTCCTCACCAGAACATAGAAAGGTAGGCTGGACCATTCCGTTGGCCTTCAAATGTAGCATTTACCTTTGTATCTCAGGAGGGTGGAGAGGTGGTGGGGTGGCAGTGAGTGAGTGGGCCAAAGTAACCAAAGTATTTTTAGCTCAAAAGATTAGAGCTCAATCAATTACACGGGTCATGAGAGCAAGTATGTCTGTGTCTCAAGTGTAGAGGTGAGAAGGTAAAATGCAACCTTTGATTTCCATGGCATTTAACTTTTGTGGTTATTAATTTTCAGTTTTGAGAACTGCAAAGTTTGGAAATGAATAAAAAAATATGCAAGTGCTCAGAGAGACACAAACATCTAGGATTTATGGAGGAAAGGACAGGTCAGTACCTCTGCACCTATTAACTAAATAAATGCTTGTCTGTGGTGTATACTCCCTTGCGTCTGTGCAGTGGGAGTTCCATAGGTGATTCTGACCATGTGTATCTGCCTTCTCTTCCAACCTTTCTTTAGAGTCCATACTTTTCCAAACACCTTTTTTGAATTTGCTCTAATTTCTCTGACTCAAATTTTGATTCAGAAGAGTAAGAAAGGAAAATTTTAAAACAAGAATATTTTTCTTTTATGTGTATGAACATCTTGCCTGCATGTAAGTGCACTATGTGTGTGTAATGCCCTTGGAGGCCAAAGGAGGGCATGGGATCCTCTGGAACTGGAGTTAAGGACAGAGTTAGTTACCATGTGGGTTCTGGAAACTGAACATGTGTCCTCTGGAAGAGCAGTAAGTGCTCTTAAGTGCTGAGCCAGCTCTCTAGCCCCCAAGAAGAAAAATTTAAGGATAAAAAGTATAGATTATTTGGGGTATAAGCGGCTAAAAGTCCTAAATAGCATAAATCCTCAGCCTGTAGAGGTAGCATTAGAAAATACCATATTCTACAACAGTAGCTAGAGAGTATCTAATAAAAGACAAATATCTTAGAAAACATTTGCAAGTAAAGGCACAAATCTATATGGAGTCCTGCCCTTCTGATCTACCATGGAGTCCAGGTTGGAGTGCTAGAGAGCCTTTGGTAGCAATTGAGAAAGTTTCCTGTCAGATGACTGCTTCTCTCAGGAAAGAATTAGGAGGAAGGCCTCTTGACAGATGGCTGTGTCTCTTGCTTTTGCTCAAAAACTATATAAAGTTCAGTCCCCCTAATGGCACTGATCACATTCTGCCTTAAAGTTAGTCATATATTATATGAATAGCTTTTCTGAAATCTTCTAGACTACAGCCTAACAGGACTGGTGTGTTCCTAGTTCTGTTGACACATATACATACAGCTTTAAACTTAAGTCTCAGCACATGGCAGAAAGTCATTGAATTTTCTTGAATGCTTAATTAATTAAACAGTATGTGACTATGCCTCAAGTGTAGAGGTGAGAAGTTGAAATGCAACCTTCTGTTTGCATGGCATTTAACTTTTGTGGTTGCTTTTAATTTTCAGTTTTGTGAATTGGCAAATAGGGTAATACTAGACAGCTAGTTTCCTCACAGAGGTGGCTACATGTGTATCAAAGGAAGTGTCATTAATGGAACTCACTTGGGCCCATATCACCTCCTTGGACAGGAACATTTGTGAGCAGAGCAAGCAGCACAAATGGTTTTTACTCTTATTATTTTTTTAAAATTTTGTTTATTCTTTGTATTAACAGTCAACAAATTTCTTGATTATATCACTAGTCACATACATCTCAGTTTGTGGCACCAGTATATTACTTTATAGCTGAGTTCTCAACTAATCAAGTGTGGAAACAAAGAGCATGGACTTTGGAACCAGCTGCCTCCATTTGAATCCCAGTTCTGCCGATTACTAGCTCTGTGGCAAGCTCCTTAACTTCTCTGTGCCACCATTTCCCAATATATAATTCTACATTTTAGGGTCACTGTGAGGATTTAAAGAGTTAACATGTTAAGTTATTAGGACAGTATGTGGTGCATAACAAGAATTCATTACTGCTATTAACAATTTTTTTTCTTTTTGCTTAGTCCATTTTATACTGTTTGAGAATAATTTTTATATAAAATTAAAAATAATTTATGAGTTTCATTTATTTGTCGTCTATCCAAAAGCAAGTACCCTGGTACGATTATATTAATGAAAAGAAATCCCCCAAATATTACAAGTGAATTAAACTATTACAATGAATTAAATTCCTAAATCAGAATCACATTTGTGTAAACCTTCGGGGCTCCTGCCAGAGAAGAGGCAAAGACACAAAGTGTTAAATCTGATGCATGGATGGTCCCTCCCAAACCCATACCCCACTTTCTTGTAATGTCATTTACATGCTTTTTGACCCAATATATAGAATCTCATTTATTATATTTGTTTATACTATATAGTGTATGTGGCATTCCTCAGGAGGTAATACACCTCTAATCAGTAGACTCAGAGATTGCTTTTCAGAAGCAAGCTTTAATCAGGTACATCTATTGAAGACTTTCCATAATAACATTCTTCTTTGAGGAAATTGGCCTACAGTGTCATGCTGACCAGGAGTCCAGCATTGATCATTTGTGTGCTTCTCCTAGGAAGCCATGCCTTAGTAATCACCTGAGAAAGATCACTGGCTTCATACTGGCTTCATATTTCCATCTATATCATTGCTTCCTTCTTGTTCAACCTATGCTCATTTTTACCTCTCCCAAATTTTGTGCAAGTATACCTTCATCTTTGAGGGTGTTTGAATGAGACATATTCCACATAGGCTTACGTATCTGAACAGTTGGTTCCCCCAACTGGTGGTGCTGTTTGGAGAGGTTATGGGACCTTAAGGAGGTAGAAAATCCTGGAGGAAGTAGGTCATTGAGGGCAGGCAATATGGGTTTACAGACTCACCTCTCATGATCTCCCTTCTGATTCCTGGGTATGGATGAAAAAATGTGATCAGCCAGGTTCCTGCTCCTGCAGCCATACCATGCCTTCCTTGCCATGATGGATTCTATTGATCACCACATGGAAGCAGGATCAGGGGCTCTGAGGCAGTCCCCTGTGTTCTCAGGCACTCTGCCTCAGGGAGGCCAGAGGGAGGGCAGAACTCAGCACTCTCTAGTGGTCTGCTGAGATCAGAGCTTCTACACTGATGGAGGTCCAAACCCACCCTCTCAGGCTGTCTGCTATTAACAATAAGCACTACTAATAATGTCATTTTAAAGTACTGTTGGTAGTAATATTTAAAGGTAGAAGCTGCTGGGCGTGGTGGCGCATGCCTTTAATCCCAGCACTTGGGAGGCAGAGGCAGGTGGATCTCTGTGAGTTCAACGTCAGCCTGGTCTACATAGTGAGTTCCAGGACAGCTGGGGCTACAGGGAGACCTTGTCTGAAAAAAAAAGTAGAAGCTAGGGGCTGAAGTGAAGTGATGATCACTTAGTGGTTAAGAGCACTGGCTGCTTTTACCTACATGGTGGCTTACAACTGTACCTAACTCCAGTTCTAGGGGATTCAATGCCATTTTCTGGCCTCCATGGGCGTTGCACATATATGGGTACACTTAAATACATGCAGGCAAAATACAAATAAATGAATTTTTACAAAATAGAAGCATTAAATTTTGTAATTGCAAATATTGACCGAAAAAACGCACTGAAAAAATATTTTATAAATGGACCATCAAGAGCACAAAAAGGGGATGAGACATTGGTTTAAGTTTGTTTCAGATGTAAAAGAAACTAGAAGAAAATGCAATTTAAAATTTTAGTGTGACAAAATTCTGAATCGTACACTGTGCCATTTCAGTTTGATAAATATTTATCTCTTCCTTAACGTTGTGTAGGGTTGCTAAAACCTTGTAAGAGGTGATTCTTGCTTATATCCCTCAGCTGACACTGGAATATGATTTCTTGTCTTTTTTTTTTTTTAATTTTTTTTGATTTACTTGATTTTTTTGTGTATTTTGCCAGCTGTATATAAGTGTACCCATGCTGTGAAATGCCCACAGATATCAGAAGAAGGTGTTGGATCCTCTGGAACTAGAGTTAAGGATTGTCGTGAGCTGCCATGTGGGTGCTGGGAACTGAACCCAGGTCTTCTGTGAGAGCAGTAGTCCTCTTAACAGCTGAGCCATCATCTCTCCAGCCTCCTGTTGTTTTGAGTTTTGAGACAGTTTCTCACTCTGTAGCCCAGGCTGGCCTTCAACTTGTGACAGTCCTCCTGCTTCAGCCTCCCAAGTGCTGAGATTGCTGACATGCACAACCATGCCTGGCTAAGAAACATGATTTATAGGTAACATGGTAACATTAAAAAGCACTGAGACAATCGGTCAACTCTTTGTTTTGTTTTTTGTTTGAGACACAGGGTTTCACTATGTAGCCCTGGCTGTCCTGGAACTCACTGTGTAGACCAGGTTGGCCTCAAACTCTAGAGATGCACCTGCCTTTGCCTCTGGAATGCTGGGATTAAAGGTGTATGGCACCACGCCCTGCTTGGATTTGCTGGAGCAAATCCAAGGCCCTCAGACTCCATCTCTGAAAGGCTGTGTATTTTTCTCCCTAGCATTTCTCAAATAACAGAGATTTGGACATGGGTGGTGAGGGGAGTGGCTAGAAGTCACAGAAAGAAGTCATGTCAAAATTGAGGTCTATTTACTGAATATCTGGCTTTTGACAAGAGCATTTAATGCCAAGTAAAATTGGTGTATTTCACAGATGTATGTATCCCTCTGTAATTAAAAGATCAGTCCTGCGGAGTTCTTTTCTTTAAAGATTATTCTATAATGTGAATAACCCATTCTCAGAAATGACAGCTTTTCTCTTCTGAAAGCTTTCATCTCTTCTTGAGTTGATTGAAAGGGCGGCTCATGGTCTTTTTCAGCCGCTTATAAGGGATATTAAGCAAACCAGTGTAGCAGAAAGAGATGAATAAAGATTCCTTTGTTTCTGATCACACGCCTGAAGAGAGAACGCCACTGCCCTTGAGGCTCTCTTGAGTGGGTTTAGGATCTTCCCCTTCCTGTAGCAGCCTGACCAATTCTTTCACAGTACTACATGAAAAGCCAGCTCTGTTCCTTGGAGTGAGCCCCACCATCAATGCCCTACTGCCCTCCAGTCTCCATTATCCAAACGGAGAAAATGCTAGCAGCCCCAAGGAAGAGTGTGTTTGTTTACTCCCTCTGCCTAGTGGAAACTTGTTTCAAACAAGGTAATGGAAGTTGTCTGGTGTTAGAAGTTTCAAAACATTGAAATAATACCTGTAAAATGATTTGGTTGTAGCAGATGTAGGTGTGGTGTCTTGTCTGGGGGAATTTACAAAGGAATAGATCCATGCATTTGTCAGGAAGAAAAGGAAGTAGAGGGAAAAGGAGATTTTCACATGATTCTCATTTACACACATGTGAGTATCTGTCCAAATGATGTGATGTGTTTGTTATAATTAAAAAATTCTGATCTTTGTGATTTTCCATTCTTTTGTTTTCTTAGAAGTTATACTTTTGCTTTCTGATAGACTTTTTTTTTTTTTAAATTCCCTCATTCTCTCTCTCTCTCTTTCTCTCTCTCTCTCTCTCTCTCTCTCTCAACATCAGGTATCTTTCTCAGTCACTCTCCACCTTATTTTCTGGGACAGAGTCTCTCATTGAACCTGGAGTTCACTGATTTGGCTAGGCTGGCTGGCCCGCAAACTCCAAGGATCCACCTGTCTATGCCTTCTTAGCACTGGGATTACAGACATGCACTGCCTGGCTTTTTACGTGGGTGTCGGGCATTGAACTCTGGTCCTCATACTTGAGTGGCAAGCAGACTGAGCCATTTCCCTACCCTCCCCACCCTTTTTTTTTCTATGTTGATGTTTTATTTTCATTTGTAATTGTGAACTCTGCTGGAGAGTTTTTCACACTAGATGCTCAATAAATGTGTTTGAAAAAAGGGAATGAAAGAAAAATAAAAAAATTATGATGTTAAGCTTTTTTGTTAAAATCAGATGAAGTCTTTCTCCTTAGAAATACTGTAGTCTTGCCTCTATGCTCAAACATAATCATCCCTCTGTGTCTGTGGGGATTTTTTCCAGGACAATTCACCACCCTATCCTGCAGATACCAAAATGCTCAGCTGCTTAAGTCTCTTATACAAAATGGCATGATATTTGCATGTAACCTGCACACATCCTTTTATATTATTGTGTCATTTTTTCCTGGAGAGGCACCCACAAATGTCTATTCACCCCAGATAGGGAACCATGGAAACACCAAAGTAATGATTCCACCAAAATCCAACTTGGTAAACAAATGAATTTATTGGGGTTTCTTACAGGAGTATGGATTGCTGAGTCAAAGGCAGCTGCTAGACATCTACCCCAGTACAAGTGACAGCTCACAAAAGCTGTATCTCTGGAACTCTCTACATGTGTTCCAGGCAACTCAGCAGGTTGGAGAATCTCCCTCAGGTAGCTCAGCCAGTCAGAGGGTCTCTTTCCTCTAGCAGCTGTCTAAGCATTGGGCTACCATACCACAGCATGGAGTTAGTCTCAGGAGCTTGAGAGTCTCTGCAGTACACCTAAACTTGTGGAGAGGACTTGTAAATCTGTAAGTTTCAGCTTTCCAGACTTGTAAAGTCTTAGGAGCCTCCTTCCTCCTTCCAGAAGGGAACTTTTCAATTTGTAGGGAATTGCTACAGAACACACAAAATTTAAATAGTCCCTAGATTACTTTTAGTACCTAAAAATATGAATGATATTTATATAATTGCTATATATTTTTGTCCAGGTAATAGTGATAAGTGAAAACTCTTTGTGTTTAGTACACATGCAATTTTATTTCCAGATAGTTTCAACGTATGGTTGTTTACATTCATACATGAGAAACGCACAGATTGGGAGTGTGACTGTATTAGTCTTCTCTGCAAAAAGAACTGATTTTCCTCAGGCTTCTATGGAGCTAGACCACTAAAACATAAGCTTTGGGGAGATGGTAGTGCTATGATCACTAGGGGTAAGGATAAGGATAAGATGGCCAGAGTGAATTTGATTCTGCCCTTCCTGAAACACTGAAGATCTAGTTAAGGCCCTGCTGAAGGTGCTTCTCTTCTTACAAGAGCTGTGATTTCATCCATCCATGTCAGTGTGGCAGGGCATGGTGATGGTGGCAGTGGGGCACCAGTGCTGCCTGGTAGAGGATATATCAGCTTCCGCACTGTTCTCTCAGTGCTGTGAGGACAGAAGCAGCAATGTCACTCCTCCTCTAATGTCATAACAGGAGACAGCTTTATGTTAGATTTTTCAGGGCTGCTACAAATTAAGTACATCTGACTGAGGGGCTTAAACACTGGGAATTTATTTTTTCACAGGTCTTGAGGCTAGAAACCGGAGCCAGCTTGGAGGTCACTGCTTTTAGTCCATGTCGTCACAGGGTCTCCCTTCTCCACATGTGTTCTCCCCTTGTGAGGTCAAATTGGATGAGGCTAGCTTAGTGATCCTATCTAACTTTAATTATCTCATTAAAGACCTTATCTCCACGTGTAGTCACATTCTTCGGATTTCAGCATATGAATGGAAAGGGATAGCCACTCAGCCCATGATAAGACAAGACCCCCATCTTTCTATTGGACTTAAGTTTTTTCTGTCTTGAGAATGAACCTATGAACGGGGGTATAGATAACTAGTGATTATAGGCAAGAATGATCAGAAAATGTTGGAGATGTTGAAATGGAAAGCTGATATGAGGAATAACATCTCAGTGTAGTTAATTAAAACAAGAAAGAACAACCATATTTTCTTACATTGTAGTAGAGAAGATTTCTCACAGATAAGAATAATTTTAAAAAATATTTTATTATTTTTATGGGTATGCATGTATTGCCTGCATGTAGGTAAATGCACCTGTGTTGTGCAATGCCCGCGGAGGACAGAAGAGGCTGTCGGATCCCTGTAACTGGAGTTATGGACAGTTGTTATCTGCCATGTGGGTGTTGGGATTCGAACCCAGGTCTTCTGCAAGAACAGTCAATGTTCTTAACCACTGAGCCATCTCTCCAGCCCAGAAGAAGAAATGTTTTTGCTCACATGGAATTGGTCAGGATTTCCTCTTATTGTTCACTTAAGAAATGGGTAATTTGAAGAGTAGGAGAAATTACAAAAATATAGGAAAACAAATGAGAAAAGTCAAGACAGAATAATTTATCTTGGTGATAGCAAAGTGGTATAGGAAGACGGCTGATCCGGGTGAGTTGTATTAGTGGTTGTTGGGCAGTGCGAGCTGAAGAGTTACTCTTTTTATGCATGTAAAAGGCTTCTTTTGAGAAACTATGAAAGGCATAAGCACTTGTATAAATGGGGTTTGGGGCAACATAGAACTCAAATGGCTGATCTGCATTCTTTCAGAGAAAGCTAATGATGAATTTAGAGGCTTGAATTCAAACACAGCAGGGAGATAAAGGCTCAAGACTAAAATCAGGAACAGGAACTCATTGACCGTGAAGGTTAGGGGAGCTGCTGTGATCTGGTCCCCTTTCCATCCTTTTAGGGACCCCCTTGTTTGGGAGATCAACTCAGGCTCACTCTGCTAGTGTGATGAAGTGCTGCCTTGAGTTATTTTTGTTCTTTTACTGACTTGGAAAATGGACTGAGTTATTTAAATATATAATATTAAATATGGATAGTATAGTATATGAACTACAGGAAGATGTAATGAGAATTTAGTTATTTAAAATATTGAGTCCTACATGATTAAAAGTGGGCATGAGCCTAATGTGATGTAAAAATCTTAATATTTTTAGAGAGGTAAAATGAAAATGTGAACATGTGCCACTTTATTTAATGCCCTTTTGGTAGAACAGAGTCAAGGAAGAAACCCATGATCCAGCTGCTCGGAACACCTGTGTAATTGTTCCTAAGGGAACAATTGTAACCATCCAAGCAGAAAGCACAGGGTCATTTATTGCAAAAGTGCCTCCTATTGTTGTCTTTGTTGACAGTTAACTTTGCTTTGCCATTTCGAGAAAGCTGTATGACAAGAAGAATTTCATGTTTTTGTTTTGTGCAAAAGAGCCAGTATTTAGGTTACAGAAGGAATGCTTTCGTGACATAGACTTTTTGTCCATTTATATAATTCATAACGTTTTCAATTCCATTTTTCTCAAATCTTATTGAACAATTGGATATATACTTTGTGGTCTGCTGTGTGTAAAATATAGAGAATTATTTTGTTGGTATGGAATCTGAAAATATATAACATGCTTATATAATCGCACTTTGATCCATAATTTAGTAAGTCCGCTTATTTAGATGTAAGAGGTATTATCAAAAGGCATATACTAAAACTCATTCAGTATTTACTGAGGTTTGATAATGGTCTAAACATTCCAACCTTAGAAATGACAGAAAAAATAAAATCAGATCTTAAAATAGTACTCCAATTTTGGCGAAGCCTAGTCCTTTGTTGGGCATCTGTTTATGAATAATTTGTTTCTAAATCCCTCTTGCATCTGAGCTTCCATTTCATTCATTTATTTTTAAAATGGTTGGAATCTGAATCTGATGAGTCTAATCCTTTTTCTTTCTTTCTTTTTTTTTTGGGGGGGGGACTGGGGATGGAACTCAGTCAGGCCTTTATAAATACTAGACAAGTACTGTACCACTGACATACCCTCATGGCCCCTTTCATCTTTTCCAACCACTTTTTAATCTCTTTAATTACTTAAGGAAGGAGAGTCTGGCTCTTTCTCCCTCTACCTCAAGCCCCCCAAATCTGGTTTTCTGAGACAGGGGCTCACATAGCCCAGGCTGGCCTTGAACTTGCTTTATAATTGAAGATGACCTTGAACTTCTGATCCTCTTGCCTCCACTTCTTGAGTGCTAGGATGACAGTATGTGTCACCATTACTGGTTTTAATGCTATGCAAGTACTCTGCCAGCTGAGCCTCATCACCAGGTCTGCCGCTCCATTTCCTGGTGAGGAAGATGAATACCAAAGTTCTGAGCTTAGTGTTGTTAGAGTAGCAAATAGCTCCATAGTTTAACTGGTCTATAAAATCCCTAGTCTATCTGTTGGAGGACCCACCTTTCCAGTCTCACTGGTCAAGCACCTGGTGATAGAACTATCCCTAGGAAGGCACGTTCACCTTAAATTTTGCTAAATAGATGGGCTGAATACCTGGTGCGTTAATGAGGTGGTGAATTTTTCCTGCCTGGAATCCCACCTTCTAGTGCAGAACTCTGTAGACCTTCTGGATCAGCCACAGTCATGTGGGTCTCTGTAAGTCTGTCTGCTTTTCTGAATTCTTCAAAAAGGCATAATTTATCCCTTACTTCTTCATGACTTTCTTTCTAAACATGCTTTCTTTAAGGCTTTGGGCTGCCCCTACATAGCACCTTGTATTTCTTTGCTTTTTCTCTAAAGCTTCCTTCCCCCAGCCACGTGCCTGACCTCCACGTACCCTTTCTAAACTTGCATGGCTCATAGCTTTCCTCCTTCTCTCCACCATTCTCCTCCTCAAGGCAGCTGCCAAGATTACCAGCTCACTTGACCTGAGGATTTTTCTTTAATATTCTAGTAAATATTCTGTTTGGGTCAATTCTTAAATTCTTTTATGAATGAGACTAAGAACCCTTTAGGGGACCCTCTTTCTTCTCGTTTCAGTATTAACCAAAATTGTTGCTTTTTAAAGTTTGTTGATGAGGAGTATAATGTTAAATAAAAAAGTTGACTTTTGTCAACCTGTTTTCTCATTTTGTATAATGAGCTTCCCAAGAGGCCAAAGGCAGGAGATCTGGGATGATCAGGAGTCTTATCACTGTGAAGACCTGATGGTTGGCTTGGAAGAGAATAGAGGAGAAAGGTGCCTGAAATTTGGGCACTAGAACAGTGAGTTTAAGACAAAAAATGATCCCTCCCACCTTCTTGTGAAGCATCCTTTCAAGGTGGGGGATTCAGTCTGGGGTAGGCACTTTGAGGGACTCACCCTGCACTTTGGGATACTGGTTTATTTCTATAAGACATTGTTCTGGTTTGCTTTGCAAGAGAGGGGGCAAATGGAGAGAGATATGGAGGATGTCCTTTTATAAGACTCATAAGGATTCAGTATTCATAAATCACAAAGGAAGTAAAGATACTACCTGAGGAATGCTCATTTGTTCTTTGCTGATTCACACACAAAGCTCTGTGACAAGCACAGTTTCAGATATTAGAAATTTCAGCCTTCACAAAGCTTGCATCTTATTAAGGGGAGTCAAAAATAAGTAGATGTCATGGTAAGAAGAGTTATAGATAAAAATAGTTATGGACTATTGTCCATATGGACTATTGTCTTACCCAAGGGCTCAGGGTAGTAAGCTGTATGATGAGACCCCTGTGATAAGATTGAGACAGATCAGAGGGACCCAACCGTCCTTTTGGACATGAGATGAGGAGTTAAGCACTGTTAAATAATGGTACAAATGTTAGCATCATGAGAGTTCTTTAGTATATGAACCCTTTAATATTTAGTTTCCCTTCAAATAAGCTAAAGTTTTGGGAGCCAGGCCAAGTCATAGTTTTGATCCTTTGATTGGGAACTGTCAGACCCTTCCTCTGCCGCTAGTTGCCTTGATTAGGAAGCTGTCAATCACACATCTCCCTTTGTAGCTGAATTATCATCATAACAGTCTGACTGCATGGAACATGCTGCCATCTCTCCCAGGAAATGTGACTGTGAGGGGACAATCCAACCATCACTGCTGCTTCAGCAGACCTTGCTTCAGTCATGATTGTTCTAGACAACTTGCATCAGCCTGAGGAAACTTTGCTTTGACCAGGACAAACTTTGTCAACCTTAGCTGACTCACTCATCCTGTAGCTATTTTTATTCAGGATGGGTGGGGGGGCACCTCCCCAGTCACTCAGCAAAATGCCTATTATTGGTGCTTATAACAGGGTCCTGATTGGTGCATATGTGCATATGTGGGGCTAGTGACTGGCTGAAGTTAAGTGCATGCACAAACAAGGCTGTGCTTGGTGGAACTAGAAGTTGTGCATAATAAACATGCCACATTACTCTTCTGGCTACATAGGCAGGTTGTTTTTCACTGTTTTGGGATCAGCACAGGAGGCTTCTCTCCAGTGCTCTACCCTCTACCTTGTGCTACAACACTAGATCCCAATAAAGTCTTCTCATAAAGGATCTTTTCTTTTTTTAAAATTCTTTTTTACTTATTTTTATTTTTTTATGTATATGAGTGTTTTGCCTGCATGTATGTAAGTGCACTCATGCAATTCCCACAGAGGCCAGAAGAGGGCATCAGATTTCCTGGAACTGGAGTTACAGATGGTTATTGCCCACCATGTGGGTGCTGGTAACTGAATCCAGGTCCTCTGTAAGAACAGCCAGTTAACCGCTAAGCCATCTCTCCAGCCCATAAATTGTTTTTTCTTACCTACCTGTGGTCTTTATCATAAGTAGATCAGGCTGACCTGGTAATACTAAGAGAAGACAAATTCCTGGAACTTTCAGCCCCAGATTCACCCCAGCAACAGTGAGAAGACAGCCAAAGAGCTCCAGAGAGCAGCCAGAGGCAGAAACTTGAAGCCTTGGCTCCTGGAAGAGCTCCACAGCACTTCAGAGGGTTCAGAGCCCAGGGTCCTAACACCTGAAACCTTGGAGCCTCAATACTACCTAGACTAATGGTACTCAAAGATCAGAGCCATAAGCCTTTCACCTGAACATATGGAGTGATGTCTCTGGCTTTGAACGCTCAGAGCAATAAGCCTCTGGTTCTCAGGGCCCAGAGCCATAAGCCACTAGCTTAAAAAACCCAGTGTGCTCTGAACAGAATACCTAAAACTATAGGTTTTTTGCTCTTAAAACTTGGAGCCATAAACCTCTAATTCTCAGGGCCTAGAGCTATTAGTCACTGGGTTTGTAAACCAAACCCATAAGCCTCTGGTATTCAAGAACTGCCAACACTGAGAGCTGCTCCTCCTTGCCTATTTGTGATTTTCATACAAGCAGAGCAAGAAGGGACCCTTAGCCAGCTATTTGTGACAAGATGATCTGGAAGAAGTATACAAATATGCTACATGGACATCTGGGAAGAGGATCCCAGTGAATGAGAACAGGAGTGTGCTTGGTATGCAAAGGGCAAGAAAGAAACCAGTTTTGCTGAGTCATAATGACTAGTGGGGACAGTGGTACAAAGAAGATAAAAACATGATGAAGTGGTGAGACAGATCATGAAGGATCTTGTAGATTCTTGTAAGGAATTCTACTTTGACTCTGAGTAAGAAAGCAAGCCATTTGTGGCTTTTGAGCAGAAGTGTGACATAATCTGGCTTTTGAAAGGACCACTCTGATGATTAAGTAGTTTTAGAGGAGCGAGGGGTATATTCTAGTTAGGTTTCATTCTTGCTATGATAAATACCATGTCCAAAAGCAACTTGGGGAAGAAAAGGCTTATGTCATCTTACTCTTCCAGGTGAGAATCCATCACTGAGGGAAGCCAAGAGAAGAACTCAAGGCAGAAATCTGGAGGCAGAAACTGAAGCAGAGACCATGGGGGAATGCTACTTACTAGCTTGCTGAGCTGTTTTTCCTATACAGCCCAGGCCCATCCATCCAGGGATGGGAACCCTCACAGACATGGCCACAGGCTAATCCCTTGGAGGAAATTCCTCAACTGAGGTCCCATCTTCCCAGGTGTGTCAAGTAGCCGAGAGAAACTAAACAGTACAATTGACTCTTTATCAACTTGACACACAAAGCACCACTTTAAACCATAACCTTTTCTTTCTAGTTTGTCTCCAAGATCTCATGTTAATATTAATAACACAATAAAAAACATAGTACAACTTTAAAGTTTCACAATCTTTAAAAAGTCTCATAATCCTTAAAAAATTCAAGCACTAGGCTGTGTATCGTAGCAAAAACCTTTAGTCCCAGTACGCAGGAGATAGAGGCAGGCGGATCTCTGTGAGTTCAAGGCCAACCTGGTCTACACAGTGAGTTCCAAACCAGCTGGGGTTACAGGGAGACCCTGTCTCAAAAAGACCAAAATAAAAATAAATTCAGGCACTTTAAAACTGCAAGGTCTTTTTAAAGTATCCCAAGTCTCTTACTGTGGGCTCCCATAAAATAAAAATCAAGTTAAATACTTTCTTATATCAAAAGGAAAGAACTGGGTACACTTAAGCGAAATTGAAGTCCAGTAACATAACTCAGTGTCTGACATCTGGGACTCTGTCATGAGCTACTGGTTTCAAAAGATTTGGGCAGCTCCACTTCTCTGGCTCTGTCATCCATAATACACACCACTTGGATGGTAGCCTCAGGTCAGCTTCATGCCACACCTGATGCTGTCCTCGGTAGTCATCCCACAATCAGTCCTGGCATCTCCAATATGTTGGGGTCTCCACTGCAACTAAGGCTGCACCTTCACCAATGGCCTTTCCTGGCCTCTCACAGTGCCAAGACTCAGCTGTTCTCCGAGACTCATTCCTTCAACACCAGTACCACACAGGAGACTCATACATATTGCCAAGTTCAGCTTCTAGCTTAAGATCCATCTTTGGCTCCCTCAGGACCACAGCTTCTGTGTGCTGATCCTGAGGAAATATTCCTTAGAAGATTTCACTCCTATAACGCTGGTCTCTTGTTAATCACAGCTTATTCTTCAGCCCCAATTGACCAGAAACCATATATTTTTCAATTCAAAATGGTATACTAGCAGCCCTAATAGAGTCATTGACAGGTTCTCAAACTTCCTTCTGAAACTTTATAAGCCACATCCCATCACCTGCATTTCTCTAACCATTTTTATTTTCCAAGCTCCCACAACATCTCATTAAGTTCTGAGCATGCAATGACTTTTCCAGGCCAAAGTTCCAAATGCTTCTGCAGTCCTTCCAAAAACAAAACAAAACAAAACAAAAAAAACCAAACCAAACAAATGGTCAAGTCTATCACAGCAATATCCCATTCTCTTACACCAATTTCTGTTCTACCTAGGTTCCTCTATTGCTGTTATAAAACCATAATCAAAAGCAAACTTGGGAAGGAAAAAGCTTATTTCATCTTACTCTTCCAAGTGACAGTCTATCATTGAGGGAAGCCAGGGAAAGAACTCAAGGCAGGAACCTGGAGGCAGAAAATGGAGCAGAGACCGTGGTGAATCCCTACTTACTGGCTGTTCCCTCTAGTTTGTTCAGCTACTTTTCTTATGCAGCCTAGGCCCACTTACCCAGGAATGGTACCACTCACAGTGGACTGGGCTCTCCTGCATCAATTAGCAATTAAGAAAATGCCTCACAGACATGCCCACAGGCCAGTCTGTTGGACGAATTCCTCCACTGAGGTTCCCTCTTCCCAGGTGTGTTAAGTTGACAACTGCAGCTATCCAGCGCAGGGTGGTACAAGGGAATCCAGTTGGAAGGCAACTGCAGTAATGGAGGCCATGGGTGATAAAGTCTTGCACAGTCCTGGAGATATGAGAAGTGTGGGAGCTTGTTTTTTTTCTGAAAGCAGACAAAGATGTTGTCTGATGGGTTAACATGTCTAGTGTGAGTGAAAGAGAGAAGAAAAGGATTATTGTGACTGTAAGGCTTGAGACTCTCCCTCACTGAGGGGGAGAAATGGTTGCAGGAACAGATTTGTCTAGATTTTAGGAAACAGAGTCTGACATGACCATTAGAAATCCAAGAGGAGGTGCTGATAAAATAGAGGAGTGTGGGCTTCAGGGGAGAAGTTGGGTGGACAATCTTAATTTGAGAGTTTTGGTATTTAAAGATAAGGGACAATGAGGAGGAGGACCAAGTACTTGGCAATAGCAAGGTGCTGAAGAAAGAAGTCCTCTGTGCAAAGTAGCCCGCATCTTTGCTGGATCACCTGTGCCTGCTTGCAAGAGACCATCCAGAGCCTGCCATGGTGGTGCATGTGTTAATACCAGCACTTAGGAGGAGAGACAGGAGAATCTCTGTGAGTTTGAAGACAGCCTGATCTATATAATGAGTTCTAGGTAAGCCAGGGCCACTCAGTGAGACCATGTCTCAAAAAAAGAAGAAGAGGAAAAGAAAGACAACATCTAGAGCCAGGCTTTTGACTGCTAACATTCCCCCACAGAAGCATTCACTAACAGATGGAGGTGGTAGGAGGACCCTTGGACACTGACTTGCAATTCTAGCTGCTTCTACCTGCCCCTCCCAGCTATCTGCATGCAATTCTGCTAGACTTGCATGTGACCTCATTGTCTAGGGAGGTGCTGGTGTAGATAGGTTAACTGAGAAGAGGGAACTCTGTGTTATTATAGGGACACCATCATCCAGGTGGGGTGAAGAGTTTCCAATGAAGCTGCTTTGGGGTTCCCTACATGCCTGTAAGTAGCCCCTCATCCTTGCTGTGTAGGTAAGCCCCCCAAATTTAGTAAGCATCCTGTTTTGATTTATTGTTGGGGCCTTATAAGGAGGGGTAGACATTGTTTATAACTCTCCAGGGAAGGAATTCTCACAGTCCAAGGAAATATTATATTAGTTTAAGATTAAAAATTGCTGTAGATGAATAAGGCTTTTGGCTGGGGTTGGGGAGCAAAGTTAATAATAGCTAAAGAAAATGATTGGTCAAGCTTGGTCTAAGCTGGAAACTCCCCACCACTGGATGGGTGCCTTTCATGGTGCCAAAAGGTGATATGCAGATGACTGGGGGGAGAATTGTCCCTTATAATTTGGCTCAGTGACAGAATGATGGATCCCGAGTGTTGCACTGTTAACATATATATTCCTGCTGGTATAATAGTGGAGTGTCTAGTGTATGTACAACCAGCAAACTTTTGATTGTATATAATGCTTGCTCCTAGGAGTGGAACAACATCTGGTACTGTAGACCAGACCAACCCCCTATGGCAGGGGAGAATATAGGCCACAGTGGGGACACCACTGCAATTGTTTTAACAAATGGAAATGATGCACCTGCTAAAGTACTGACCAAACATTTGTGTTTACACCCATAGGTTAAGTCATAGCAGTCACTGTTTAGATGTTCTTTCTTCTTGCTGTTTTTTTTTTTTTTTATATTTTTTTTTTAATTAGAAGTGTTTCATTACAACAGCATTAACCTATTCAATAACATTTTTTTCTGAGCTAGGGTACATCTCTTTCAAAATTGGCTGTACATTTTTAGGTTTACAGATGAATTATTATGCTTATATAATCTTTAACTCATTATAAACTCTATAAGACATAAAATTAAATGAGGTTCCAACGTTTAAAAAAGATCTCCACTTCGTTGTCAAAACACACAGTTTCATACAGAAAAATTCATTCCAAGGCAATTGACATTGAGACGTTTTCACATACATTTCTAATCTCTATATACATGACTATCACTGGTCACAGTCGCCCACCTTCTGAGCTCCTCGGCATCTGAGCATGAATACAAACTCGTCAGGTAGACAGCCTTCCTCTCCCACTAGAGCCTCAATACTCTGCCATCGCTGCCACTGTCCACTGTGCTGTCAGCACCCCCATCCATTCCCCCCATCTGCCCTTTTGGTAAATCTAGTCAGCCAGAGGTCGCTGATCCAGGAGGATCCACTGTTCCTCATCTACGACAATCTATTGTCAATATTCCTTTGGATAGAATTGGGGTCTGCTGTTCATTTTTCCAGTAGTATCTTGGAACTGTCTGGAAGAGCCTTTATCCATCCTGTCCAACAACTCGACCGAAGATATCGCCTGTCTGGCTTTGCTGTTTGTCAAATAGCTTTTAGTTATATATGTATGCTCTTATGAAATTATATTGGCCCCTTTAATCTTTGGTTATACTTCCCTTTTGGGTGTTTAAGGACATACAATTGGACCAGATAAACTGATTTGTTTTTACTCTTGAGGTCGTTTGAGGATCTGTTCCTCAGGGGTCTCATGGACTTGGGAGGAGGCCCTGGCTCCTTTCTTTTATCAGTTCCATCTATGTGAAGATAAGTCAAAGGTCCTGCTCGACCATTGTTGGCTTCTCTTGGAAGCATGGAGGAAATGATTCCTCCGTGTTGACCCTCCTCTTTATAGACTGGACACTGGTTCAAGTCCAACTGGTGGGGTCTCCTTGGCCTCCTTGATCAAGAGGTCAGATGACCCACCACCATTACAGGACATTTTGCGAGATGCTCATAGTCCCTGTTTGTGTTTTTAATAGAATCCCACTGAAATGGGCCAACAGCTCATAGAAAACTGATAATGCAGAGACCTCAAAATTTCGTGCCTTGCCACAATAAGGGGAAGATCATCCCATAGCTACTACCCCTTCTAAGGCTCAGGGACTTTTGTGGAAGAGGTTGGAGGAAAGAATGTAAGGGACAGAGGAAGGGGTGGAGTGTTAACCGGAAGTGTACTCTGATCACTATGCTGGCAAGCTATAGTCACACCTCTTTCTTATGCTCATCAAGGAGTTGAGGGGGTCAGTTACCCCCCATAACCAATCAGTTGACCTTAGCTGCATGTGGGGGAGGGGCTTAGGATATATAAGCTGAGAATGCCAGGAGGCACCTCTCTCACCATTTTCTGTGGCTGACAGGAAGTCACAGAATCTATATTTGAGTGTGGACTTTCCAGTGCAGTTGTAAATAAGAGGCACCCACTCCTCTGTAAATAATTCCCACCCTATTCTCTGTTAAAAAAGAAAGAAAAAAAGAAAATGATAGGTGTTTGGATAGACAGATGAAGGGGATCTGACTAAAGTGCAAGTGGATGGATTTGCACTGAGGAATGTCTGGGGATAGATACTGACTTGACGCAGTGGGCTTTAACACCCAGGACAGAGTATATGGGTTCCATTGGGGGTGGTTATGAGAGGGTGCTGGTGGGGACGGGGCTATTCAGATGATTCAGATTGAGATATTCTGTATGAAATACAACAAAATTTAATAAAAAACAAATTTAAAAAAAAGAAAAGAGAAGAAAATGATGGTGACTAAATGCAGATCCAATTCCTCTGCACAGGAAGATGGTTGGGTATATCTGTGGGGAGTAGGGGGCCAGTAACACAGCTTATGGAAGCCCAGATCCAAACACACTTCTGATTTTTATCCAAAATATGTGCCTCTTTTGTTAGGCATGTGTAGAATGGTAAGGTAATGGGTATTTCCACAGCTCAAACTACAAAGCTACTTGTGATTTGTACGGTTAGCTCTAACTCTTCTGTTTCCCAATTGATTGCATTCTTCTTCATCTTTGTTTAAAATTTTTTGATTTTTTGGGGGGTGGGGGTAGGGTCTTGTTATGTAGCCCTGGCTACCCTGAAAGTCACTATACATCCTAAGCTGGCCTTGGACTCTAGTAATCCTCTTGCCTCAGTCTCCTGAGTTCTGGGATTACAGGTGAGAGCCCCCACACTCAGCCAATTGCCAGCTTCTTCTTCTTTTTAAATATTTTATTGTTTATATTTTTTACGTGTATGTGTGTTTTGCCTGCATGTATGCAAGTGCATCTGCGTCATGCAAAGCCCACAGAAGCCAGAAGAGGATGTCAGATCTCCTAGAACTGGAGTTATGGATGGTTGTTAGCAAACAATGTGGGTGCTGGGAACTGAACCTGGGTCCACTGTAAAACCAGCCAGTGCTCTTAACTGCTGAGCCATCTCTCCATCCCCAACAGTAAGCTTCTTATTAAAAGAAACTGTCTTTGTCTCACTCTCTCTATCTCCATCTTTCTTCCATCCTCTGTCTGTCTTTGCACTTATGATCCAACCTAGGACCTTGTCTATGCTAGGCAAGCACTCTACCATGAGCTATATCCCTGGGCTTCATTTTTACTGTGCAAGATGCTTTGCAAAGAAAGTTTTGTATATGCAAGGCATTCAACGAATTCTGTATTCGAATGAAGTACAGTCAACAAACACAGTATGTCATAAATGAGTGAATTAAAACAATACCAAAAGCTTCAGAAATCTCCCAAAAGTACTTGGACAGGAGTAATACTCAGGAGAATTGGTCATGCTGGGCTCTCCTGGTGAAAGGCCTGCTTTGAAGTCAGTTATGAGGGGGATGGTGTCTTAGGTATGCTCTTCACAAGACTAAAAATTATAGGTTGTTTGGCAGCTCGTTTTAAGAGTAATTGTTCCAAGAAAGAGTTTAAGTTTTCTCTGTGTTAATATAGGATTACAAAAAAAAAAAAAAAAAAAAATTGCATGCTTAAGTTGAGTTTCTAAGTAAGCTCTTGCAGAAACAGGCAATTACTTGCTCAAGGCAGCTAATTGCATACACAGATGGGTCCTTGTGTCACCAATTCCTCATTTGCACTTGAGATGACCCCTTTGCAAGAATTCATGAAATCTAGGGGAATTCTGAAGTACAAGGAAAAGTTTTAAGCTTTTAGCAAACACATCCCTGCCTTAGGAGGAGACCAGAAGGAAACGATAAGTAAAGATGAGACTTTATTTCAAATACTACATTTAGGGAGCATTTCCTGAGCTTGTGGTTTTGAAGGTAGAACTAGCTTATTATAGTAGTTTCTTTGGGCTCTGTTAACTTAAAAAAAGAAAAAAGAAAAAGGAAACAACTTTAAAAAATTGAAAACACGATTACTTTCATTTTGCTTTTCTTACAGTTTTCTGTTAATGGCAGTTTCTGAAAACAGTTTCTAGTTTGGTAGTAAGCCTGGTTGGAAGAGGTTTTATTTATTTATCTTTTCTTTTCTGAAAATACATTTAACATAAAGTTCTTTGAATTAACTTGAAACTATAGATTTGAAAAATGAGTAAAAATTTCAAATCCGAGGACTGGTGAGAAGACTCGTGTTTAAGAGCACTGGCTGCTCTTGCAGAGGACCCGGGTT
Organism: Nannospalax galili; assembly: GCF_000622305.1. Taxonomy (NCBI): domain Eukaryota; kingdom Metazoa; phylum Chordata; class Mammalia; order Rodentia; family Spalacidae; genus Nannospalax; species Nannospalax galili. Next base: position 382,660 of record NW_008346927.1, read on the forward strand.
CAATTCCCAGCACCAACATGGCAGTTAACAACTGTAACTGTTTCAGAGAAATCAGATGCCCACTTCTGACCTCCATGAGGTCAGAATACAGGTGTGCTTACATACATGCAAGCATAATACTCATACGTACATTAAAAATAACATCTCAAGTCCTCAAGGTTGTGGCGAACTGTCCAGGAGACCTGTTTTGGGAGGTGATCATCATGACAGCCCAAGGTTATGACAGATGAAGAGTGAATATAAGCAGACAATGGAAGGAAGTCCTCTCCTCTTTAAGGTCTTCCATTATCTATCAATATTTCAAAGTGACTTATTTCCTTTCTACTCACAGTTGGCGGTCATAACTAGTCACATGGTACCATACTATTATTAGGGGGTTAGAAAAGTCAGTTCTGTCCTTTGCCTGGAAGTACCAAGCAGCAGAAATATTTGGCAAGCATTAACAAATATCATACATGGTTTAGGATTTAAATGAACCCTATGTGATGTTTCTTCATTGGTTTGAGGATCTGCAAAACCATCAAGTGATATAGTCAGACTGATGCCCACTACTTCCTGCTTTTAGATTTTTCCTTTATCATACTCTCCTTTGGTAGGATTGTACCTATAGTACTGAATGCTGCATGACACTCATTTCAAAAACAACTCCTGGGCTGGTGAAATGGTTCAGTTGGCAAATGTGCTTGCCACTAAGACTGACGATACGAGATCTATCTCCAGGGACTCATGGAGGAAGGAGAGAAAGGATTCCTAAAGTTGTCCTCTGTACTTCTTCCCCTACCCCCCAATAAAAAACTTAAAAAATAATTTTTTAAAAAGCTTAACTCCTATGATAGATAAAAATTTTATTTTATTTTATTTACTTATTTTTTTTTGGCACCCACCCTCGAGCCAGTGCTCTGGAGCTGGGTGAGAGATAGTAATTTTGAATAAACTTAGGATCACCACATAGGAATTTCTTTGACATTTCAGAATAAATCCACGTGTCATTTGGATTGTATATGATTATCAGTATTCTACACCCCTTCCCAATTAAAGCATTCAAAATTGCCTTAACTCTGGAGTACTTGGATTGTTTATCTTTGGCAGGAGGCATTTTTTTTTTTTTCAAGTTTTATTCTAGTTTTCAGGCATTTGGGAATTTTGTTTTGGAAAATACCTCCAGATCTGAAATGTACTGAATCTGAAAACTCAGAGGAGAACTTACTTGCTGAAGTTTGTTAGACAGGCCAGCTCATAACGTAGGTGAGTGAAGGTGGACGTATATGGAAAAAGAAAAAAGGAAAGATCCATGGCTTCTTGAATTGTTAAAAGCGTGCACTAACCTTAGTGACAAAGTTTCTTTGTAGGTGGCTGGATGGTGCTGTGAAAGGGGGTCCGAGATGATTTCAATACTCATCTATCTGTGGCTTCTCACAAGGGCCCAGCAATGATGCTTAATGGTATGATTCTTTTTAGTTACAAATGATCCATTTCTTTTTTAAAAAATTATTTATTTAATAACCATATAATTAGAAGAAGCATTTCATGACAACAGCATTGACATAGTCAATAACAATTTCCAGAGTGTAGATGCATCTGTTTCAAGACTGGCTGTAAATTTTTAGGTTTACAGTTGAATTAATACAGTTATACAATATTGTAGTCAGTATAAACCCTTTAAGACATAAAATTAAAT
>NW_008346927.1:384830-386848 GCF_000622305.1 Nannospalax galili
GTTCGCTGCTGAATCAATACAGTTATACAATATTGAACTCAGTATAATCCCTGTAAGACATAAAAATGAATGAGTTTTTAATCTTCAAAAGAGATCTCCATTTCATTCTAAAATATACTGTTTCTTACAGAAAGACTCATTGTTTCTGCTACTAGCACTGAGATGTTGGTGCATGCACCTCTAATCTGTATGCATCTGATTGTTACTAGTCATAATCATTTGCACTCGGATCCTTGGAGCCTGTGTATGTCTATGAAGTCATCGGGTAGATATCAATGGTAATGTTCATCACTTCTGCTAATTAACATGACATAAACTTTTATGCTTCCTCCTCAAATATAATACATTTAAAAAAATTTGTTGATTTTTTTTTGTGTGTGTGTGTATCACACAGAACATCCCAAACCATCTTATTCAACTATACACCCACTTCCTAGATGGCACCCTCCCATGGCCTCCTTCCTCCCACTAGAGCCCTTATACTCTGTTATCCCTGCTATTGTCTGCTGTGTTGTTGGCACCCTCAGGCATTACCCACAACTTGTCCATCTGGTGAATCTAGTCATCCTATCTAGAGGTCTTTGTTTTAGGAAGGTCAGCTGTTCCTCATCTAGCAGCAATCAGTTGTTAATATTCCTTTAGATAAGATTGGGGTCTGCTGTTTATTTTCCCAGTTCTATGCTGGGTTACTATTTGGGAGTCCCTTGGGCCACCCTGGCCAACAACTCAAAAGATGGTATCTCCTATCTGGCATTGTTGCTTGTTATGTAGCCTTTAGCTATGCATATGGACTCTTAAAAAATTATATCGGCCCCTTTAATCTTTGGTTATACTTTCCTTTTGGGTGTTAAAGGCCATACAGGTGGCCCAGATAAACCAATTTATTTTTACTCTTAAGGTTGTTTGAGGATCTGTTCCTCAGGGGTCACCTGGGCTTGAGAGGAGCCCCTGGCTCCTTTATTTTACCAGTTCTGCCTATGTGAAGATAAGTTAAAGGTCATGCTTGACCATGGCTGGCTTTGCTTGGAAGCATGGAGGAAATATTTTCTCTGTGTTGACCCTCCACTTTGTAGACTGGACACTGGTTCATGTCCATCTTGTGGGGTCTCCTCAGCCTCCTCTATCAAGAGGACAGGTGACCCACCACAATTACAGGACATTTTGGGAGATGCTTATAGTCTCCTGGAACTAGTCAACCTAGGAGGGCAAGGAGCAAAAACTGTCCTTTATGTCCCTCTGACCAAATTATTATAGGCCTCAAAGTATGTCTGTTCAACATCCAAGAAGTTTAGTTCCACCAGTCTGGTACTTTTAATTATTGTGTGCCATGTAGATAAATCTTGGCCAAAGACCAATTGTTGGCAGATAAACCTTACCTAGACATATATTTCTTGATCTGGTATGTATAATTTGTCAGTACGTTGTTGGACTAATATGGTTCCCTCTGGTTTTTAAAACTAGCTAGGCATTATTTATCTCTGGCATTGTCTAACCACTCCATCATGGTTTCCCCAATTAAGGTGTCCCCATTTTTCCCATTTCTCCCTTAATAATACCCTTCTCCTATGGTCCTACCTCTCTTGAGCTCCTTCTTTCCCTTTATCTCCTAGGTTCCTTGTATACCCTTCCCTCCCTCCTCCCTTAACATCTGTTTTCTAGTGCTCTTCTCTTTCGGGTTCTTTCTTTCCCTTTACCTCCCTTGTTCCTTTCCATTATCCTGGCTCCTATAGTTATGTTTGGATACATACTCACTTGTCAGTATTTTGTTCTAGGATCCACATATGAGGGAGAACATACATCGATTTTTTTTCTTAGTCTGTGTTACTTCACTTAGTATAACAGTTTCTAGTTCCATCCATTTACCTGCAAATTTCATGGTTTCGTCTTTCTTTACTGTTGAGTAAAAGTCCATCATATAAATGAATCACATTTTCATTATTCACTCGTCAATTGAGGGATACTTAGGCTGCTTTCATCTCTTAGCTATTGTGAAAAGAGCAGTAACAAACATGGATGTA
>NW_008346927.1:388214-389225 GCF_000622305.1 Nannospalax galili
TTCTTTTCCAATTGTTACTCCTTTAATTTCCTGCTCTTGTCTTATTGCTCTTGCAAGAGTTTCAAGTACTATGTTAAAGAGAAGTGGGGATTGTGGGCAGCCTTGTCTGGTTCCTTATTTCATTGGGAATGCTTCCAGTTTTTCTCCATTTAGAATGCTGTTGGCTGTGGGTTTGTTATATACGGCTTTAATTATGTTGAGGTATGTTCCCTCCAGTCCAATTCCCTCTGGGTCTTTGAACATAAATGCATGTTGAATTTTTTCAAAGGCCTTCTCAGCATCTTTTGAGATGACCATGTGCTTCTTGTATTTGAGCCCATTTATATGATTTATGATGTTTATTGACTTAGGTATATTGAACCATGCCTGCATCTCTGGGATAAAGCCGACTTGATCATGGTGGATGATCTTTTTGATGTGTGTCTGTATGCATTTTTCAAGTATCTTGTGGAGAGTTTTTGCATCTATTCATTAAGGATATGGGTCTATAGTTTTCTTTTTTGGTTGTATCTTTACCTAGCTTTGGTATTAGAGTGATGCTGGCTTAATAGAAGGAATTTGGAAGTTCTCCCTCCCTTTCTATATTTTTGAATGAATTAAGTAGTATTGGATGTAGATCCTCTTTAAATGTCTAGTAGAGTTCTTCTGTCAATTCATCTGGTCCTGGGCTTTTTTTAGTCACGAGGTTTTGCATTATTGTTTCAATTTCTTTTTGTTTTATGGGTCTGTTTAGGCTGTTAATCTCTTAGTTTAGTTTTGGTGGTTCCCATGCCTTTAGATACCCATCCATTTCTTTTAGGTTTTCAAATTTTGTAGTATATATGTTTTTAAAGCATTCCCTTATCATGTTCTGTATTTTTCTGATGTCTGTTATGATGTTTCCCCTTTCATCTCTGATTTTGTTAATTTTGAGGTGCTCTTTCTTTCCTTTGGTTAATTGGGCTAGCGGTCTATCAATCTTGTTTATCTTTTCAAAGAACCAGCTCTTGGTATTGTTGATTCTTTGTGTTG
>NW_008346927.1:389546-406842 GCF_000622305.1 Nannospalax galili
AAGTGTGTTGTTTAATTTCCATGTGTTCATGTGGTGATTAGGGCTTCTTCTGATGTTGATTGTAAGCTTTGTTTCATTGTGGTCTGATAGAATGCATGGAATTATTCGAATCTTTTTGTATTTGTTGAGGTTTGTTTTGTGCCCCAGTATATGGTCAATTTTTGAAAAAATTCCATGGGGTGCTGACTAGAAAGTGTATTCTTTGGTGTTTGGGTGGAATATTCGAAAGATGTCTGTTAGGTCCATTTGATCTATGATATTTATTTCAGACATCTCTTTATTTATTCTTTGTCTCTCTGCCCTGTTGACCTATCTAATGGAGACAGTGGGGTATTGAAGTCCCCTGCTATTAATGAGTTGGGATTAATCCAGGTCTTAAAGTCCTGTAGTATTGTTTTTATGAAGTTGGGTTCACCAGAATTTGGTGAACATATGTTCATGATTGCAATATCTTCTTGATTTATTGTTCCTTTGATCAGAATGAAGTGGCCCTCTTTTCTCTTCTCATTAGTTTTAGTTTAAAGTCTATTTTGTCAGTATTAGAATCGTAAAGCCTGCTTTTTTTTTAGTACCATTTGCTTGGTATATTTTTTTTTTCCATCATTTCACTTTAAGATAGTGTCTGTCTTTGAAAGTGAAATGAGTTTCTTGCAGACAACAAAAAGATGGGTTTTGTTTCTTAATCCATTCACCTAGTCTGTGTCTTTTGACTGGGGAGTTCAGTCTGTTAATATTTAAAATTACTAATGAAAGATGAGTACTGAATTCTGCCTTTTTTATTTCTGTTTACATTCTTGATACAGCTGTACTTTTTGACAGTTATACCCTCACTGAATTTCTTTCTGCAACCCCTTGGGTATAGTCATTCCTTTCTTCATCTCTTTGTATTGCTTCCAGAACTCTCTGAAGGGCTGGTTTTGTGGACATGAATTCCTTCAGTCTATTTATGTCATGGAAGATTTTTCTTTCCCCTTTGACTACAATAAACATTTTGGCTTGGTATAGTAATCTGGGTTGGCATCTGTCATCATTTAAAACTGGAAATACTTTGGTCCAGGCTCTTCTGGCTTTCATAGTTTGCACTGAAAAGTCAGCTGAAATCCTAATGGGTTTTCCTTTATATGTGACTTGTTGTTTCCCTTTTACAGCTTTCGGTAGTGTCTCTTTGTTCTGTACGCTTAGTGTTTTTACTATGATGTGTCATGGAGAGTTTCTTTTCTGGTCCTGTCTGTTTAGTGTTCTATATGCTTCTTGTATTTGTAAGGGCATGTCTTTCTTTAATTTTGGGAAATTTCCTTCTACAACTCTGTTGAAGATCTGGTCCATGCCTTTATGTTGGGATTCTTCTCCTTCCTGTATGCCTATGATTTGTAAGTTTGGTCTTTCTTTGGTGTCACACAATTCCTGCATATTCCATTCTTGTGATTTCTTAAATTTTTCATAGTCTCTGCTTGAGTGTTCTAGTTCATCCATTTTATCTTCCAGTCTTGCTACTCTGTTTTCCATTTCATTCATCCTATTGGTGAGGCTTTCTCCTGTTGTTTCTAATTGGCTTATTGAGTATTTCACTTCCTCTTTCATTTCAGCCTGAGTAATCTTTTTTTTTTATCTTTTTGAGACAGGATCTCCCTGTAGCCCCAGCTGGCCTCGAACTCACTTTGTAAACCAGGCTGGCCTCGAACTCAGAGATCCACCTGCCTCTGCTTCCGAGTGCTGGGATTAAAGGCATGCGCCACCGCACTGGGCCCGAGTATTCTTCAGTATTTCTAAGTCTTTTGAATTCATTCAGAAATTTATCCCTATCTTCTTTCAGTTCTGTGATTTCTTTGTGTGCATGTGAATTTCTTTTGTAGTTTCTGATTCTTGTGTGAGACTCAAGTCTTCAAGTTTAGTTCTGCTTCTTTTTGTGAACTTTATGTGACTTGTGGTTTACTTTTTAGGCATGAAAAGCTAGTTAGTCTAAGTTTCTGGTTCTCTCTTTTGATTTTATATTGGAGTGGCCAGATTGCTTTTATCTTAAGGAATTCCCACAGGGGCCTAAATCAGATGAGAATCAGATGCTCTCAGGCTTTCTCCTAAGGTCTGGATCCCTCCAGGAATGATTTTGGCCTCAGGAATTTTTGGGGGTTGGCCTGGCCTGGGAGCAGGGCCCAGTAAAGACACTGGTCTCTGGCAGGTGGTGGCTGTGACACTCAGAGATGCAAAAGGAGATAGGGGTGTGAAGAGGCTCCAAAGGCTCCTGGGGACTGCACTGAGGAACTGGGTTGGTCTGGATCCAAAGGATCAGGAAGCTAAAAGGTCAGCCCAAGCATCCAGGAGAGAGGCTGGAGGGTTGTGCAGTCCAGGGAAGCACAGGGAGGTGAGGGCAGGACCAGGCCCAGAGGGCTCCTGGGAACCTTGAGAAGGAACTGGGTCCATCTGGATGCAAGGGATCAGGAAGCAGTGGTGGCCCTTGGCCAAGAGCTCAGCCCCAGGGTCCAGGAGAGAGGCTGTTGGGTTGTGCAGCCCAGGGAAGCAGAGGGAGGTGAGGGCGGGACCAGGCCCAGAGTAACTGGGTTGGTCTGGATGCAAAGGATCAGGAAGCAGTCATGGTTCCCCCGTGTCTGGGGTACCTAAACAAGGAATGGAACAGGACCCAGGCTAGGAGGAGAGAGGGGCAGGGGAGATGGGAGGGTGACTGAGGCTGGGGCACTCAAGGAACTGGAGGGCACGACTTACCAGGAGAGAGGCTGGCAGGTCTTGCAGGCCCAGGGAAGCAGAGGATCGTTGATCTATTTCTTTTTATTCCTTGTTTTCAGACAGACCTAAGAAATCCTTTTCTGGCTCATGGTCTTCTTTTTTTGCTAGGTCTTAGTCTTTTCTTAAATATTTATTTATTTATTTTTAAAAATTTAAATTTTATTGGTTGTATGTGTGTGTGCACATGTGTGATTGTGGGCCTACCATGGCATATGTGTGCAAGTTAGAGGACAACTTTTAGGAGTTGTTATTTCCCAACCATGTGGACTCTGGGTATGGAACTCAAGTCATCTGGCTTGGTGGCTGGTCACTTTACCCACTGAGCCATCTTACTGGCCTACTTAAGAATTTCTTTAAATGCATTTTTTTAAATTCTAGGTTTTCATCACTAAACTTTTCTGGTCTCCTTTCTTCTCAGCGTGAGTTCTGACTGTGGCTATGGAACACTGTGGATCTCTATTTTTCAGTCTGAATTCTGATTTTTATCTTTTACTCTGGCAGCTTCTTGCCCTTTGGCTTTTGTTTCCTAAGTTCTGAGGGATCAGTGTTTTTTCCTGTGTCAGTGGTAATGGAATCAGGTGTTTAGATTCCCATTCCCTAGGAAGCATCACTTTCCACTTGGCATGTACATTGAAATCTGGTTATTTCCTGTTTGGTACTAAATGGAACTATTGATATCTCCTGGTGTCTGTGGATTGAGGCAGTTGAATTGCTTATTGACTGTTGTAGCTTGTGTTACAGAAGCATGTTCAAATACATTATCCATTTTTATTTCTGCCTGTTATTTAATCGTTATACCATATTGAAGAAATTGCAAAGATTTTCCCTTTATGAACTCTGTAGTCTCTTGAATATAAACAAAACTTAGAAAGTTTACTTGTGTTAAAAAGCATCTTCACAGTACTTTCCATGAATGGATACTTAATAAATTCATGCTTTGATGATGAAGGCAATTATATTAAAGAAAACTATCACGCAGGAACCAGTTTCTTATTTTGTGGTCTGCATTAGTGAACACATGCTCTGAAGGATATTGATTCTATCTATAATCATGGAAAAAGTCACAGAAGGTAAGAACTGGAAAGGATGGAGATGTTTTAAATTCATAAAGCTGTGAAAACCTTTCTCCATGGAGAATTTAATGCTGAAATCTAGCTGTAAACATAGGAACTGACCTGCTGTGGCTGAAGGGTGGTGGGAATGGTGTCTCAGCAATCCTGAGCTCTCTGTATCTATACTGTAATTCTCATAGTGTGCAGTTCGAAGACCAGGGATGCCCAGTCCACTTTTTGTATGTAGAAAGCCTAGGTCTGGAGAGGGTGTATGGCTTCCCCAGGATCGTGGCAGAGCCGTTCTCTAGTGCAGTCATTCTCCTGCTTTTGCACCTTCCCAATATACTACATGGTCTCTTGGCAGAGCATTTTGTGCAGACAAGAAGTGAATGAACACTGTCATTACTATTGTGATGCAAAGAAAAACACAAAAATATTTGAGATCAGATTTTGTGTTAAGACGTTATCTGGGTGATGAATGTAAAGAAAGCAGGTTTCAGCAAAGCCCTGTAAATCAAGGAACGACAGCCTTATGTGCAATCTACATTGTGACCTTCCTGTTCTCCCAAAGCCTTGACTAGGTCTTCTGATTGGGACCCAGTGCGAAATTGAGCAGGAGAATGTTGGAACACAGCTGCTTTCTTACCGAGAAAGGGCTCATCTCAGTTGTGGGAAGAAAAGAATAAAACCATCAAGAAAAACAAAGCAAGCAACCAACACCCCACTACTGCCGAGTCCAAAACATAAAATCAAAAGCTGTTAATGCATTCTAACAACTCTCAGGGTAGAGAAAAATGATGCATATTCTGATTTACACACACTCAGTAGTTGTCTGCTGTGACTGAACTATGCTCCAGAGCACTGTTTTGTAATTATGTTCATGCCAGACCGCCAGAGCAAATCTCCTGGGTTTTGAGTAGGCGTGAGGCAGGAAGATATTACCAGCTCAGCTACAGAAGATTAAAAAAAAATCTTCAAAGATTTTCTTTGGAAATGGTGAGTTTAATTATATAGTCTTCAACTAACAATAAAATTATCAGGTAAAAAATGTGTTTGGGGGAGACAATGCCTTTAAAGAAGTTTGTTCATAATTTTTTGATTTTATCCACTGCTAGTGGGATCAGATTTTTTTTTCTGACCCTCCTTTTCCTTTTCAAAGGATTAAAAAAATTTTTACTTATTGTTATTTTCATTTTATGTGTGTGAGTGTTGTCTGCATGTAGGTAGATCTACCTGTGTTGTGCAATGCCCCTGGAAGTCAGAAGGTGACAGATCCCTCTGGACCTGGCGTTATGGACAGTGGTTAGCTGCTGTGTGGACGCTGGGAACCGAGCCTGGGTCCTCTGAAGAGCCATCTCTCAGTCCCTCTTTTTTCCTTTAATTGTTACAGGATCTCACTCTGCATTCCAGATTGGGGTACTCTGCCACCTGGGGTGCTGGGATTAAAGGTGTGCACCACCACAATCTGCTTTTCCTGCTTCTTTTTGGTCTTTTTGAGACAGGGTCTCCCTGTAGCCCCAGCTGACCTGAAACTTACTATGTAGACCAGGCTGGCCTTGAACTCACAGAGATCTGTCTGCCTCTTCCTCCAGGGGACTAAAGGTGTGCACCACCGCACCTGGCCTTATGCCCCAATTTTTAATTGGGTTGTTTGTTTTCTTTATGTTTGTTTTTTTGAGTTCTTTATATGTTCTAAAATTATCCCTCTGTCAGATGTATAGCTAGTAAGGAAACCTTTTACATTCTATAGGCTGCCCCTTCATCACAGTAATGGTGCCCTTTGCTGTTCAGAAGCTTTTCAGTGTCATGTGGTCTCCTTGGTCAATTGTTGGTTTTAATGCCTGTAACCACTGGTGTCCTGATCAGGAAACTTACTATGTAGATGAGACTGGCCTTGAATTCACAGAGATATCTGCTTCTGCCCCCAAGTGCTGGGATTAAAGGCATACACCACCACGCCTGCGTTTCCTGCTTCTTTTATTTTTAAAAAATATTTTCTTTATTATTTTTATTTTTTATGTGTCTGAGTGTATTGCCTGCATGTGTGTGAGTGCACCCGTGTCTTGCAATGCCGCAGAGGTCAGAAGAGGGCGATAGATTTCCTTGGAACTGGAGTTAAGGACTGTTCGCAGCCGCCAAGTGCGTCCTGGGAATCGAGCCCCGGTCCTCTGCAACAGCAATCAGTGCTCTTAACCGTTGAGCCATCGCTCCACCCTCACTTGCTTCTTTAATTAACAAACTATGGCAATATATTTTAATTTTCATCTCTTCCCTTTTCTTTCATTATCGTTATTTATTTGTTTGTTTATTGACATAGGATCAAATATAATCCAGGATAGTCTTAAATTCATATGTAGCTGGGGATGACTTTGAACTCTTAAAAATTTGTGTGTGTATGTGTGTGTGTGTGTGTGTGTGTGTGTGTGTGTGTGTGAGCACACCCGTGTGTGTATGTGGAAGCCAAAAGAGAACAGCTGGTGACTTCCTGTACTGCTCTCCACCTTATTTCTTTAAGCCAGGGTTTCCCAGTAAATCTGAAGTTGACTGTTTTGCCTAGGCAGGGGGGTCAGCAAGCTCCCAGGATCCACCTGTCTCTGCCTCTTGGTGCTGGGATTACATGCATGTTTGTCCACGCCTGTCTCTATGTGGTGCTGGGATTCAAACTCAGGTCCTCTTGCTTGCAAAAGCAAATACTTTTACCCACTGAACCATCTTCCCTGACCTTGAGCTCTTGATCCCCTTGCCTCTACCTCCCCAGTACTGGGATTATAGGCATGGTTTATACAGTGCTAGGAACTGAACCCAGATTTTGTACATGTTAGATAAACATTCTACCCAACTGAACTACACCTCCAGCTCTCATAATAAAAATAAAGTCTGTGATTCTGAAACTACAAATCACAGCTCCACCCTGAAGCATTCTATTTCACACAGTTTACCAGGGAAGATTCAAAGCTGCCAATTTCTGAATGGTTTGGGAGGTTTCTTATATTCTGTCATACAAAAACTGCTTAGATTCCATCCAACTCCAGTGGATATCTGACTCTAGGAATACACAGATGGATTAGATACAGTCTAGATCTTGAGACACTCAAAGTTTAGTAAGTGATTAGGAGATGATGAACTCTTTTTTTAAAGATTCAGTTTAATGTTATTTTTATTTATGTGTTCTGTGTGTTTGCATGTCATGAGTATTGGGGTGCCTGTGAAGGCCAGAAGAAGGCATAAGATTCCCTGGAGCTAGAGTTACAGTGATTTGAGCCACCAAACATGGGTTCTAGGAACCAAACTTGGCTCTGTGAGTTTGAGGCCAGCTTGGTCTACATAGAGAGTTCCAGGCCAGCTGGGGATCCAGGGAGACCCTATCTTAAAAAGACCAAAAATGAAAAAAAAAAAAAAAAAAAAAAGAAAGAAAGAAAAGGAAAAGAGAGAAAAAGGAACCAAACTTGAGCAGGAAGGGCTCTTAACCAGAGCCATCTTCCAGCTCCAACCCTTCAATTCTCAGCTTGGATTATGTTCTCACACACAGGCTAGAATTCTTTTTCTCTCTTGCTGACCTGAGAATTTTCCTGCTATTCTATTTTCAGTCCCTACCACCATAGAAGAGTCCACAATGGAGTAGGACTCTGCACAGGACTTGTGAAGTTCACCTGGGAGGAGGGTAGTTCTCTATTCATTCTGCAAGCAAGATGTGAGATAGAACATGCTCTCTTATGGATGCTGATTTTTTTTTTTTGTCTTTTTGAGACAGGGTCTCCCTGTAGACCCAGCTGTCCTGGAACTCACTATGTAGACCAGGCTGGCCTCAAACTCACAAAGAACAGCCTGCCTCTGCCTCCCAAGTGCTGAGATTAAAGGTGTGTGACACCATGCCCAGCGGATGCTGATTTTTAAGACATGAGTACCACATATATTGTGTTGTGACTTTAGCTTTCTGAGATGTTTATAAAGACCATTAAGACTGTTTCCTGAGGAAAGAATGTGTGCTGGTTAGTTTTAACTGTCGACCTAGAATCGTCTGGGAAGAGAGTTTTAAAGAGGAATTACTAGATGAGGTTGGCCTGTGGGTATGTCTGTGGGGGATTGTCTTGATTGTCAATTGATGTAGAAGAACAGCCCATTATGGGCAGCCCCATTTCATGGGTTGGGCCCTGGACTTTATGAGTAGAGATAGCGAGCTGAGAAGGAAGGAAGCAAGGGAGGGAGGGAGGAAGGGAAGAAGAGAAGTGGGAGGGAAGGAAGGATCTGTATGCTTGCTCTCTATGTACTCTGGATGTGATGCTTTGAGTTCCTGCCTTGACTTCCTTGCAGTAATGGACTGTGACCTTGACTTGTGAGCCAGATACCCTTTTTCTTCTCTCTTATTGGAATATTTTATCATACCACAGAAATGAAAATGGAGCAGAGTATGAGAAAACATTCAGGCAGACAGACATTTTTATGTTAGTGTTCTCAATTTTCACTGACTTTTAAGGCAGAGGTTCAGTCAGAAGCTGTTTTCATCCAAGAAGTGTGGTAGTGGTAGTAACTTAAAAATTTGGATTAGACACAGGTTTTTACATCTGAGAGTTTTCAAAAAAATATAACTTCTAGATTTGTTGGGGAAAAATATCAGAAGACCTGGTCATCTGGCAAGGCTCAGATCACAGGGGCATTATGAAATTGCTATGTGCTCCTTCCACAGTACCTCTGGGACTTTGTGGATTTGCAATACCAGTGAGATGGCTGAAGTCCTGGCAGACTCACCCTTTGTGGGCTGGAGTGGGTCAGTAATCAATGGGGAAAGTATGTTGCTGCTGGATCAACTCCCTCTGAGAAATTTTGTTGGCTCAATGGTTCTGATTAAATGTTCATATTTCAACATAAAACTTATGTTGTGCTCTGGCTAACCCAGGGGCATGAGAGGGATCACAAACATGCCAAAGCACCTCCCACCTGCCCACCCAAACCCCCTTGGCTACATTTGTTCTTCTGCTCTCATAGCTGAAAATGTCCCTTAGAAAAAGAGTGCTATGCCCAGCAGGGTGGGAAGCTAAAGACAGAAGACACTGGCTAAGGGCTACAGTGAAGGCAGCCATACTTTTCATAAAAAATTTTGACAACTAACACTTTTGATTGTCTATTTTACTCAGGACCTTAAAGATAAAATAGCCAATAAAAAATAAAAATATTGGTGTCCAGGGTTGGAGAGATAAGATAGCTCAGTGGTTAAGAGCACTGGCTGCTCTTTCAGAGGACCTGGGTTTGATTCCCAGCGCCCGCATGGTTGCTAACAGCCATTCGTAACTCCAGTTTCAGGGGATCTGACACCCTTTTCTGGTCTCCATGGGCATTATATGACACTGGTGCACTTACATACATGCAGGCAAAACATCCATACACATAAAATAAAAATAAATAAAAAGCTGTCTCCCTATACTCTAGACTGATAATAAGCAATATTTTTTCAATTACCTTAAATATAGAAGAGGATTATGTATAATGTTGAAAGGGACTGAAAATGAGGGTAGGAAGGAAAAAGGACATATCAAGGGTAGGGAATTGTCGTAGCATTCCACTATTTTATTATTGTTTTTTTGAGGTTGTGTGTCATGTATCATAGGCTGACCTTGAATTCAATATACAGCTGAGGATGACCTCGAACTTTTGATCTTTCTGTTTCTAGCTTCCAAGTGATGGAATTCCAGGCATGCACCACCACGTCTGATTTGTATGGTGCTGGCGATAGAACCCAGGCTGGGCAAGCGCTCTACTAACTGAGCTACAGTTCCAGCTTCCAGGAACTATGAATTTCAAGTTGCCAGGGAAGGCCACACTAGACAGTAGCATTTGAGTGAAACACAGGGAAAGTTTAAGAACCCACCATGCAGGGTTTAAAAATACAAACAGGGTCAAACATGGAGTCCCAAAGAGGAAGCAGGTCTGGTGGTTAAAGATTAGAAAATTCCTGAAGGCTTCATACATGCTTAAGTCTAGAGTGTGGCTCTTGTATTGGGTAATTAGGCAGCCATCCTGGTAGTGGGAGGTGTGAAGGATTGAAGGAGGGCATCTTGTAAGAACTCACTCTGGATGTTGTGCTGAGAATGTATTAATGGTACTGAGGAGCAAGGATGGGAGAAAGGAAATCAGCTCTACTGCTGAAAGGATTCATTCAGGTAAGGGATGACCCCAAATAGGACTAGGGTGTTTGGGGATATACTTTGAGAGTGTAGCTTACAGATACTTTGAATGTGAAGTGTGAAAAGAGAAAGGAATGAAGGATGACTCCAAGGTTTTGGCCCACTGATATGGAGATGATGGGGCTGCAGCAGGGCAGGCTGGGGAGAGGCATCATATGTTCCATTTTTGATTTGTTAAATTGGAGAAGCTTATTAGCCATCAAGTGGAAGGATGTTGAGAAGGCAGTAAATCAACTACTTCAATTAAGCTACAACTTCAAGTCTTTGCCTTACAAATGTACTATAGAAATTCTAAATAATAATTAAGTATAATTTCATTCTCATGCAATTAAGGGAAGATGTGATAAAGGAAAAGAAAAAAAGATCTTTTCAACATTCAGAAAACTTGAAAGGAGGCCAATGTTAATAACCTTCAATTTAACATTAGATTTTTCTATTATTAATGCAAATTTTAAAAATCATTATAAAAACGAAATAGTCATTAGAAATCACCTTGGGCTGAGAACTGGAAGAATCGTTTTTTACTTCAATAGACTTTAAATAAATATTTAATGGTGCTAATAGAGACACATAGAAAGTCAGTGGGAAATTTGCATAGATTACAAAGAAGGCATGTGGGTTTTCAAATCAAATTGAAACCTTTTGTAATAAAAGTTCTTTGAATTTTCCTCTGAGTTTTAAAGTCAAAGTAGAAATAATCTCATTAAGCTGTAGTGAGACTAGCCAGAACACATAATATTATTTCTAATTTATAGATCTGGCTGGGGAGGAAGAAAAGATTCACAATAGAATCACTGTGTTCTTGGAGACTCAATGGCTAAACAAAGTTTTAGAGCCTGTATTTTTTTCCCATTTCAGATGAGTTATTTTCCTGCTTAGCCAAATTGTTTTCTCTTCAATAATAAACAAAAAGAATCTTCGTTTTATCCCCTTTAATGTCTCCTACCATTTTAGCTCATTTAGAGCTACATGCAAAAAGATAGTCACATGAAAGGAATGATCTGAGCTCTGGTTAAGTATAGTCAGTTTTCAGAATCCAGGTTTCCAGCTATGGAGAGACTCCTATGTTCTCCCCATAAGATGTGTGTGAAAGAAGTCCTTCCTTCCAAGATTCAAATAGCAGAAGTGAATGAATGCATTCCTCTTGCTAAATTGCAGTGTGGCTAGAGATGAGATTTGTGTGTGTGCAACATTCAGAATTCCTTTAGAGATTATGTGCACCCAGGGCAAGAGATTCACTCATCAAGCATTTGTTTATCACTTGCTAGATGGATAACTCCAGTGAGGCAATGGGCTTTGATAGAAGTAAGCCCAACAGATATTAGGGATGTATAAGGGTTCCATGTTGGAGGACATGGATCTGTATAACTCCTGCACCACATCCTTCTACATCCACAGTGCCAAAGACAAGAAACCATTCTTACTTTCCTCAGAGAAACCCAAGGCTACGTTTGTTCAGCTAGTGAAGCAATTACTGTGATCAGGGCCATAAGTTACTGCTTTATTGAATCTAGGTAATGTGGCTAGAGGTAAAGTGATTGAAGACACTGCAGGGTCACAGAGGAGGGGTGATAAGAGAAGGGCCATTTTCTAAAGGAATGAGAAGTGAGGCTACTGGGAAGGGAAGGGGTGCTGAGAAAGCCCCACCAATAGATAGTTGCTAATAAGTGAGCATGGGCAGTGCACCTAGGAGGGAGATGGTTTCTTGGAGATATTTAAAGCTCAGACTTTAAACATGTGACTAATTTTACCTACTAGACTTAACTACATGTGAGTAGTTTTAAAAATGTGACTGTGTTGAGGAAAGATTATGCATTTTCTAGGTGTCTATGTTACATATTTGGATGCAGATCCAGAAGAGGTTAGAGTGGTTCAAGTGATGGGAGCTATGTCTATGAAGATAAGAAAAAAGTGATCTATTCAAAGAATTAGGGATTTGGGGTTGGTTAGAACAGAAGGTAAAGTGATCAGGTAGTCAGAAATGGAGAGTTTTGTTATCTAGGGGAGGAGACTCCTCTACTGAATTCAAATGTGCTAATGTTTTTCAAGCACTTTTCAGTACCAGCACTATTCTATGCTTTAACGGGTATTACCTCATTTAATCCTTCCACTAACCTGTGGAAGGTTAAAAAAAAACTCACCTGGGAGGTTAAAAAAAAGATTTGACAACTAGTTTAGCATGGTCATGATTGAGACATCAAATCGGAATAGATGCTAGCTTCACAGGGTCACTACCCACTTCCTGCAGCAGTAATAACCAGCCTTCATGTGGGCTTGCTCACATTCCCAAAGCATTCATGGTGGAGAATTGGAAATGGGCTTCCAACCAATGGAATCCACACCATATACCTGTAAAGGAGGAATGTGAAATTTACTCTTTAGAAGAAGGACATGAAAGAGTATTAGTGTCATGAAGACAGGTCCTGTGTTTGTTTCTCATGATATTCCTAGCACTACTCCTGACACATGGCAGACACTCAAAAATATTCATTGAATGAGTCTAAACATCTTATTTTATGTTTGAGAAAGTCAAACAAGGCTGCAAGGCATTAATCCAGACAACAAAGGCTTAAAATAAGAAAATTATACTGAGCAACAATGAGAGGAAATTAAAGAAATATTACCATGCAGATTTGGTGACTATTTGGGCATAAGAGTTTCTAGGTGTATTTTGTCATTCTGGTTATGAGCCTGAGCCTTTAATGGCTGTGCTGTCTCTCCAGTCCCCAGGTTTCTATTTTGAACAACTATGCAGCTAGTATTGTCATTTGCTATGATAGCATATCCAGGACCTAGTAGCCAGTGGCGGTTAAAGTGAAGGTTAAGAGCTCTTTTGCTGATATGGAGTCTGTGGGTACCTAGGAGGTAATTGAACCTGGAATTCAGAGACAGACTGGCATTGGTGATGTAGGGCAGTATGAGTAATCAAGCTACAGTGAAGACTGAAGGCATGCGGATGGATGAATCATCCAGAAAGAGAATTGAGAGAGGAGAGGCAGGAAGATGAACCCGTTGGCCAGGTGAGAGAAGAGAAGTCTCTCACAGAATGAGAATGAACAGCCAGAGACAAAAGAGGAGCCATGGATAGTGTTGACAGTAGAGTCAAGACTTGTAAGAGCATCGGCATGTATAGCTTTCTCATTTTCCCTAAGAGCACTAAGCAGTTGGGCTCCAAGTGTGGGAAAGTAGGCAGGGAATGGGATTGACTCAGAATGTGGGTTTTGGGGCATTGAGTGATAGACCCCAGGCTATGGCAGGAAGGACAGGAAGTAAGTACCAGAGGGCTTAATTAGGAGAAGTTGGTCAAGGACAGAGAGGTCTCAGTGAGTCAAAGGGTGTGGTGGGTGTCAAGAGCTCAGCAGCTGAAGGGATAGGAAGCACTGGTCAGAATGAGGTGATGAATTTTGATCTAGGTGATAACAAGGTCCAAAGGTGTGGTACACTAATGTATTAGTCAGGATTCTCCAGGGAAACAGAATCAATGGCTAGTCATTATTATACAGATAGTTATTATAATGAATTAGTTCATGCCATTATGGAGAAAGTCCCACAATATGTAGGATGAGTAAATAAGCTGGAGATCTGGTAGATGGGGTAGTTCTGACTTGAAGGCAGGCAGGCTTGAGACCCAGGAAGAGCCTGTATTTTAGTTTGAACCCAAGAAGCAGAGAAAAATAAGTGAATATCAATGAAGATTCTTCAGAATGAATGAAAGCTGGTGTGTAGTAGAAACTTCAGCTTCATCTGGTTCACAGGGGAGGTAACAGTCCCACAGCACAGGCATGAACCCAAGAAGCAGAGAAAAATAAGTGAATATCAATGAAGATTCTTCAGAATGAATGAAAGCTGGTGTGTAGTAGAAACTTCAGCTTCATCTGGTTCACAGGGGAGGTAACAGTCCCACAGCACAGGCATGGGTGGAAATTTAGTCAAACTGGATCAAAATGAGGAGAAAAAAGTGTGAGAATAATATTACCTAGTACCTGTCTCTCTCAAGGTCTCCTCCCAGAGAAGTGGTTCCAATATTTCAAACTTTCTTTCCTTTCTATAAAGCCCGTCCCTAGAGACTCAGAAGAATGAGCCTTTTTAATGCTGTAATAGTCTGAAAGTGGATGGCCTTCATATTAATCTTGTCACACTTGGGAGCAACAAGAATCCCTTTTACTAATGATTCGCCCATGACCCTGAACCTTCCAGCTTCTTAGAATCTTCATCACTGCCATTCACACTCTTCTGCTCAAGAAACGAAAGTCCTGATTGTAATCTTTTTCTGGACAGTCCCAGTAAGTGGAATGTGTCCCATCAGTCCTCATCCTGTGCTGAGTACAGTTCACTTCACACCTGGATAGAGTTGACAGTGTCTATTATCTCTTCTACCTATTGTTCCCAAGGGGGAACAAAGCAAGATACCTACAATCTTAGATCCTCAAATGCTCTGAGGAACCAGCTCAGTTTTAACTGTCCTTGTGAGAATCTGAACCAGACACAGATAAAACAATTCAATCTTCATTTCTAGATACTTCAGTTCTGGGAGGAGCAAAGTCACCTCCACACTCTGCCTCTGTTCTGTTGGGCCATCAGTGATTGGCTGATGTCTGCTTCACCCATCTCCTGATTTAGATGTTTATCTCTTCTACACACACCTTGACAGGCACACCCAGAAATAATGTTTTGGCAGCTATCTGGGTATTCCTAACCCAGTCAAACTAACACCTAAAATTAACCAATACATGTTGCATATAGTTATGCAATGCTTGGCAAATAGCACATGTTCAGTAGAATCTAGCTTTCGTTTTAATTGTTTTATTCTGCCTCAGATTGTCTTTAAGGGTACAAACTATATTTGTTGACTTACTAGCAATACAGTATTTATTTGTGAATCATGTTTTATTTCCTACAGGTGACTTTCATATTGGAAAATGGAAACAGGAAAATCCTGCTTTTCATAGTTGACCTATGAAAAGAATAATCTAACTGCACTTGAATGAGTGCATTTAAGGGGGGGCTGTAGTTGAGGAAGGAGGATCTGAATTCCCAAACCTTGTCAGCTTTTAACTGTGCAGGAAATGGGTGGTTGTGTTTCTGACCCTGATGACCTTTTTGGTCCTGACTCATCTCAGATGATGCCATAGAATACCATGGGTCTGGAAAATGGACCTGTAATTTGTTTCTGGGATTTAATAGTGTACGATTTGGGATTCTCTGAGTACTAATCCTCCTTCAAAGACACTTCCTGACTGCAAATTATTTAGTCTGTATGCATTCTGGTCACTTGGGAATGTTTAGATACTCAGATGTTTCACAAGCCTGACTGATCATGCTTAGGGAATGGCCACTAAACCCTCTGCTCTGGTTCAGGTTACACACAAGCTTGAGTAACACTGTAGAAGTATTGAACAACAAAGCAATGAATCATGTGGCCTGGTCAATTCTGCCTTAGGTTACCCAGTCACTCATCAATCATTAACTATACAACTGCAGTTTGCCAGTCACTGGGTTTGGTACTGAGGACACACACAAATGGTTGTGATGCCATTTCTGTTCTCCAGGGTTTTAAGAGCACCTAGAAAGGAATACCTTTAGAGGCGATACTTTTTGGTAAGAGCAGAAATCAATCATTTATCCACATATCCAATAAATGCCTATGAAACATTTATGTGACCTAGGCACCAAATCAGGTATAGGTGATGCAATAAACAATACAGATACTCCCTGTCTTCTAAAACCTGTTATAATTCACAGAAAGGATAAACAACCAAACAAAAATTCATAGTGCCTTGTGACGAATTAAAGATAGGTAAACCATTTACAGTACTAGTTGATAACATAAGAGAGGGGAAACATCTGTGATACATGCACTATAGCAATGAAGGATAAATGCTCAATTCAGAAATGATTTCTCTCCTCCCCCCCTCCTACTCTTCCCTCCTCTTTCCTACTCTCCCTCCCCTTCCTTTCTTTCCCTTCCTCTCTCTTCCCCACCCCTCCTCTTCTGTTACCAGAAAGCTCTGAAGCCTCTTTGATCTGCATGTCATCCTTTTCATAAGAAATCATGTGAGAGGGCTGCACCTTTAGATGTTTCTTTTGTTATATAGGTTTGTAAGAAGGCAATTGGGACTATAGGTAGAAATGGCAGTAGACATACAGTTAATGATGTAAGTAGAAGAAAAATCCGTGTGTTAGATTTTGAGTAATTATCTACAGCTAAAAAATTGTACTCTAAACATTCTTTTTTTTGGGGGGGGGAGGAAAGGGTTTATTTAGCTTACATATCCCGGGTCACAGTTCATCAGGGAGCCCAAGGTAGGAACTCAGGGCAGAAACCTGGAGGCAGGAGCTGGAGCACAGGCCATGGAGGAACGCTGTTTACTGGCTTGCTCTCCTGACCCCTGCTCAGCCTACTTTCTTAAGCAACACAGGCCTACCTGCCCAGGGGTGGCACCGCCTGCAGTGGGCTGGGCCCTCCTACATCACTCAGTAATCAAGAAGGCCCCACAGACATGACCACAGGCCAGTCCAAGAAGGAAATTCCCCAATTGAGGCTCCCTCAACCCAGGTGTGTCAAGTTGACACGACAGCTATCCAGCACACCACTGCTGGCCCCAGTCTCCTGGCATACAGTTTAGATGGGCGCCCGTGATGTAGTATGTTCCTTGGCCCAGTGAGTCCTGGGGCACTGCATAGACTCTACAAGGTGTAGTGAGGTTTAGGCTGGGGTGGTGGGGCAAAGACTTTTGTCCCATTCTGAAGAAAGAGATTGTCCTGGTAGATGGTGGCAGCCATCTCCTGACCAAAAGAGGGAACTCAGGAAGAAGGAGTTGAGGGATGAGGGCTGCCACTCATTTACACCAGTTCCACAGCCTGCTTGCTTCCCCCAGTTTGGGCTGGTTCCTTGGAAACTGTACTGATTGCACAGTTAATTACTGGGGATCCTGACACCAGATCTGACTTCTAATTGAGGCTTCTTTCTGCTCTGCCATGCCGCCTCTGAAATTAATGTCTTTGTTCAGGATTCAAGCACACATCCCCTACAGGTCTCTCGTTGTGTCTTTTGCCTCCACTCACAGTCTATTAAACAACTTTTAGAAAGGCAAATCCATCATGTGGAATTCATTCATTCTGAGCCAGCATACACGTACTTTGAAAAGACAGTTCTATGTACTGGAACAGTATGGGTCAGAGATGAGCTGATTTCAGAATTTTCATTAAATGGTTACTTTTACTTTATGATGGCCAATGCTGGATCATTTTAAACCATACGAACAAGATACAGGATTCATCACCTGGTGCTATGCATTCGAGTTATGAAAATCATATTCAAGTGTA
>NW_008346927.1:411930-432194 GCF_000622305.1 Nannospalax galili
CTGTAGACTTACCCCAAGAGGCCTGAGGATAGTAGTGCAGGCTAGGAGAGTTAGCCGGTGGTGCAGGCCCAGGGAAGCAGAGCGAGGTGAGGGCGGGGCCAGGACCAGAAGTGGTGCTCCTGGAGCCCAAGAAAGGGACTGGGTTGCTCTGGGTGCGAAGGGTCAGGAAGCAGTTTTGGTTCCCCAGGTGTCTGGGGCCCCAAGACCAGGGGTGGCGCAGGGCTCAAACTAGGAGTATAGAACAGCGAGGGGGGGGGGGGGGGGAGGGGGGATTGGGGTTTGGGGGGCCCCCGCGGGGGGCGCGGCCATCAGAATTACCCCCAGGGGCCGTGGGGGTACTCTGTGAAAGTTTCTTTTGCACTTATAAGTTTGGTTCCCCAGGTGTCTGGGGCCCCAAGACCAGGGGTGGCGCAGGGCTCAAACTAGGAGTATAGAACAGCGAGGGGGGGGGGGATGGAAGGGTGAATGTGGCTTAGGGAGTCCCTGCGCGGAGAGCTGCGCTATAGACTTACCCCAAGAGGCCTGAGGATAGTAGTCTGAACATTCTTTTTAAGTATCTAGGGATGGTGGTTTATACCTGTAATCCCAACCCTTGGGCGACTGAAACAGGAGGATCATGGGGTTCTAGGACAGCCTGGGCGATACAGCAATACTTTGTCTCAAAAACTGTATTTATATAATAAGCATATTATCATTGCCACACAAAACAACTGAAAAGATCTATGTGAATGAAAATATAAAAGAAGATGCAGATTTGGACTTAGATGAGGACAGTTTTTCTTCTAAGTTATCCTGCCAAAAGGATTTACTGGTATCCTGAAAAAGGTATTCAAACCTGTGATTATTCATATTTTACTGTAAATATTCCTGTTTGTGATAACTGTAATATGTATATATTTGATTCAGCATGAGGGGTTGTGTTTTCTTAAATATTGTCTCATTTTTCTTATCAGATTCTAACAATAAAAAAACCCCTTTTCTCCGCAGTTGGGAATTACCAATAAATGGACTCTACCAAACTACTGTCCAATACTTAAGCAGGTACCTGGATAAAAGCCCTTATTTTAGAGGGATGTAAGGACCCAAACAGTGAAAATGTCTATGAAGTGTGCGTTTCACAAGTATTTGTGTATTAGAAATACCCAAATGCTTTTTGTTGTTGCTTTAAGATAGGGTCTCATGAAGCACAGATGGACCTTGAACTTGCTACATAGCCAAGGCTAACTTTAAACTCCTGATCCTCCTGCCTCTGCTTCCTGAGTGCTGGGATTACAGGTGGATACTAGATTTGTGTGGTGCTGGGGATCCAGCCAAGGGCTTCACACATGTTAAGACAAATACTCTTGGGCTGGGCCTGCTGGTGTACACCCTTAATCCCAGCGAGGGGTTAAAAATTGGGAGGCAGAGGCAGGCAGATCTCTGTGAGACTGAGGCTAACCTGGTCTACAAAGCAAGTGCCAGGTCAGCTGGGACTACAGGGAGATTTTGTCTGAAAAAAGACCAAAAAAAAACCCAAAAACTAAAAACCATCCCTCCCTCCCAAAACTGACAAGCACTCTTACCAACTGAGCTATGCTTGCACCCAAAGAGCTTTTGAAACTCAAGATAACCAGTCACATCCTAGGAGGCTCTCATTCTGTGAGTCTGGAAAAAATAACCTGGCATATGTTTTTAAAAGGCTCCTCAGGTAATTTTGATCATCTCTTCTATAGAGATCACTGTTTCGTGTATGGTTTCTCATTTGTTTCCATTTTTAGGTAGGCCTCTCCTTTTAAAATATGAAAACAAACTTCCATCAGTGAGGATTTAACTGTCTTGTTCCCATTCTTTGTTCCACTATTTTCTTCGACTTCTTCCACATTTTGCACAGAATCCTATTTGTAGACATTGCGGTCACCTTGACCAAACCTAGTTTTAATTTAAAATTTTATTTATTGTATGTATGTACTTATATATTTACTTGTGTGTGTGTGTGTGTGTGTGTGTATATGTGTGTGTGTGTGTGTGTGTGTGTGTGTGTGTGTGTGTACATGCCATGGTGCCGATGTGGAGGTCAGGAGACAACTTGCAAGAGTAAGTTCTTTCCTTCTACCATGTGGTTCCTGGAGATTGAACTCAGGTCATCAGGCTAGGGGGCAGGTACCTTTATGTGCTGAGCCATCTTGCTGGCTCTCAAACCCTAGTTTTAGGTGAGAGGATAATTAAGCCGTTTAGAGAGATCACTTATTTAGCCCAGTACATCTTGCTGGAAAAGTCTTGACATTGGTAATAATCTATCAGCAGGTCTGCCTTGCAAGGAGCTGCTTGATTGCAAAAGGTGGATGCAAGTGGCTGACAGTCCGCTGAGCCTAGCACTCTGTACTGATGTTTCTGACCCTATCGTCTCACTTCTAGTATGCTCTTTCAGTGTGTTATACCCCATCCTGTGACTCCTGACTCAGCTTTTGTGATCTGTGACCTTCTCTTTGTCTGGGCATTTGGATTATAGCTTTCCTTTTAGGATGGAGTGCTCAGCTTAGATTCAGCCTCGTTGTCCCGTTGGTGTCTTCCTCATACCTCAGCTTCCTTCCTAAACAAATGGCCTTTGGGAATCATAGCATCCAATAAATTATTTTCTATTGCTTGATCTTCTTGATGCCAAAGAATTTCTTCTTTATGTCTTGACTGAGAATTCTTTGTCATAATATAATTCATATCTCCTTATCTAGTCCTATGAGAGCCAATATTCTCATTGAACTGATTTTACAGTTTTTAAAAATATTTTATTTATTATTTTTATTTTATGTGTATGTGTGTATTGCCTGCATGTAGTAAGTGCACCCGTGTTGTGCAATGCCCGTGGAGGACAGAAGAGGCTGTCGGATTCCTTGGAACTGGAGTTACGGACAGTTGTTAGTTGCCATGTGGGTGCTGGGATTCGAACCGGGGTCTTCCGGAAGAACAGCCAGTGTTCTTAACCACTGAGCCATCTCTCCAGCTCGATTTTACAGATTTTAAACCTCTTTCCTCTCTAAACGTTCAAACTGTTTTATTAAGTGAATAAATGAGCATAAGGCACTTTGTGCAGTGCCTGATATACAGGAAACGTTTGTAAGTGCCATTATTATTTTCAACATCTTTGAATGTACTGTGAACATAGGTAGACTTCTTTCTCTAATAAGACAGTGATTCTTTCATGAGACCCTGGGTAATAAAGATTGGGGTAGGATCACTGCCCTGTTCCTACTACCCTGTGGGAGCACAGTGCTTCCTCCTCCTCCCTCACATCCTCCTAGCCTCAGCCTCACACACGGGCAGTCAATCTGCTGACTTTTTATTTGCTTTCAATGACAATGATCTCCATGTTCTTTTTCTTCTTTATTTGTTACAGCTGAGTACTTCCTCCTCTTGTCAAACTGCATATGTTTTGGCAGTAATCTAGTTTGCTTTTTCATTTTCTATAAAAATTTCTTATTGCACCATAACTTGTCTATGGTAGAAAGTTATGGCTATGCAAACTCTTAAGCACATTTACATTGCCTACAAGCATTGTTTTCGGAGCAGATATTTCCGGTTTCATTCTCCTGAAGTCTTTTTTTTCAGTCAGGGGTAGAATTTCCCTCCCTTGGACTCATCATATAAGTAAAATATAATGAATAAATCTACTTTGAAAAATTTTTGCAGTGTGATGTGAAATGTCCTGTTGGCAAGAGATCTCTTACTATAAGACTCGTGTTAAGCATAAGGCATAGGAACACTGTAATTTTGATAAGTGTTTAAGTGAAGACCAGAGGTTGAGTGGTTAATAAAATCTGTTAAAACTGGCATCACAGAAAGTCATATATATATATATATAAAAAATTAAGCTTTGATTACATGGATCATCTTTCACTAAGATCCAACTTCTCCTTGTCATGGTTCCTTGTTTGGAATTCTATGCCATCCTTACATTAACCATTCATCTCATGCATCATTTACAGCATCTAATTTCAATTTCTTTAAAGTCGAGCAAGGTCTTAAAAACATGTAGGAAGTAAATTGAGTGTCATGTCTGTCTAGACTAGAGTTTTAGTGCTTTTCCCCAATCTTTTGAGGTTGTCCTTTTCACACATACATGGACAATACTTTTAAAGCAGCACATTTTTCAGTGATTGCTTTTCAAGTAAGTTTTTATAAACAATCTTTTAAAAATATTTATATCACATTGGATGCTGCTAAATAATTTTGATCACTAATAACAGCTGCAATGAACAGAAACAGATCTGGGAATGAAGACAAGTGATTCTTTCTCTTGTGCATATTAGTGGGTGGACAGTAGTCCAAAGACTGCAGGGGAAGAATTTATCCTTGGCCCTGGTCAGTGGATTTTAAAGTACACCAGAGTATGAACTGTGACCCTAATACCAAGTTCATGTCTTTTATATTATCTTAATTATGAACAGCATCCCTTTTTATGCTGTAAGAGGTGCTACAAGGGAAATGACGTCATCATCCAGTGTTAGTTGATCCACTTAGTTAAGTGGTAGAAAAGTTGGTTAAGGGAGTTACTATTTAATTTTTTCAAAGTGTTATTGGGACCAACTTGACAATGGCTATTGTCATAGTTTGCTTCTCTTTTGCTGTGATGAAACACTAACCCAAACCACCTTGGGAAGGAAAGAGCTTATTTGGCTTCTATGTCTCAATCCTAGTCCATCAGTAAGGGAAGCCAAGGGAAGAACTCAAACAGGGCAGGAACCTGGAGGCAGAAGCTGAAGTACAGACCTTGGGGGAATGCTGCTTCCTGGCTTGTTCCTCTGACCTATGCTCGCCTGCTTTCTTATATAACCCAGGACCACCTGCCTAGGGATGGTGCTGCTCACAGTGGACTGGCCCTCCCACATCATTCAACAATCAAGAAAATGCCTCAAAGACATGCCCACAGGCCAGTCCATAGAGGACATTCCCCAATTGGGGTTTCCTCTTCCCAGGTGTGTTAAGTTGACAACTGATGCTATCCAGCACAGGTATAAACACTTGCTCACTGGTTGTTTCTGAAATTAGAGTTGTTTACAGGTTAGAATTATTGGTTAGGGAAGGAACAGGGCCAGAGCCACTGAGTAAACAGATGGCTGTTTAGGAGGTGGCGAGTTTCTCAGGGAAGAAATACTGATGCTTTGGGGTTTCCAGGCAGCTCTGGGAAGAATTCTGCCATTACTCCTACTCCAGCAGGCATTAGACACAACTAATGCTCACAGAGTGCTAAGGCTAACTTTCACTAACCTGGTAACCACAAGGTCATCATCTTTCTGTGGAGACCAAGTCTCAGTATATAACTCTGGCTTGCCCAGAATTCACTATATAGACCAGGCTAGCCTGGAACTCACAGAGATCTGCCTGCCTCTGTCCCTATAGTGCTGGGATTAAAGAAGTTGTGCCACCATTCTTGGTTGGGTTGGATTACGTGTTTAAGCATTGGTAAAGTGGTCAATTGAAAAGGATATCACAAACAAGCTTCTTTTCACTCTCTGGCAATGTTGCCACGTGTGAGTGTCTTCAATGACTGCCCATTTCTTCACCTCTGCAGTCACTTTCCTGAACCCTTCTTCCCCTTATCTTTTTTTCCTGGCTCTGCCTATGCTGCCTCTTCCTCATTGGATTCAACATCCCCAAGAGGACTCTGATCTTGTGTGGCACAAAACTATTCCACCCATCCATGATGGTTCAGGAGGCTCACAGAGCAGACTCTGTGCTCTCTTTCTCTCTGCCTCTCACACTCTGTCCTTTGGTCTCACTACTGCAGCACAGGTTCCTGTGCCTTGAGAGCTTCTCTAACCCCTCACCCCTAAGAATTGGTCCTGTCTGGAATTGGCTCTTGATGCTGGAATCTGGAAGATCTGATTCTCAGCCCCTATAGTCTGTGTGGTCTGTGATGGATGGTATACTTGGGGCAGGGTAGGAAGGTTACTCCATGGGTACTTTTTAACACTTTGACTCAGTTTCAGCTCAGTTACTGAGAATTCACTATGGTCTCAGCCACAGTGCTACTATAACCTAACCTCAAGATCTTGAGCTAATAATGAAGACGTACACATGCAGACACATACTTTTGAAAAACTCATGAAGAAATTAAGGCTAAAAGGGCATGAAAAAATGTTTAGAAACTCGTGAAGGAGTTATGGCTTAGGGACTATGAAGAAACTTGCTTATGGTCACAGAGGCAGTAGCTAGGTTTAGGATTTGAACTTGATCATTTCACTTGACATCCTTGGCTTTCTAGCAGTTTGAATTTCTTCTTCTATGAAGCATTGCTTAGAAAGGGTTGCTATTTACAGACTGTAAGTAAAGGGATTAGTGCTATGGTTTGCAGACTTTTAAAACATCACAAAACCTGTTATTTAAATGAAATCTTGTGAAGAAGCCAGAAATGTAAGATGGCTAAGTACAAAGCTGGTTAAAGCAGGTGGAGAGTGTTTGCAACCGTCTCCTTTACTCCCTGCCTCTCATCATATGGCCCCTCAAGGCCTGCAGAGGAGCACGCTTCAGTGGCACGGATTAGTGTAATTACACATATCCATCTATTTCACATGTCTCACAGAGGGTGTGCCCTGAGAGACTGCCATCCTTCCCAGACAGCCAATATAAGCTCCTCTTCCTGAAGCATGGGACTATGATTCTGCATTCTTCTGGTGATTTCATTCATTCATTCAGCCCTTCATCCATTCCTTCATCCATCCATTCATATATATATACATACATATAACATTTTCTTTTAATTCTACTTGGTGAAAAAAATTGGTACTACTTGAATTTATAATTGTGTTAGCTTTCCTAGTTATTGTGATGAAATATCTGACATAAACTTAAGAGAGGAGAATTTTATTTTAACTTAAGGTTTCAGAGATTTGAGCCCATGGTCCTTGGCTCTGCTGACTATGGGTCAATGGTGAGGCAGAACATCATGGCAACAGGAGCGCATGGAAGGAGGGGTGAGGGCAAGATTTAGCCCCCAGAACATGCTCCTAGTGACTTTCTCCATTAGACTCCACCTCTTGCTTTTCAATACCTTCCAATGTTGCATTGTATTGAGTCCATCAAGACATTTGATTCATTGATTTAGGGCAGAGCTCTCAGAATCTAATAATTTCTCAAAAGCCCATCAGCTGGTCACCAAGTCCCCAATAAATGAGCTTGTGGAGACATTCCACATTTAAACAATAATTATTTTTTAAGAATATTTTTATTTACTTGATAATTTCCTATATGCATACAATGTATCTTAATCATATCCAATTCTTTTTTAAAATTTGTATTTAGTATTTTTATTTTGTGTGTATGAATATATTGCCTGCCCATGTGTGAGTGCACCCATGTTGTGCAGTGCCCTCGGAGGTCAGAATAAAGTGTCAGATCCCCTGGAACTGGAGTTACAGATGGTTGTTAGCCACCATGTGGATTCTGGGTGTTGAACCCAGTCCTCTGCAAGAGCAGCCAGTACTCTTAATTGCTGAGCCATCTCTCCAACCCCCTCCCCCATATCCAATTTTTAAAAAATATTTTTATTTACTTGATAATTTCATATATTTATACATTGTATCTTCAGCATATCCAACCCAAATCCCCACTCCCCTGGATGTCCTCAAGTACTCCCCCCACCTTTACTCCTTCTCTTCTTTCTCCTTCTCTTCTTTTTACAATAAACTGAGTTCGGTTAGTGTTGCCTGCATGCACATGGGTGTGGGACCATCCATTAGAGCATGGGCAACATATCAATGGCCACTCCCCACCACAAAGAAAAGTGACTCCTCCTCTCCTAGCAGCCCTCAATGACAAAATCTCCTCACCTAGGGGTGCAGCCTCATGCACCCTGCTTTCATCCATGCTGGAATGTTAACTGGCTGTGTGATTAAATGAGAGAAAAAGTCATAGTTTTTGGAGTTGCTTACAGGCTCTGAGAAATTGGAACCATCCCATAAAGTCAAGAGTCTGAGCTTCTTCGTTGGCTCAGTGGAGATAATTCTATCTGCCTAATGCCATCAGCATGAAATGTCGAAGTGCTGAACGAATTATACTGGCATGATAAATGCAAACTCTCCTCTATGAAATGGTCAAAATTCTGTTTAATCAAATCTTCTTACTGATAGAAAGTTAGCAATATCTGAAGAATAAATCATGTTTACCCTTTAAAATGCACCAAACAGGTGTGTGGGCATGAACGAACTTTCTGGGTGGTAGAAATATTCTCTACTTTGATCTGGATGGTGGCAACATGGATAGTAAAGGTGTAAATATTTATCATTTTGTATGCTTAAGGGTAGTGTATTTTGCTACACATGATTTATTCTTTACCTTAAAAAAGGCATCATAAATCACATCTTTAAAGAGCTTTAGGAGTAGCTAGGGCAGTCACAGAACCCCATTATCACTGCACTCTTCACAGAGCAGAAATATGATTTATTAGGGTGGAGAATTAGTTTTTTCTTTCTTCTTGTTTGTATATGTGTGGTATATGTGAATGTGTGTATGGGTATTTGTATGTGTGTGGGAGTATGTATATGTGTAGGCATGTGTGTGTGCATATGTGTATCCCAGGGAATCTTCCCCCATACCTCTTCCACTTTATTTTTTTGAGGTAAGGTGTCTCAGTCAAACCCAGAGCTTGCCAGTACAGCTAGTCTCACTGCCTAGCTTGCTCTGAGGATCCCTTGTCTCTGCCTTCCAAGGCTGCTATTAAAGGTGAGCCTCCACACCTGTGGGGTCTCTATGTGGGTCCTGGAAATCCAAACTTTGGTTCTCTTGTTTGTGTAGCAAGAGCTAACTCACCAGTCCTAGTAATTTTCTTATTGCTGTGACAAAATACCTAACAAAAGCAACTAAAGGAAGGAAGGGATTATTTGGGCCCACAGTTTCAGGATATAGAACATCATGGTAGCAAAGTTATGGTGGTAGAAGTGGAGGCAGCTGGTCGTACTGCATCCTCAGTCAGGAAGCAGAGATGCATTCGGCACTCAGCTTGCTTTCTCCTGTTTTATTATTCAGTCTAGGACCTCAGCTGAGGGAACGGTGCCACCTATGTTTAAGGTGGGTCTTACCACCTCAATTGCCCCCATCTAGAAACTGCCTCACAGCCCTGCCTAGAAAGTTGGTCTCCTGGGTCATTTGGATCCTCTCAAGTTGACGATCATTATTAACCATTACAGGTGATTTAGTAATTAAAATGTCGGTTAAGTCTAATACCATAATGAATACTGGATTTTACATGTGTGTGCTAGCTAATATCCATATACTATTTATGGAGTGATGGATTCTGCTGTGTTCTGTGTATAATGATGAGAAATGTTGCCTACTCCAGGTCTAAATCAGTTGCATTTTATAGTCTCTGTGAAATGTATAGCAAAAGAGTTCCTTTAAAAATCTTGTTACCAGTATTTGACTTTCCAAATATCTCACTAACTGAATATATATTACTTCTGTGTTATTATAATGAAATACCTGATATAATTAACAGAAAGATACAAAGCCTATTTGACTCATAATTCTGGAGGCTTTAGCAAGATCAAGTCACCCTATTTGAGCCTCTGGTGAGGATAGTGTGTTATGGAAGGAGCACGTGGCAGAGCAAAACTGCTCGCATCATAAGCCAGAAAGCAAAAGCAAAGGGGAAGCGAGGAGAGGCAGTGGTAGTCCTCTTTGGGGGCACACTTCTGATTACCGAAGAACTTCCCATCAGGCCTTGCTTCTCAAAGGTTTCACCACATCTAATTTAACAATTTAACAAGCCACATCTAAACCAAACCATTGATGCCCCCCCCCAATATATTGTGATCACCAATGGAGAAATAAGAATTATGTACTTGTGTCTAGGTGTGTGTTGGATTGTAAGAAAGTCAGTTCTTCATTATCAGAGTTATGGAGTCATTAGGTAATCCAATTAAAAATCAAGAACTAGCCAGGTGTGGTGGTGCATGCCTTTAATCCCAGCTTGGGAGGCAAAGGCAGATGGATCTCTCTGAGATCCAGGCCAGCTGGGGCTACAGGGAGGCCCTGCCTCAAAAAGACCAAAAAAATAATTGAGGAAACACAAATTAGACAAAGAAAGCAAACAAAAACTCAAGCAGTAAGCATACTATTGTGAGATATGGAGGTAAGAAAGAGCAGTGAGAGTCCAAAGTTACTACCCTTGGGTTATTTGGAGTAAGGCTATATAACTTTGATAATTGAAATTAAGTTAAATAGTAGTAAAAATTTCTCTTAAGTCATCTTAACCAATTCAATCATTAAAATTAAAGCTTTTTTCTTTCTGAAAAAATTTAAAAGTAAACAGAAAGGTAGATATTCAGTCAACAGGTATGAGTTTTCATTGAGAATTAATATCAAAGCCCAGAATTTTTCTATCAGTAGCTTATTAAAAGTGTTAATACACAGACTTTTAAGAAGGAACTCTATTAAGAAAAGAAAGATCTAGAAAGAGACTTTTGCTATATATAGTTTTTCTAGAAGCTGTTGAAATTTGAATCTGCCAAAAAGTACCTCATGAAATCTGGAGAGCTTGAGAATATAGCCACAGTACAAAATATTGCAATACTCATTCTATGGCTTTGTCCCAGCAGCCTCCTTCATGGAGGTATAGCCACATCTGCCCTCTACCTCATCTTCCAGTATAGCATTCTCAGTAATGGGTATAACTCTTTGTTTTGTGATTATGCCTCACCATGCCTTCAGGAAGTGAAGAATCACCCTTGCTCTTTTGTATGCTTTTCCCTTCAGGAGTTGAAAACTGGGAGCTCCATTTTCAGATTTCCTTCCCAGGGTGTTCCAGATAGTCTTCGCCATGAAAAGTTCTATGACAGCTCTGGAGAGGCTGAGGAATAGAAGTGATAAGATTGTTCCTTCGCAGTGTGTGTGTACGTGTGTACACATGTATGTCTGTGGTGGGTAGATGCAAAGGTTTGAGATTTGGGGTCTAGGTGATCTGGAAATCCACAGTGTTACAGGCAGCTCTCATCGCTTGTAGCAGTGTCTTAGAATGCTTCTCTATTGCTGTGATGAAACATTGATCAAAATCAACTTTGGGAGTAAAGGGTTTATTTGGCTTACAGCTTACAGTTCATCATCAAGGAGAGTCAGGGTAGAAGCTCAGGGCAGGAACCTGGAGGCAGGAGCTGAAGCACAGACCACAGAAGTATGCTGCTTACTGGTTTGCTCCCTGGCCCATGCTCAGCCTGCTTTCTTATACAACACAGGACCACCTGCCCAAGGGTGGCACCACCCACAGTGGGCTGGGCCCTCTCACGTCATTCAACAATCAAGAAAATGCTCCAAAGACAGAGCCACAGGCCAGTCCAAAGGAGGAAATTCCTCAATTGAGGTTCCCTCTTCCCAGGTGTGTCAAGTTGACACCTGACACTATCCAGCACAACTGACCTTTTGTCAACTTGACACACAAACACACTGCTATTAAACCACAACCTTTCCATTTCTTTTTTTTTTATTCCAAAGAGAGGCAATTTTTAACACATTTCCCAGAAATAACTTGAAGCAGGTCACATAAAAAATATATACAATGAAATTTAAGGGGCAAAAATAGGAATAAGAAATCAAAGACCAAAGGATTTGCCAACATGGGATAAACTTTGGTGGAATAATGAAGGTTTCCATTAACTCCTTTTCTTTCTTTTTCTTTCTTTCTTTCTTTCTTTCTTTCTTTCTTTCTTCTTTCTTTCTTTCTTTCCTTTCTTTCTTTCTTTCTTTCTTTCTTTCTTTCTTTCTTTCTTTCTTTCTTTCTTTCTTTTTCCCTCTCTCTCTTTCTCTCTCTCTCTTTCTCCCTTCCTTCCTTCCTTCCTTTCTTTCTTTCTTTCTTTCTTTCTCTCTCTCTCTCTCTCTCTCTCCCTCCTTCCCTCCCTCTCTCTCTTTCTCCCTTCCTTCCTTTCTTTCTTTCTTTCTTTCTTTCTTTCTTTCTTTCTTTCTTTCTTTCAAAAATCCTAACGTTTATTGGGCTTGCTGACAGAGCATAGGGTGGGGGTTTATTTGCAGAAGAGTGCCCCCCCCATTTATGGCTGTGCTGGAAAGTCCACACTGTTACTTCCTGACAGCCACACAAAATGGTGAGAGAGATGCCTCATGGCATTCTTGGCTTATATATGCTTAGCCCCTCCCCCACATGCAGCTAAGGTCAACTGATTG
The DNA here is from genome assembly GCF_000622305.1 of Nannospalax galili. NCBI lineage: Eukaryota > Metazoa > Chordata > Mammalia > Rodentia > Spalacidae > Nannospalax > Nannospalax galili. The sequence goes on from NW_008346927.1 coordinate 424,072, forward strand.
GGTGGGAGGGAACTGACGCCTGTGAACCTTTCCATTTCTTATCCCAAAATTTCATGTTGATATTAATATTACAACATAAGGCAGTACAACTTTAAAAGTCCCACAGTCCTTAAAATTCAAACACTTTAAAAGTTCAAAGTCTCTTTAAAAAGTCTCTTAACTGTGGCCTCCTGTAAAATCCAAAACAAGTTAAAAACTGTCTTATTTCAAACGGGAGAAATTGGGCACTCCTTAGTAAGACCAAAGTCCAGCAAAGTAGTTCAAGGCTGGACATCTAGGATTCACTTATGATCTTCTGGACTCTAAAGGCCTTGGCAGCTCCACTTCTCTGGCTCTGCCATTCACAATACACACAGTCGTCTCATAGGCTCAGGCTGACTCCACTCCACAACTGCCACTGCCCTTGGTGGTTGTCCCATGGTCCTGGCATCTCCAATATGCTGGAGTCTTTACTGAAACTGAGGCTGCACCTTCATCAGTGGACTCTCCTGGCCTCTCAGGGTGTAAAACCTGAGATTATCTCCAGGACCCTTCAATCCTGGGGGTCTTCACCACAACAGAGGTCCCTCAGACATGGCCACAGCCAATCCAATGAAGGAAATTCCTCAGTTGAGGTTCCCTCGACCTAGGTGTGTCAAGTTGACACCTAAGCTATCCAATACAGGTGGTAAGTAGTTCTTGCAACATCTTAGTTCCCTGAAAGCAGTGGCAAACTTGAGATCTAGGAGTGTTTTCCCTAAACATTAGAGTCACAAAGACCTGACTTTTTTTCCTGTCAGTGTTTTAACATTTTCAAGGTAGCAGGAATTGTACAGCAGTAAGCCCTTGTCTCTTTATTTTTACCTAAATAAAAATAGCTCAAGATAAATTCTCAAGGAAAATGCTCTCTAGATAAGGGACTCTCGCTTCTCATCATATACTTGAAGCCAGAGTTGTGATGCTGTCATAGTGTCTGGAAAGAGGTTGTGGAGGTTGCAAGAGGTCCATAACCTATGTTTTCATTTTACCAGCAAACCAGTTGCCATGCAACACAGCGACAACAGGCGTAGCTACAGCAACTTCACATGCACTCTGCTCTGAACTAAAGTTTTCTGAATGTCAATATGAAGAAATCCTCTATATTCTTCAATCACATCATCTTTCACCTCTGCATCCCATCTAACCTCTTCCTTTGAGGCCTATATATGTCAGACTTTTTGGAGAGTCTGAACAGAGGCAACTGCAGCTAGAGTTGAAGCTTCAGTCTTCTGGGAAATTCATGTTTGAAAATCTGTTCCAGTACCAAATGAGCTACCCACTTGTGAAGTTTGCATTTGCTGGTGGAACTTGTAAACCTGTACCCTTTGTGAGCCTCACTCTAATTGAAGACAACCAGATGCTCTGGGGTCAACTCCAATCCTTTCAATTTCATCACTATCCCAAAATAGACTAACCCTAGAAGAATCAATATGTTCAGTAACCTGACCAGCTTTCATTGGCTTTCCTGCTAGTTCAGATCCATTAAGTTGTTCCAACGCTGTCTGGCACATTTTAAGTCAGAAAATGTAATAATTTCACATGCCTTAGGTTTGACCTGTGTCACTTCCTATTGTAAACTGAATATTTTCAATCCTTCTAAAGGGTTCACAGGTCTTCAAAGCATGTCTTTGGCTATGTTGAAGTGTACCAAGCCCACAACTTTATGGTCCAGCATTTCCCTCTTGTAAATTGCTATTGTTACAGCTGTTTTTCTGGCTGTGACATCTGTACAGTGATTGACACTCCTAAAACTCATTGGCTAGTTATACCTACTGCTAGTAGCACTGAACTAACATCAGCAAACTCCACATAAGCAATTCCTTTGGAACATATCAGATTTCAAACAGGAATCACCCTCACATCTTGAATGTTTCCTACTGTAGAGAATAGAGAAAAGCACTTTAAATCCCTTGGGTGATTCTTCCTGTCAGCTGCATATTCTACTTGTATGTCTTTCCTGGGGGGATTAGATCATCAGCAGTTTCCTTCTCAGGGTGCTTGTCTATTCTGAATGGCCTTGGCTTCAAAGAATGCTGGTTGCCTAATTTGATGCTATGAGGCAGCCCAGTCTTTCCTTGGTGGGTGCTGTTCAATTGCGGCCCATGTGGGGACTTTGGTGGTGACTTTGGCATTGTGGTCACAGGGTGGCTCTCTCCCCTTTCTTGGCTTCCTCTTCTCTTCAGTTCATGGCTGTTGCTCATTTTCCTTCCTGCTTCTACTTTGCTTCTGCTCCATGTATTTGTTGCTCTTTTGTTCATGACTGCAGTTTATGCTCCCATTCTTTCCTCTTCTGGAGTGTTCTTCATGACTGTTAGTACTGCTTAACTTGGTCTCATCCATCTTGTAAAAGCCTCAAGCATTGCTTCAATATCAAAATTCTTTGCCATTTTCTCTAAATACCTGTGCAGGGTTTGGGGTACTTGCGCTTAAGTTTTTGAAAAATATGATGCCCTGACTTTTTCTTTTATTATGAAGCCATGAGCTGGATTTAAGCCTTTTTTTTGTTTGTTTGTTTTTGAGACAGGGCTTCCTTGTAGCCCCAGCTGGCCTGGAACTTGCTATGTAGATCAGATTGGCCTCAGTTTCACAGGGATCTGCCTGCCTCTTCCTCCCAAGTGCTGGGATTAAAGGTGTATACCACCACACCTGGCATGGTTTTTAATTCTTGACTTAGTTTTTTCAACTGTATGATTAGGGTAACACCATTTAACTCATAGGTTATGAGGAATGTATATGGTGATACCTATGAAAATGCCAGGCAGAAGACTCGACACTCAGCAAATGGGGGCATTTGCTGTTCACCACCCACCACTGTTGTTATACATGCTTTATCTCCTTTGAAGTTGCTAGGAAAGAAGCTTATGTGCAGGTTGCTGAACTGAGTAGCTGGTTACAAACCCACTCTTCCCTCCAGAGGCTCTTTCTTTTACAGCAGGAGAAAGCCCCCATCTTCTCCTCTCATTGCTTCTGGGGCAATGAGAAACCTAAGGTAACCAGGTACCCACACTGGTTTGGGTGCTGCTATAAACCACCATAAATAACTGAATGATAAAATGATTTTATCTACATGAAACCAATCAGCTCTCCAGCAACTCATAGCTTGTAGTTGATACATAGTACTGAGCTTCAAGAGTCCATTTAGCATTTGACCTAGTTTGCCCCCATCTGCCATACTTACCCACCAGCTCATGATTCCAGCTACAACAGCAACACTTTATCTTGTACCAGTGGTTGGAGAACTTTTCTGTAAAAGTCTAGAAAGTGATTATGTTCAGCTGTATGGGCCAGACAATCTCTGTCACAACTACCGAACTTTACCATTTTTGTACAAAAGTCAACCATGAGCTTGGCACACTTGTTTTGTTTTATTTGAGACAGGTCTCATGTAGTCTAGGCTGATCTTAAACTTCTAGCAAAGGATGACCTTGAATTTCTAATCCTCCTGCTGCCACCTCCCAAGTGCTGGGATTTCAGGCATTTGCTACCACACCCAGGTTATGTAGTTTTTGTGGTGCTAGGGATTGAACCAGGGCCTGGGCAAGTGTTCTACCAACTGAGCCACATCCCCAACCCTTAATTGTTGTCTTATATTGTTTTGTTTTTTTGAGATGGATTTTAGCAGTTTCAGAATTCATGATTTGGAATTTTTCTTTCTCATCCCCCATTATATATGTGAAATGCCAGATGTTCCAACTGACAAACCCTGAAAGTGATTTTTCCCCCCTCAGTGATTTAAATTTTTATTTTTATTTTATGTCTATGAGTGTTTTGCATGTGTATGTAAGTGCACCCGTGTCATGCAATGAATGCCCTTTGATGCCAGAAGAGGGTGTCAGATCCCCTGGGACTGGAGTTATGGACTGTTGTTAGCTGCCATGTGGGTGTTGGGAACCAAACCTGGATTCTCTGAAAGAGCAGCCAGCACTCTTAACTGTTGAGCTACTTCTCTAGCCCCCCTCATTGATTAAAAAATTGTACCCTTTCTCTATATGGCAAAATATAGGATTAATTAAACTGTTTACTGATATTGACAAGCAGGTAAAATAGATGCAAATGAAGTAGGGAATCTATAGAGTAGCCTTGGAACAGCAATCTCTTATGGACTGTCTGATACAAAGAGACAGGGGCCCTAACCATCAGGTAGGCAGCTAGTCCAGATGTGGGGTCCTCATATTGAGTATACAGTCTCTGTTTCCTTCACACTTAAACTATAGGTTGCTAGCAGAGCCTTCTGGTCTGTCAAGAAAAATGGGATGACAGGGAAGGAGAGGGGAAAATGAGAATGAATGTTGGAGTGACATGACAGTTGTTCATGTCCTTTCTTCTGTGTTTTCTACTTTTCTCTCTTTCCATCCTCCAGTTCCAAGGGGTTCATATAGGACCTAGGGGAGAACAAGGTGCTGTGGAAGGAAAGACTAGGAACTGGCTTTTTGCCTTTCCTCTGCCAGAGGCCCTAAAACTAGGATGATGACCTGTGTGATAATTAGTGGACTCTGCTTTCTTTCCTAGCATCCTAAAACTACAAGTTAGAACAAAATGAAATGTCTCCATTCAATTTTTCCAGTGAAAAAATTTTATATATGCTTATTTAGAATTTGAGTATGAAATTTAAACTGAAAAATAATTTTTCTTTTTCTTTCCTTCATATATATGTTTATATATATATATACATGTTTAGACATATATATACATGTTTAGACATATATATACATGTTTATATATATATATATATATATATATATATATGTTTAGACAAGGTCTCATTTTGTACACCAGGCTGTCCTCAAGCTCACAGAAATCTTCCTGCCTCTTGCTCCTTCCCAAGTGCTGGGATTAAAGGTATGTACCACCATGCCCAGCAAAAAGAATGTTTTAAAAGACCTTTTTTCCCCCATTGTGATAAATGTCATAGAAGAGGAAGGGGAAAGTTAAGTGTGATACTTAGTGGCAATTGAGATGGTGAAGTGAATCTACAATTCATTTTATCTATTACTTATGGTCTTTGCAAGTGGCTCTAAGTAACTAACCAATTTCCATGATCCTGGGGATAGTTTCAGATGGGTATAGATATCTTTTTTTTTTGGTCAGGGACAAGGTCTGAGAAGTAGGTAAACTTGAACCTATGGGTCAAACCAGACTTGCTATCTGTTTTTATAGATAAAGTTTTATTGGAACCCAGCATGCCCATTTGTTCACACACTGTGGCTGCTTTTGTGCAGAAATGGTAGGGTTGGACGGTTGTGAAAGAGACTGTCTGGTTCATGACGCTGAACATATTCACCCTTGGGGATTTCACAGAGAAGTTTTCCAACCTTTGGTTGAAGATGAAGTGCTGTTGTAACTGGAGACGTGTGAGCTGGTGGCATATGGCAGAGTGGGGCAAATCAGGTCAAGAGCTAAATGGACTCTTGAAGCTCTCAGAACTGTGTAGCAACTACAAGCTATGGGTTGCTGGAGAGCTGATTGGTTTCATATAGATAAAATCATTTTCTCATTCAGTTATTTACGATGACTTACAGCAAGGCTTGTATTCACATCACCCTATATGGTGCTTAAAATTTCTTTGATTTTATCATTTATTTATTATTTATTATCTATCTATCTATCTATCTATCTATCTATCTGTCTGTCTGTCTGTCTATCTATCTATCTATCTATCTATCATCATCATCATCATCTATCTATCTATCAATCTATCATCTATCTATCTGTCTATCTGTCTATCATCATCTATCTATCTATCATCTATCAATCTATCATCTATCTATCTATCTATATCTATGTATTATTTTATATAGATTTTCATGTAGCCCAGTGTTTTTTCTGAACTCTATGTAGCTGACGAGGACCTTGTCTGTCTATCATCATCTATCTATCTATCTATATCTATCTGTCTGTCTATTTATCTAGTGTGTGTTGTGTGCATGCACTCATGCTATGGCACACGTGTAGAGTTTAGAGGGTAACTTTCAGGAGTCAATTCTCTCCCTCCACCTTGTGGGATACAGTATCAAACTCAGGTTGTTAAGATTGGTGGCAAGCATCTTTACTCACTGAGCCATCTCAACTGCCTCTTACATGGTGTTCGAAGCAGAACAGACTCCAAGCGCCTGTAGAAGTGAACTAATTGCCCTTGTTGGCATCTCAGTGTCAGGAAAATGAATTTGAAAATAAGGGTCCTCTCCTTCCAGGATGAGATGAGACTATTTCAAGAAGGTTTGATGGATAAGAATATTTATGATTTGTGAAGAAGATGGATACTAGAATATAAGATTATTTATAATTATGTAAATGTACATTATAAAAACAAAAAACCATCATTTCATAAGAGTGTATCTTCATGCCTATGTTGTCCCCATTTTTAAGATCAGGCTTTGGGGACTGGAAAGATGGCTCAGGGGTTAAGAGCACTGGCTGCTCTTGCAGAGCAGGTTCAATTCCCAGCACCCACATGGTGTCTAACAACTGTTTGTAACTCCAGGTTTTTTTTTAATAAATAATTTATTGAGAATTTCATACATGCATATAAGGTGTTTTAATCAAATCCATGCCCACTCCCTCCCCTCCAACTCCTCCCATATTGCCCCATCACTTTTTCTAATAACTTCATATACTCTTTCTTTTCTTTGATTGACTTATTTATTTTTGTGGGGCTTTTGGCTACTTTTAACATTCCCCCCTCTAAAGAGGTAACCATAAAAATCTTTATTTTTATTATTAAATTAAAAACATTATTATTTTTATTTTATATGTATGAGTGTATTGCCTGCATGTATGTGAGTGCACCTGTGTCGTGCAATGCTGTGGAGATTAGAGGAGAGCATCGGACTCTCCTGGAACTGGAGTTAAGAATGGGTCTTAGCAGCAAAAATCTTTAAGGATTAGATACAAGCTCCCAAATAGTTTTGACATTTTTGGCCTTTGGAACAGGGCTATGTTGCTAAGAGGCCCAAGGACATTTTGACTTTTAGCCAAGAAACTGGCTACTTTTCTCTTTGTCTTCCAAGGCTGGACTCTAGTATGATTGGACTCAGGATTTGCTTTCAGGTATTTTGATAGCTGTTGGAGTGGTGAGAATCAGTGCCAGTTCCTTCTCAAAGGCTTCTAGATAGGGGGAGAAAACAAATTTATCCATCATTTTAGAACAACAGCTGGTTGTCTCCTTTAGCTAGAGGTGGGCACTACAGTATTGGAGACCAAGATATGAAGTCTTATATCTGAGCAGCACTTTCTGGTTAGGAACAAAGTCATCAATGAGAAATAATTGTCTAAAAAACTTCTTATATAGACTTAAACCTAATGCCTGAGGTGTGTAATCCCTTGAAATCTTAAAGAAATATACTGTTGACTTTACTCTTTGGTTATACTTTCCTTTGGGCTGTTTAAGACCATACAGTTGGCCCAAATAAATCAATTTATTTTTTACACTTAAGGTCATTTGAGGATCTATTCCTCAGGGGTCACATGAGCTCCTGGCTCCTTTCTTTTACCAGTTCCATCTATGTGAAGATAAGTCAAATGTCCTGCTTGACCATGTCTGGCTTCACTTGGAAGCATGAATGAGATGTTTTCTCTGAGTAGACCCTCCTCTTTGTAGACTGGACACTGGTTCAAGTCCATCTTGTGGGATCTCCATTTCCTCCCTGAACAAGAGGACAGGTGGTTCACCACAGTTAAAGGAAATTTTGAGAGATGTTCCATAGTCCTCTGAAACTTAGTCGACCTTGGAGGGCAAGGGGCAAAAACTGTCCTTTAAGTCCCTCTGAGCAAATTAGTTTAGGCCTCAAACTATGGCTTTTAAACATCTAATAAGGTTAGTTCCACCGGTCTGGTACTTTAATTATCATGTGCTTTGTAGATAAGGCTTGGGTAAAAAACCAAATATTTTCAGATAAACTTTGACTGGATATATATTTTGTTCCTGAAACTAGTTGACTAAACTATGACCTTAGAAATTTTAAGAATATGTGTATATTATTTTTGTCTCATCCTTTATATATCATAACAAACCTACGCAGACCTTCATCATTTACTTAGGCTTTCTCATTTTTTCTATTTTGGAAAATATCTCCATTCCCATATCCTTTTAACATCTTTTACATTCT
>NW_008346927.1:432231-444845 GCF_000622305.1 Nannospalax galili
TGTCGAGCCAATGTTTGATTAAAGTATTACTGTGAAACCAATGAATTTATTGAGCTTACTTACCGAGATAACTGAGGGGTTGCTGAGGTGTATGTATGACCTGAGGGTATGCACACTGGAAAGCCTTTAAACAGCATGGGTCATGCCTTCTCTTCCTAGCCTTCCCCAGATTGCATACTTTAGCCCTCCCCAAATCCAGGAGGCCATGTGTGATTAGGGTCAAATTACATACAGTTGGCTGGAAAGAGTGGCTGGCTAACCCGGTGAAGGTTCAACGACCCTGCTTGGCCCTCCTTTAATGAATGAGCACAACCGTCAGCAAGCCCAATTGTGATGATGTTTAGCGATCAAGCTCAGCTGAAGTCATGATGATGGTAGTTATTTCAAGCTGAAGGTACTGCTGTACAGCATCATCTTATTAAAAGGACCTGGAATTTAAAAGGATTTTGTGCCAGGACCCACACATGAGGGAGAACATACGTCATTTGTTTTTCTGAGTCTGTGTTATTTCACTTAGTATAACAGTTTCTAGATCCATCCATTTACCTGCAAATTTCATTATTTCATCTTTCTTTACTGATAAATAGAACTGCATTGTGTAAATATACCACATTTTTGTTAAGCACTCATCAGTCGAGGGGCACTTAGGTTGCTTCCATCTCTTCACTATCGTGAAAAGAGCAGCAACATGGTTGTACAAGTGTCTCTACAATAGGATGAGTCCTTTGGGTATATGGCAAGGAGTGGTATAACCGGGTCATATGGTAGGTTCATTTTTAGGTTTTTTTTTTTTTTTATGTGTATGTCTGTATTGCCTGCATGTAGGTAAGTGCACCCACGTCATGCAATGCCCGTGGAGGACAGAAGAGGCTGTTGGACCCCCTGGGATTGGAGTTAAGGACAATTGTTAGCTGCCATGTGGGTGCTGGGATACAAACCCGGGTCTTCTGCAAGAACAGTGTTCTTGACCTCTGAGCCATCTCTCCAGCCCCCATTTTTAGATTTTTAAGAGTTCTCCATACTGTTTTCCATAGAGGTTGTGCAAGTTTGAAATCCCACCAGCAGTGAATGAGCAATCCCCTTTCTCCACATCCTCAGCAGAATTTGGTATCATTTGTTCTCTTGATCCTAGCCAGTCTGATTGGGGTAAGGTCGTTAGGGTGGTTTTAATGTGCATTTCCCTAATTACTAATGATGTTGAATACTTTTTGAGTGCATGAAATTATCAGAAAAAAGTGATGGGGAGACATGGAGGAGTTGAGGGGAGGGAGTGGGCATGGATTTGATCAAAACACCTTATATGCATGTATGAAATTCTCAATAAATTATTTTAAAAATGAATGGTGATATTAATAGGATTATTATGAGGACAGGGATGAGAAAAGCAAAGTCCTAACCAGGTGAGAGTAGTGTGCTCACTCTTCGTTTACATTTATTTACTTATTTATTTGAGATGGTGTCTCATGTAAGTCATTGACCTCGGCCTCTCTATACAGCTTTGGCTGGCTTTGAACTCATGACCCTTCTACTTCTACCTCCTGAGTGCTGGGATTACAGGTATGCACCTTCATGCCTGACTGATGCTTCTAGTCCTCACTCAGAAAATCTGAGCAGCTCCATCAGAATCATGGTTTCTCATATTTGTTTCTCAAGATTCGTCCTTAATTTGCCTGGGATGTTACTTGGCTGGGTCATCTGAAAACATGCTTCTGGTTATGGAGAGATGTGATTGCTATGGCATTGGGAGCTGCAGTGGCAGAGGGCACCCTGCAATTATTTAAACTAGCTACTCATATCCTGGCAGGACACTCTTTCTACACAGAGACATGTGAGTCACAGAGGGAATGGGAACATTGCACTGTGGTACTGAACTGTGACCAATGACTTGCCAGTCACAAGAATGGGTCTCTGTCTTTGTTCAATGCAAGTTTTTACCTGCTTTATTGCTCTTCTGACTCTATCCTGTCTTCAGTTCTTTCTTCTGGAAATAATCTCTGACAAGAGGAGATATTAAGCTGCTGCTTCAGTTGTCATGAGGTTAATTCCCTCTGACTTGCACTGTTTTGCTGTGATTGTCTCAGAGAGAGGCAGGGCCTTGGTATTTTTAAACCAAGTCATTTTCATGTCTTTCTTGGGTCCTTCCATCCTCTCCTTTCACTGAAGATACAGATGCTAGAATATAGAAGAGCTCAGCCAGGTGTTAGTGTACCAAACCAGTGCTTTCAAAGGAGGAAACTCCCCCAACAGGCTCGTGGTTTGGGGCTTCTTTCCCTCCATCCATTTGCTGTGATGTAAAAGAATGTTGGATTTGACTTCTGACTTTGCCTGGATTTCCCATTAGCTATTCACACATCCTCTTCCGGCCTCCTTTTCCTTATATATTAGATGGAACCATGGACATTCAGCTAATTACCACAATGTCTCTGGACTCATGCATTACTGCTCCCCACCCTCTTCCGCAGGCATCTGCACTTGTGAAGTATATATAAACGCTTTGGGTTCTGTTGATCATTGCATATTTTTTGTGGCATTTATATTGGATTAGGTACTTACAAGCATGTCTGGCATAGCCCACACACTTCTTGTGTCTCCATATCTAAATTCCAAAGACTGCTACAGGTCACAGAACTCAGAGGCTTTAGAAGATTTGCAGTAGAGTCCCAGTTGTGTCACCTAATAATTGTGATAATTTGAGTACATATATAATTTATGTCTCTAAATCTCACCCTTTCATTAATGACAAAATGAAAATTGTCCCTAGGCTATTGGTGGGGTTAAATGAAAATGCATACAAAAATGCTTTCTAAAGGATGAAGGAGGACACAAATATACAAGGCTATAGAGATAATCGTGACAATTGTAGCAGCTTTAAATTGGAAATGATAATAAAAAGCTATGTGGTATTTCATAGTTTCAGTTTAGCTTTGCTCAATGGCCCAGGACACTCATCTAAATGTTAATAAAAGTGGAGAGCTTTTGACTTTGCTTTACAATCAAAGCAAACACATGCACAAGTCTATACACAGCCACTAAATGCTTCTAGACAGCTGGAGAGAAGTGGGTGTGCCATCCACAGCAGACAGGCCGTGGGCATGCTTGCCTCATGAGTGCCCCGGGGCCAAGTGCAAATAGTGAGAAGCCACAGGCAAGGCAGGGATGGCTTGGTTCCCCCAGAGGGGAGAGGCCAGCTGAGTTCTTGTCCTGGAAAGTGTGTCCCTGTTGCCTCACTGTAAAAGTGGTCTGTTACTCAAATCACCCAGATATATTTTCCTGGGGGTTGTTTAATTACTTTGCAGTGGGAGTGTTGGGAGTGGGGAAGGTATGGGGTCTGCTGCTGCTTTTTCTCTTCTCCTTTATCCTCTAATCCAGGGAAACTGAAGGGAGAGAGGAAGGCATCGGGAAGCATCTGTAAGAGATACTGGCTTTGTCCAGGGCTCACTTCTGATGCACAGAGGAGACAATTCCAGTGTCATTACCTGGAGGAAACAAATGAATTAACACCATCCTTTTTACTTCCTGCATCAAATTTATTTGGCCTCATTTTCTAGTTTACAGTTTGAAGTCCCAAGGTCAGCATGGACTTTCAGAAAACAGGGAGTGAGGGAAAATACACATAGAATGTGGTATTCTAAGAAGTGTCTGTGGCTAGGTGGGCTTGGTGTCCTTGAAATAAGAAGACACTGCAAGGTAGGATAGGTACCTTGGTGCGGACAAGGGTACGTCCCAATTGCTAAATGTCCTTAAGATTTCTCCTTGTTACTGTAGCATAACTTAACTGATCAAAGCAGGAAATGCTGCATTTACCACTCATAACATCACAAGGCTTGTTCTTACATTGGAAAAGAAAGAGTGAAGAAAGAATGTACTTGAATTAAACAGAAATGTATAAATACAATAAGCCATCTCTTGTTTGCATTTAAAACCAGCAAACAAAGTCTCTTAAATTCTCAATTGTGCCCATGTTTTGGGATGGGTGGTTTTTGAGAATAGGGGCATTTATGGCTGTTGGAGCTGCTATAGCAAAGTGCAAGAGTCTGTGTGGCTTAAACAATAGATATTTATTTTCTCATGATTCTGGAGGCCTCAAGTTCAAAATCCCAGTGTCAGCTGGGTTGGTCTCTTCTGAAGTCTCTTTCCTTGGCTTATAGATAGATGGCTGTCCTTTCCCATACCTTCAACTTTCTACATTCTATACGGTAGGTTTCTTAATCTCTTATGAGGACACCAGTGATGTTAAGGCCTTACACAATGACCTTATTTAAGCTTCATCTTCTCTGTTTCTTTAAAGATTCATTTTCTAAATATAGGTACATTCTGAGGTACTTAGTGAACATGTTTTCACATAGGAATTTTGGGAAAATACAAGTCAGTCTATAACAACTATGGAATCATATCTACTATATTATGTATGTTAACAATGATTTTGAGTGTCTTTTTTCCTCTGAGTTGCCTCCTTATATATTCTGCTCTGTCAGGAGTGAATCTAAGACACTGATCAGACAGCCCAAAGTTCCAGGCTTGTCTACCTTGACATTGCAACATGATGTTGTCAGGCACAAAGTTTATACTTGAAAACTGCACCATCAAGTTACTAAAACCAAACCAAAACAAAACCTAATGTTTTAAGTAAGTTTGTAATTTTGTGTTTGGCAGCATTCATAATTGTCCTTGGCCACATGTGGTCAGATGCAGCCCGTAGGCTACAGGTTAGACATCCCTGAGCTAAAGCAAACCCTGCCATAAGGCCACTTCAGTGTCTCAGCCTTCACTGAGCTTGCCTCATATGAAAAGAACCTGGGTGGGAAGGACTCTTGAAGATTCTGTGACTGTGAGGAGGGAACTTCTTGCCCATTTAAATTTCAGAGAGAACAGAAGCTCAGAGATGTTAAGCGACATATCCTAGGGCACCCAGGGAACACACATCAGAATTAAAAATGTCTGTTATGAGTCACATGAGGCGTCTCGCATAAATCATCAACTTACTGGCTTTTGGGGAAAGACATAATGGATACTCTTTAGCCACCTTATAGTTACAAAATGATTTGCTGTAATTTTGATCTGACTTTTCTCTAGCAATCTAGCTCAGGGTGGTCACTGCAAGTTGCTCAACTCAGGAAGGAAACGTTTAAAGGTAGAAAGGCAGCAAATTAGTCCAGAGCAGCTTAGAGGGAGAACTAGGCATTAGTTAGGCACTGGAAACTTCAGAGACCTCCACTGTTTTGCCTGTGGGCTGGCCGTTTCCACAGACAGGCTTCTGGGAAGAAGGATGATGAGGGGATTCCATGGTAAACATGACATTTTCTATAACCATTTACCGAAAATGCAAGTCATCAAATTAGAAGAAAAGCATGCCAGGGAAGCAGGGAGGCCCATACTCTGGGCCAGGGTTTTTGAGTAAGGGAACTGGACAGGGTTCTTGTAACACATTTGTACTGAGGACAGTGAAAGGATTCAGTGTGGTGAATGAGACAGCTGCTTGTACAGAGGCGTAGTTTTTTTTTTTTTTTTTTTTTTTTTTTTAAAAAAAAAAAAAAAAAAAAAAAAAAGAGGCAAAGCATGTTTGTAGGAAGCAAATTGCTGCCAGTTTTAATCTGAGCTTTTCATTCAGCTGTAGCTGAGACAATTGAGATTCGGCATGAAGTTCCTCTTTTCTGATTTTGGTCCGAATGAAACCCAGGGTCTGGTTTGGCTTAAATGCTTCATTTTCGAAATGTCACCCAAATCAATGAAAACAAAGCGATGCTGGTTGGTTTCATTTTCTGCTGATCATAACTTTTCCAGTGGACAGTGTCTGCACAAACAAAGCTGCCTTGGGAAGGATGTTTATATTTCTGGCTCCAGGACAGAGCTTAAAGTGGAGTGGATAAACAGTTGGCATGTTAGAATATGAAAATGATTTAAAGACTACACTAAGATGTCAGGTAAATGGTGATCCCAGGGGAGACTCTCTGGGGTTTTGAGGAGGTTGAGAAAATTGATTCCTGTCACATGGATGAGGGTGAAGAACCATCTCTTGGATCTGGTTGCTTTGGAAGTAAAGGTGTTTCTCCTAAGGAAAATCTCCGGATAACCAGAATAAAATTTCTTTTAGAAAAACTAAAACAAAAATGCTTCTTTTTTTCAATAAATATTTTTATTGAGTTTTTATGCATTTCATACATCTTAATCATGTTTAGACCCCTTCCCCTATATGCACTCCCCTATAGCTCTCCCACCAGATTTCATGCATTCTGTCATATATGTTAAGGCTTATCCAGTCAAGTTTGTGTCCCCAGATGTCCCTCGTGTGAGTTCATTCACTGGAGCCTGGTCAGCCTATCTAGCGTCACTCTCTTAAAGAAGGCCAGCTCTCCCTCAGTAAGCAGTGATCAGTTGCCAATAGTTCCTCAGCTAAGGTTGGGGCCTGCTACACATTTCCCCAGTTCTTTGCTGGATTTTTGTGGGTGCTGGGAAGGAACCAAACTCTTATTTTTCAGTTTAGCCTGAGCCTTTAATGGATGAGCTATTCCTCCAGTGCTTGCTGGATTTTTGTCTGTTTTGAGTTTGCATGGGTCTTGCGCATGCTGTCACCATTGCTGTTAGTTCATTTGAGCAAGTTCCCAGCCACCTGGAGAACCCTGTTTCCTTGTCATTCACCAATGTTGGCTCTTATAATCTTTCTGTGCCCTCTTCTGCAATGGTCCCTGAGCCACAGGTGGGTGGAGCTTAGCATAGGAATCTATCCAGGACATACACGCTGCTGTCTCTTATTCTTTACACTTTAGCCAGTTGTGGCCTTTTGTAAAACGAAAATGCTTCTGTTGAAAATCATTTTACTCTTTCCTGCCTTGTCAGCAAGTGCAGGGATCATGACACTCCAAGTTCCTGTTGACTGAGCGATATAACCTCCATCAGTTCCCACCCTTGGACTCTGGAGATGCCTACCTGAGCACCATTCACAGGGTACCTGCAGAGTGGGTGGATGATGGTCAGGTGCCCCAGGGATTTATGTTTTCCTTCTAGACCATGAATGGAATTCTTTCATCAGATGCTTGTAAATAAGAAGCCGAATGCGAGAAACCCAAATCTCACTATGGAAAAATGACATATTTACTAGGTTAAGTATTTGGATATTTCATGTTGGCCAGCCAGTTTGAGGAACAGTAGCTTCTCAGGGAACAATTGCCTCTGGGTCTTATCAGGTCTGTTTTGTTGCTTTTCAATGTCTCCTCCTATGCGTGGAGCAGGGACCTTCAGAGGTCCATCAAAGATCTGTGTGTTTACATAGTGTCTAGTTATTGTAATGCAGTGCAACCTAGTACAATGTAAACTCTAAAGACCAGAACTTTGCTGCTTTTCAGTCTATACTCACGGAAGGATCATTTGTCTTGTTTAAAACTCCACTCAGCCTTTGTGTATTCGCCTTTAGAGTTGTACCTTCAGGGTGGGCCTTCCACCCAAGCTTCCCAAACAGTTCATAACTCCACTGGCCAAGATGGTCCCCAATCACACACAGGTCCAATTAACACAAAATACAGTCTACCTGTGGTCTAACTGGACTTAATTGTCTTACCACTTTCATAAAGGGATGGGTATTACCTTTACCTGCAGTTTCGGGTGGAAAAGATTGATTTTGTGGCTAAATGCCTCTAGGAAGACTTTTACATAGGAAAATGAATCAACCCGAACTTGCGGTCTTCCTAGATAACTTATTTTGAAATAAGTTTTTGATTCTGTGAGACATCTTTAAAACCAATCCCAGAGGTGCCTGGAGAGATGACTCAGTGGTTAAGAGCACCGACTGTTCTTGCAGAGGATCTGGGTTTGGTTCCTAGCACCCACATGGCAACTAAAAACCGTCTATAACTCTAGTTCTGACCTCTGGGGCGTTGCATGACACAGGTGCACTTATATACATACAGGCAATACACTCATATACATAAAATAAAAACAATAGATAAAATACTTATAAAATGATCCAGGGCAGGGGAGATGGCTCTATGTATAAAAGTGCTTCCCATGCAAACCTGATGACCTGAGTTCAATCCCTGGAACCCACAGGAATGCATGTTAGAAATCAAAGCCGGATGCAAAAACTAACATCTGTAATCCCTGCACTGTTACTGAAAAATGAGAGGCTGAGACAGGAGGATCACCCAGAAGGAAGCTCGCTGCCCAGCTAGCCTGGATGATGCATGCTGGCAGAAACAATAAGAGAGACTCTGCCCCAACAAGGTGGAAGGTGAGAACCAACCTGAAAGTTGTCCTCTGATCGCCACACACATGCTGTGGCATGCACACTCCCCATTCATGCAGACATACACACTCATAAATAAATATATGAATAAATAAATAATACCAATTCTTTTGGCTTATTTGGAACTATTGTCTTCCCAGTAAAATACCCCTTTTGAAACTTTCTCAACCCTGTGATGCTTTGTCTACTGGAAGGCCCTGTAATACCTAGTTTGCATTTTCTCATTCTAGGCTGCTTGTCATATATTTTGGTTTTCTTAATAGGAATCACTGGATAAGACAGATTAAGAGACAGCGATAACAATCTTCACGGTTTCTAATGGACTATATTTTGTTGTTTGCTACAGACCCAGCTCTAAAAGCCTAGCTCTAAGGATGCAATAGGCTGAATAATGGCCCTCAGATTTACCAAACCTGAATCCCAGGAACATTCAAGTGATCCTTTACATGAAAAAGGGTCTTTGCAAATGTGATTAAAGATTTTGAGATGCAGGGACTATGTTGGGTTGTCTAGAAGGACCCTGAATGCAATCATTGTCACCCTTAGAGGAGTGGCAGAGGACAGATGGACAGAGAGGAGAAGGCAATATGATGACAGAGCCAAGATAGAATAAAGTGTCCCAAGCCAACCAATGCCAACATCTGCCAGAAGCTGGAAGAGGCAAGAAAGGGGTGTTCCCCCAGAGCTTCCCGAAGGGCTGTGTCCTGTCAACACCTTCATTTGGCTAGTGGTACTGATTCAGATATCCTTCATCACAACTAAAAAGATACATCCCTGTTGGTTCAAGTCACCACCTTTGTGATAGTTACAGTGGCCGCTGAAATGTCCACAAAGGGTGAATGAACTACTCTTAAATTTGATCTGAAAAGTTATCATCATCTGTAATGGTTCCTGAAATGCAGCAGGTTCTGTTTGAGCACATGGCAGGCAGAGAAGAGATAAAAGGCATGTTGCTTTCTCTCAAGGGCATTGTGGCTTGCTGGAGACAAAATTCATTCATGACAAAGGAACAGATAACTCACACAGTATATCATTAAATGCTCTGCTACTTTTATAGGTTTAGAAGAGTTGATGGGGTTCAGAGAAGAGGTTAATGAACCAATTAGTAACATTTAGAGAATGTTTGTTGGAAAAGCAGGGATGGAAAGACTTTTCAGGCAGAAAGCCAGAAAGTGGGCATTTCTGCAGAGAACAGGGTGATGGTAGGGGTAGACCCAAACAGAATGTACCAAGAGGGCTGGAATCATGAGCTCATTAGTAAACAGTACCATGCAACAGTTTTGGTCTGCAAACACATTATGTTGGTCCATATCTCACTTTGTGTAGGGTCTGACTCCTAATAAGCACTCTAAATATTTGGTGACTTAGATGGATGGTGTCTCTGAAGGGATTACCCTTCAAGGGCAGCTTGGCTATAGGAGAAAATGATGTTATTTGAGAATAATGGAGAATCAGTTTGTGTATGTAGCATGAAGTACTTAAGAGTTAAGGAGGAGAAGAAAATGTATTATTAGATCACTCAAATATTAGAGAAGATTGAATGCTTCAAAGCACTTGGAAAGATATAGGCGAAATGCACCTACCTGTTTTTTTGTGGCTGGAAAACAGACAGAGAAGAGCTGTATCTAGAATAATTATATGGAAGAAGCTTCTGGACAGAGGCCTGAAAGCCTTTCCCAACTGGGCTTCGTATGGCGAGTCGCGTGCTCAGGCCAGTTCGAGAAGTCCTGAAGCCCTTCCTCATCTGGCTTCATTTACAAAACAGACCATGCTTGAGAACAGCCTGAGACACACAAACTTGGGAGAGGTGGTGTTCTGTAAATGTCCTATGAAAGGTCATGTGCTTTGTGGTCCAAGGCTTTTTGGGCTTTCCTCTCAGCTCACACTGGCCCACTCTTATTCTTTCTCGGTCTTAATGAACTGTCTTTTCCCGACCACTTGTGCCATCTCTTTTCCCAAAGTGCCTCCTTCCCTTCCACATGCAGGTCCACTACTGAACATGCCAGCTTTCTTGGACCCTAACTCAAAAGACATGGCCTTTTCTCTTCCTTTTCTTCATTTCCTTCCAAGGTTTGAAGTTTGTCTACCCTGTTGCTTTTTTCCTCAAACTCTAATAAAATGGTTCTTGAGCGTCTTTCTGAGTTCATTTTAAAGTTTTTTTTTTTTCTTCCAATTTCCGATGAAAGGAAATCCTGAATTCCCTGGGGACCCTTCTTCTTCCCTTCTCCCTCCTTTCTTTCTCCCTTCCTTTCCCTCCTTTCCCTCTTCTTCCTTTCTTCCTCCCTCCCTCCCTCCTTCCTTCCTCCTTCCTCCCTCCTCCCTCCCTCCTTCCTTCCTCTTTCCTTCCTCCTTCCTTCCTTCTTCCTCCCTCCTTCCTCCCTCCCTCCCTCCTTCCTCCCTCTTTCCTCCCTCCTTCCTTCCTCCTTCCTCCCTCCCTCCCTTCCTTCCTCCTTCCTTCCTTCCTTCCTCCTTCCTTCCTTCTCCCTTCCTTCCTTCTTTCCATCTTTCCTTCCTTCCTAGATTTTATTTTTATGTAAGCATGTCTGTGTGTGTTATCTGTGTGAGTGTCTGTGTCTGCTGGTGCCCATGGAGGCTGGAAGTGGGTACTGGATGCCAGGAACTGGAGTTACAGGCAGGTTGTGAATCACCTGCTGTGGGCAGCAAGTGCTCTTAACCAACTAAGCCATCTCTATAGCGTTTTTCCTCTTTATTATTTTAAAAATATATTTTTATATGAGTTCCATTCCTTCCATCTCTCTTCCCCACTTCATTCTTCCTGCAACATTGAATTAGAAAACATTTGACTAGTCTGGCAATCCATTCACCCAATTTGAATTTGTCTTCATTTCATCTGGAGAGTGGATGGTTTTCAGGATTATTCTATATCCCACATGGCATGGCTTCTGAAATCTAGAGACCATCTGCTCTTTCTTTTGCCTTCCTTCTCTTCTTCCAGCCAACTTGGACAACATAAGCAGCAGCTTTACCAGGACAATTAGATAAATTCTGGCTTTGTTGTTGTTGGTGCACTGAAGACATTCATCAGCTTTCAAATGATGAGAAATTTAGAAATTTTGAATGCTAAACCTAAGTTCCATTGCTTGGAAAAAGTGCTAGCTGCTTAGTGACTGTCCTTTATCCATAGTGACAGTTGCCATGGGCACATCAAGCACAGGGACTCTTACTGCAAAAATGAAACTATCTTGACTGACTGGGTTCTGTCTTACATATAGAGTTGTCAATCTCTTACAGGACCTGCCTCTTTACCAAAGAAGGTGACAATGCATGTTTAATGTTCTCATCACTTCTCGTTGATCAGTTAATTCTGAATTGTGCTTAACAGACTTTCTTCATCTTGGTTATAATTTATAAAGAGTATACCAAAACACAATAAAATAAACACTTATTGTTATTATATTTGTATGTATGATGTGTGTGTATTAGTATAGGCATATGCATACCACAGTGCGGAGGTCAGAGGACTTTTGTGAGTTGCTTCTCTCTTCACTCTGTGGATTCTGGGGACCAAACTCAGGCTGTCAGGCTTACATGGAAAGTGCTTTATCCACTGAGCTATTTTGGGCCCCCCACCCCCGCCGCCGTCTTATGGCTTCTTACAGTCTTGCTTGCAACTTCAAATCTCACCGTCTTTTCTTGTTGATCAGTATGGCATCTTCTTACTGGTTAAACACAAAAAAGACAAAGGATTCTGTTCATAGTCACCTTTTTGACCAGTCAGCTGACCAAAAACCGTTCTCTCAGTTCTGCTGTCAAGTGGCTCATCTACTTTTCTAGTCTTTCACTGCCAGACTTAACGAAGATGTAATGAATTTGGGAGATCGAAGACTGGAAGGAGAAGCCGGACTGTGCCTGAGAATTTATTACCTTGGTCCATCTTTGTTTTTTCCCCTAACGTAAAAAAAGTTAGGAGATTTGCATACACAGCTAGATTTTTCATTCTCTTACATATTGGAGAACTGATAACACTGGAAGTGTATTCTCACATAACACTGGTCTCTTGGAACTGAGTTTCTGCTCCTGTCTTGAAATGGACCATCCTTCTCCATTTCACCCCAGAGTGCGGGCTTCCCTATTACCGCCAACTCCGAGACAAAGCGCTGGCTGCCTACCGGCTGCCACTTTATCATTGCTTGCAATCTTGCTTTCCTTAAAGATTTTTGTTTTTCCTCTCTAATATTCTAATGCCTGTATCAAAGGTGGGATGGGAAAGAAAGATGGGCTCACAGGGCTGAATGCTTTTATGCTAAATCCTGATTTGCCCCTGGATGTTGTGTCTGGGCCCTCTTAACCTGTGTTATATCTTATCAGTGTTCACCTTCTCTCTCCTTCACCCCCTCACCTCACCCCCCTCACCTCA
>NW_008346927.1:445483-454109 GCF_000622305.1 Nannospalax galili
CCTCCTCACCTCACCCCCCTCACCCCTTTGGCCTTCCTGTGTCACTCTTTACCCTCTTGCTCCTGTGCTTTTCCTGTTTCACCTCCATCACCTTTCTTAATGGTCCCTTTGCGTTTAATGGATCAAATGATCTTTTGGAAGTTCTCTTTTTAGAGCCTTTTCTACCCTCCTGTTCCTGCCTCAGTTTTCCTTCTTGTTAAAATGCCTTTCTTCTTGACTTCATTGGCATCACGCGACATCTTCTGATTCCTTGTCTTTCATCCTGTGTTGCCTCTTGGACGTGGCTGTGCATCCTTTGGGCAGTTTTCTTCTCATCATGGACTTAATGGTGTTCATTATGTAGATGACTCATAATCATGTTTTTTTCTATGACCTCTCTCCTAAGTCCTCATCCTGCAGAATGGCTCCATCAAAAGAACTGTCAGAAACCTCAGTCTCTTCTGCTTTTGATTTCATTGTCTGTTTCTCACATTTCTGTCCACTCAGGTGCTCAGGGATATCACTGTCTGTCATTGTCCATGTTTCTTCTTTCTTTTCTCTCCTGTGGTCTCTGTCCTAGTCAGGCCCTTGTCCCTTTATCCTTCCCCCATGAGATCTGTTAGTTTAATTCTTTCAACATAGCTTTCTTTCAATCTATTATATGTGCTGCTTGCTGATCAGTTAATCTAATGTAAACATTCATTCACTGATTCACTTATTCATTCAGTAAGCAGTTAAGATCTGTAAAATCTTGAGATGGCTCAGTGATTAAGAGCACTAGGTACTCTTGCAGAAGACCTGAGTTCAGTTCCCAACACCCACATGGTGGTTAACAACCGTCTGTAACTCCAGTTCCAGGGGATCCAGTGCCCTCTTTTGACCTCCACAGGCATTGCATGACATGGGTGCGCTAACATACATGCAGGCAATATACTCATACACATAAAATAAAATAGAAACACTAAATAAAATATTTTTTTTAAGGTTTCCTCTTACTCTTCCTGACCGACAAGACCAAGGTCAGAATCCCTGTCCTGGCTCAGAAGCCCTTGACCATTCAGCCTCAGATGATCTTTCTGGTCTTATTTTCCATTATTCTTGGCTTCTTAAACAGGTCAGCTGGGAGTGTTGATGCACATCCACAATTCAAGCACTTGGTTTGACTTGTCTTAAAAAGATTCACATGGCAGTTTAAAGTTTAAGTACAACCTTAGAGTGCTTTAGTTAATATCAACTTTGCCAAGTGATGCTCACTCTGTCACCTTGAGCAAGTCATTTGGCTTCTAAGGCTTGGCATCTTTACCTGTGTATCCAACAATCGTGTTTGGAAAAAGCCATGTAACATAATGCCAGGAACACACACAACAGTTAGGATGTTAGGTCACATTATCAGTCAAGCCACAGTTGGCCTCCATTCTTATTATTTCTTTTAAAAAACATCTGTCTGGCCTGAAACTCAGAGATCTGCCTGCCTCTGTCTCCGGAATGCTGGGATTAAAGGCATGGGCCACCAAACCCAGTTTAAATTTTTCAAAAAAGTACATTTATTTTTTTTGTGTGTGTCTGGAGTGTGGTGGTAAAGGGATAAACTTGTAGGGGTTGATTCTTTGCTTCTAGCCCATAGATCTTGGGGACCACACTTGCATAGTCAGGCTTGGCAGCAAGCACCTTTACCTGCTAAGCTATCTCACTGGTGCACATTATTTTTTTTCTGTCATGGCAAGACTGCCTCTGTCTGACTACATCACATGGCTAAATCTTAGGGTATAGGTCTGATGATATGACCTCTCAGAAACTTTGACCATACTAGGTAGAAATCCTGTCTTTTTTCATTCTTAGTATAAACTTTAACACTTTCTAAGTTTCAAGAGTGTATTGATTCCCATGTTACATTAACCTACAACACAGAAAGCTCTGATTCTTGGGATCTTGAACATACCTTTGCTAATCATGTTACTGAAAGCATCTTCTACCGAGTGAATGCTGATTCAGGTATTTGTTGAATGACTAAACAGTAACCAGAGTGGGTATTTCCTCATCATTCTTGATCATTACCCACTTGGCAATAATGAAGAAGTATTAATTTGGGGATTTGAGAAGTTTCCCTTTATTTTCTATGGTATCCCAACACAGGTATTTTTTTTAATCTTTCAGATTTATTTCTCTTTATAGTGTTACAAATAAAATACTGGATGTGAGTTTTCCCCTCTTATATTTTAAATGTGACATTATTAACTAGAGCTATAATATTCAACAGTAAATCACTACAGCTTAATCACCTAGTATAACTGAAAATTTATAATTATTACATAGAAATTCCTGATTCCCCCAGTTGCTATTCTGTTTTAAATATTTTGTTTGTTATTTTTATTTTATGTGTCTTATGTGTCTCATATTTTCCCCCAGTTTTGTCTGCTTGACTTTTATTTGTTATTATAATTGTGTAATGTAATTAAATGTTAGGTCACTCAACAAATCATGAATGTGAAAATAGAAGGTTGTTTCTATGAAAACTTAGTTGGAATAATTTTAACTGTAAACAATGATGCTAAAATTAAAAAACTTACAGTCAAATTTGACATGGTAAGATAAATCGTAAAAGATTAAAGGATAATTATAATCATGTAGAAGCATTCTGTAATGATATGTGACTTTCCAAATGTATTCTTTACTTTTATATTTTATTGAATTTTTGTGATTTTGTACAATACAATTTGATGGCATTTAGATCCTTTTCTCTAGCGCCACATCTCCTTTATACCCCTGCCCAATTTAATGTACTCTAAGGCCCGCAGATTCTGGTTTGTGTCTCCAATTGTCCTTCAGTGTGGGTCAATCCACTGGAACCTGGTTAACCTACCAAGGGTCACATCCTTGAAAGACAGTGACTCTGCCTCTCCCAGCAGCCATCTGTTGCCACAATTTCCTTTGGTGGAGCTGGAACTCTTTACTCACTTCCTCATACCTGTGCTGGGATTTTTTCTGGAATGAGCTTGCGTGGAACATGTGCATGCTGTCACTGTTGCTCCGAGTTCATATAAGTAACTGACCAGCTGTCTGGAAAACTCTGTTTCCCTGTGATAATTCAACATCTGTGCCTCTTACAATCTTTCTTCTCTTTCTTTTGCAATGATTCCTGAGCCTTAGGGTTGGGGGCAGTTTGATATAGGTGCTGTATTAATGGATAAGGAATATCCTCTGCAGCCTCTTGTTCTCTGCATGTTGGCTAGTTGTGGGTTTCTCCGTTGATCTGCTGCATAAGGAAATTTTTCTGGTGAGAGTTGAGAGATGCATTAATCTATGGGCATAACAATAAGTCATTGGGAGTCAGCTTAATACAGTAACTCTTTAGTAGAAAACTAGCCTCAGGTACCTAAGTCTGATATCAATGTCAGATATGGACTTCATTTCTAGGAAGAGGACCATAAGTCTAATTAAAGGTTTATTGGTTATCCCCATAATATTTACTCCATTATTGCACGGGGCGGGGCATATATTGCCAGACCATTTGTTGCTGTGGTTCGCTGGATTCACAGATGGGTAATGATGATGATTATTTTTTCCTTTCAGTAGTATGCATAGCACCTTTCCAGCACTACAAATATTAACCAGTGAGATGAGGCTCTGAAATCAGCATTAGCTTGATTTCTCCTTGTTTGTTCAACAAGTCTTGTATGTTATATGAGCAATAGGGTCTTAGCATCCAGTTACAGTAGGTAACCAAGAGTAGCAGTAATGACCAGTATTGTTTGAGGGGCTATGGGAACCCCTGGGCAACAGCTTCTAGAAAGGGAGCCCATTCCTGGCATTCAGGTTTTATATTTTTGTTTTGTTTCTTTGGCCTGTGATGTCTAGAAAGGGCAATGTCCCCTGTTATACCTTTTAATCACTTTTTATGTTGTATACTTTAAGAAGCTTATATAGTGGTAAATTTCCATATAGCTTCTTCTAAAGACCTTTAGTGTTACTTATCCCTCCCTATACAACCTCCTCTGCCCTGCACCTCCATTCCCCACCCTGTTTAACCCTTCCTAGTCTAATGTTCTTCTTTCTCCCTTCATATTACTGCATTCTACCACCTCTCCCAATAAACCTCCCCGCTGCTGCCCCACAGGCCATGGCCCTGACACAGATATTTTCTAATGATTTTTATTGATGATAAGACCAGCTTTATTAGATATTTTCATATCTAATATATTCATCAAGAGGTTACCTGTTCCTGAACGCAGCATATTAGAACTGACCAACACAGGCATCTTTTGAGAAACTGATATATTTATTGATTTATTCTGAATTTATATCTGACCTTCTTCAAAATGATTTGAAAGCATACAACATTAAACCCAATGTGAAATGGGTCAATTACGACTAAAAAGAGAACAGACACTATCTCAAAGAAGCAGAGAGCAGATGTCACCAGGCACCTGGGATGAGCTAATCACTATACTTGGTAACTGAATTTGGCTCTGCATTTCTTGGCAGCTAAAGCTGAAAGGAAACACATTGGGTTATTCATTCAGCAAACATTTGTTGAATATCTTTGATAAATGGGGCACTGTGCTCATACTGGGGATTCTGAAGAGAGTGAGTCCAGGTCCCTGGCTTTGACACAGCACTTTAATCTTTTTTTTTTTTTTTTTCGGTCTTTTTGAGACAGGGTCTCCCTGTAGCTCCAGCTGGCCTGGATTCACTATGGAGACAAGGCTGGCCTCGAACTCACAGAGCTTGATCTAGGACACAGGAGCGAAGTACAGGGGCAGGAAGGCCTTCACTGTCTCATTAATTCTGAGTGTAAAGCAGGAGGCATTTTTCTGCACTCATGGATGGGTGGATAGTGCTAGTGCTGGGCTTGTTTCTACCCTATAGTATCTGGGGGTCTTAGTTGGAAAGACTGGAATGCCTGGGGCTGGGACCATCTTCATTGATCTGGGGGCAGTGACCTGAAAGCTGGATTCAGATAGGACTGTTCACTGTAGCATCCATTTCCTGGCGTTACAGGTGGTTTGGGCTTCATCACAATGAGGACCTGCAGGATGTTTGGACTTTTACATGATAGGACAGGGCTTTAAGAGTGTGTGTACCTAGGAATCAGGCACAGGTTACATGGGCTTTCCTGAGATAGCTTCCAAAGGCCTCCATCGCCACTTCTGCCACACTCTACATAGATTACACGATTGTCATCCTGTTCATAATAACAAGGTATACACTGGACCTCTTAAACCAGAATAAATATCAAATATCAAATATGCAGCCATGTTTTAAAAGCATTACCTGTTTATCTGAGTATTTTTAAGCACTCAATCATTTTGTAGTAGTTATTTTTATTTCCAGAAAATAAATAAGATATTCTTAATCAGTAGTTAATACAAATTTCATATAATTTATTTCATATTTTGAAATGTATATACATTGTGAATTGGCTACATTGAGATACAATTACCATACACACCATATTAAGTGAAAACACTTAAATTGACTCATTGATTTTTAAGAATATGAAAACATTATGATTAATTACAGTCACCATGTTATACAAAAGAACACTTGGATTTATTCTTCCTAACAGAAATTTCCCATCTGTCGGTCAGTACCTCCCAACTCCTCCCTTGAGCCAACCTCTGGTAACCAGTATTTTATTCTTTATTTCCATGAGTTCAGTATATTTAGATTTTATATACAAGTAAGATGTGCTATAATGGATAATGGGCTATTTATATTTTTGTATTTGGCTTATTTCAATGTAATGTTCTCCAGCCCTCCTCATATTGTCCCAAATGATAGAATTCCATTGTGTAAATAGTAGAACTATCATGAAATAACAGTGCAGAAGTTACTGAAGACATTAAAAACGAATCACCGTATGATCTAGCCTTTCCATTACTGGGTACATATCCAAAGGAAATGTATCAGTGTTCAGATGTTTGCACTCCCTTTGCTTACTGCAGGATTGTGCAAGCCAGTCAACCTCAGTGTCCATCAGTGGATGAACTGATAAGGCAAATGTTACATATTAAATACTGTGTCTATGTGTATATAGTGTATGTTATTTCTCTACATTCCTGCCAGCCTGTGTTATCTTACTAGAGAATTCTTTCTTGTCCTATGTCATTACAGTCCCAACTACCCCAAGCAGGTATATAGGTGCGGGTGCACGTGTGTGTGTGTGTGTGTGTGTGTGTGTGTGTGTGTGTGTGTGTATGTGTGAGTTCAAAGGGAGGCCAGAGGTTGGGATCAAGTGTCTTCCTCAGTTGTTTCTCCTCGTTTCTTTTTGTGAACCTGGAGCTCACTGATTCAGCTAGTCTGGCTGACCAGAAAACCTTAGGGATCCTCTGTCTCCACCTCTCTACTGCTGGAGGTACAAGCATGTGTTGCAGTGCCTGATTTTATGTGGGTGCTAAGGTTCCAAACTCTGGTCCTGTTTACCTGGGCCATCTCTTTGTGTTGTATGAGATGCTGCTTATAAACCTTCACTCCTAGAATTCCTTATGAAGAGAATGTAAAATAAGTATTTAAGGGAGCTGAAGCTTGTCCAAGGAAAATGAGTTTGCCCTTCTTAGTATTTGCCAGCTGCCATGGCAGGAGGGCTCCAGCTTTAGCTAACCTCAGCTCCTCTGAGTCCTAGAGAATCAGAGTTGGTGATAAAATGGGAGGATCATTGTTTCAGCATAGAGCTCATCACAGAAAAATGATGCAGAGTTAATGACCTTTTGTGACAACCTTATTCTTACAATCTATTGGGGCCATATGTGGCCAGCAGCGACAGATGGTCCCAATCTGCTGCAGTCTGATAATGGCTTGTTTAGAGGCTTCAGGGGTGACTGTGACAAGTCTCAGCTGGACTGGCTGTTTCCCATGTAACTCATGCCTGGTCTGCCTGAATGAATGCCCAGGACAGACTTTAAAAGGCATGCCTCTACACAGAAACATCCACATTTCTCTGGCAGAAGAATTAATATATTTCTTTTTAAAAATTATTTATTTAATACCACATAATTGGAAGAAGCATTTCATGACAACAGCACTGACATATTCAATAACAATTTCCAGAGCTAAGATGCATCTGTTTCAAAATTGGTTGTAAATTTTTAGGTTTACAATTGAATACAGTTATACAATATTGTACTCAGTATAAACCCTTTAAGATACAAAATTAAATGAGGTTTTAACCTTTAAAAAAGATCTCCATTTCCCTATTAAAATACATGGTTTCATACAAAAAAATTCATTTTTAATACAATTGACACTAAGATGCACATGCATTTCAAATCTATATATATCTGATTATTATTAGTCACAGTCAATTACTTTCTGAGCTCCTTGGCATCTGAGCATAGATATAAAGTCATCAGGTAGATTTCAATGATAATATTTTTCACATTTACTAATTAACATGAAGCAAATTTTTATGCTTCTTCAAATATAACTCATTTTTTATTTATTGATTTTTTTGTGTGTATTTCATATAGAACATCCTAAAAAATCTTATTCATCTGTATACCCACATCCCAAGTGGCACCCTCCCATAGTCCCCCTGCCTAGTGGAGCCCATATACTCATATTGAACTCAGTATAAGCCCTGTGAGATATAAAATTGAATGAGTTTTTGCCCTTTAAAAAAGATCTGCATTTTAAGATATGCTGTATCCTACATTTTTAATATTACTTTTTATTTTTTTTAGAAGAAGCATATCATTACAGCTTTAACATGCCCAATAACAGTTTTCAGAGCAAAGACACAGCTCCTTCAAAAGTGGCTATAATTTTTAGGGTCACAGTTGAATTAATACAATTATACAATATTGAACTCAGTATAAACCCTGTAAGACATAAAATTGAATGAATTTTTAACACTCAAAAGAGATCTCCATTTCATTCTAAAATATACTGTTTCTTACAGAAAGACTCATTGTTTTTGCTACTAACACTGAGATGCTGGCACATGCATTTTTAATCTGTATGTATCTGATTATTACTAGTCATAATCGTTTGCAGTCGGATCCTGGGCGACTGTATATGTCTATAAAGTCATCAGATAGATTTCAATGGTAATGTTCATCAGCTCGACTAATTAACATGACGTAAACTTTTATGCTTCTTCCTCAAATATAATACATTTTAAAAAATTTGTTGATTTGTGTGTGTGTGTGTGTGTGTGTGTGTGTATATCACACAGAACATCCCAAACCATCTTATTCAACTATACACCCACTTCCCACATCTTTCTTTACTGCTGAGTAAAAATCCATCATATCAATGAACCCCATTTTCATTATCCATTCATCAGTTGAGGGACACTTAGGTTGCTTCCATCTCTTAGCTATTGTGAAAAGAAGAGCAACAAACATGGACGTACAAGTGTCTCTGCAATAGGACGAGTTCTTTGGGTGTATACCAAGGAGTGGTATAACTGGGTCAAGTAGTAGGTTCATTTGTAGTTTTTTAAGAGTTCTCCACACTGCTTTCCATAGGGGTTGAACCAGTTTGCAGTCCCACCAGCAGTGGATGAGTGTTCCCCTTTCCCCACATCCTCTCCAACATTTGGTATCCTTTGTTCTCTTGATCTTAGTTAGTCTGACTGGGGTAAGATGAAATCTTAAAGTGGTTTTAATTTGCATTTCCCTAATTATTAGTGATGTTGAACATCTTT
>NW_008346927.1:454304-455232 GCF_000622305.1 Nannospalax galili
ATTAGGAATGGTCAGCTGTTCCTCATCTAGTGGTAATCAGTTGTCAATATTCCTTTGGATAAGACTGGGGTCTGCTGTTCATTTTCTCAGTTCTAAGCTGGGTTACTATCTGGGAATCCCTTTGGCCAAACAACTCAAAAGAAGGTATCTCCTATCTGGCATTGTTGCTTGTTATGTAGCATTTAGCTATACATATGGACTCTTATGAAACTATACTGGCCCCTTTAACCTTTGGTTATACTTTCCTTTTGGGTGTTTAAGACCATACAGTTGGCCCAGATAAACCAATTTATTTTTATTCTTAAGGTCATTTGAGGACCTGTTCCTCAGGGGTCATATGGGGTTGGAAACAGCCCCTGGCTCCTTTCTTTTACCAGCTCTTAAGGTCATTTGAGGATCTGTTCTTCTTTCGAGAACTCTCTGTTCAGCTCCTTAGACCATCCTTTAATTGGGTTACTTCTTGTCTTGAGTCTCTGTTTTTTGAATTCATTATAGATTCTGGATATTAAACCTCTGTCAGATGTGTCAGATTTTCTCCCATTCTGTGGGTTTTCTGTTCATTTCCCTGGTTTCCTCCTTTGATATACAGAAGCTTTTTAGTTTAATGAGGTCCCATTTGTTGATTCTTGACCTTGTTTCCTGAGCAATTGATGTCCAGTTTAGAAAATCCTTTCCTACCCCTATATCTTGTAGATTTTTGTCAGTGTTTTCTTCTAACAGTTTCAAAGTCTCAGGCTTTACACTGAGGTCTTTGATCCATTTGGAATTGACTTTTGTGCAGGGTGAAAGATAGGGGTTTAGTTTTGTTCTTCTGCAGGTGGAGTTTTGCCAGCACCATTTGCTGAACATGGTGTCTTTCCTCCAGTGAATGTTGTCAAATATCAAGTGGCCAAAATTGTATGTACTCATATTTGGGCCTTCAATTTTG
>NW_008346927.1:455982-514183 GCF_000622305.1 Nannospalax galili
GGTATGTTCCCTCCAGTCCAATTCCCTCTAGAACTTTGAACATAAATGCTTGTTGAATTTTGTCAAAGGTCTCTGTGTCTATTGAGATGACCATGTGGTTCTTGTCTTTGAGCCCATTTATATGATGTATGACATTTATTGACTTACATATATTGAACAATCCCTGCATCTCTGGGATAAAGCTGACTTCATCATGGTGGATGATCTTTTTGATGTGTGTCTGTATGCGGTTTGCAAGTATCTTGTTGGGAATTTTTGCATCTATGTTCATTAAGGATATGAGTCTAAAGTTTTCTTTTTTTGGTTGTATCTTTACCTGGCTTTGGTATTAGAGTGATGCTGGCTTCATAGAAGGAATTTGGAAGTTCTCCATTTCTATCTTTTTTAATAAATTAAGTAGTATTGGATGTAGATCTTTATTTAGAGATATAAACTTCCCTCTAAGGGCAGCTTCAGCATGTCCCAGAGGTTTTTGTTGTGTTGTATTGTCTTTTTCATTTAGCTCCAGAAATTCTTTTATTTCTTTCTTAATTTCTCTTTTGACCCATTCATCACTCAGGAGCGTGTTCTTTAATCCCCATGTGTTCATGTGGTGATTTTGGCTTCTTCGGGTGTTGATTGTAAGCTTTATTGCACTGTGGTCTGATAGAACACATGGAATTATTTCAATCTTTTTGTATTTGCTGAGCTTTGTTTTGTGCCCCAGTATATGGTCGATTTTGGAAAAACGAGTCCATGTGGTGCTGAATAGGAAGTATGTCTTTTGGTGCTTGCATGGAATACTCAGTAGATGTCTGTTAAGTCCATTTGATATATGGTATTGTTTAATTTAGATGTCTCTCTCTTAACTCTCTGCCCTGTTGACCAATATAATGGTGATAGTGAGGTATTGAAGTCCCCTACTATTAATGAGTTGGGATTAATCTGGGTCTTAAAGTCCTGTACTATTGTTTTTATGAAGTTGGGTGCACCAGAGTTTGGTGAATATATGCTCATTACTGCAATATTTTCTTGGTTTATTGTTCCTTTGATCAGAATGAAGTGGCCCTCTTTATCTCTTCTGATTAGTTTTAGTTTAAAGTCTATTTTGTCAGATATTAGCATTGCAATGCCTGCTTTTTTCTTAGTACTATTTGCTTGGTATATTTTTTCCCATCCTTTTACCTTAAGATAGTGCCTGTCCTTAAAGTGAGATGAGTTCCTTGCAGACAACAAAAAGATGGGTTTTGTTTCTTAATCCATTCACCTAGTCTGTGCCTTTTGACTGGGGATTTAAGTCTGTTAATATTTAAAGTTATTAATGAAAGATAAGTATTGAATCTTGTCATTTTTGTTTACATTCTTGATATAGCTATACTTTTCCACAGTTATACCTTCATTGAATTTCTTTCTGCAACCCTTGGGTATAGTCATTCCATTCTTCAGAACTCTCTGAAGGACTGGTTTTGAGGACATGAATTCCTTCAGCATATTTATGTCATGGAAGATTTTTCTTTCCCCTTCAACTATAATAGACATTTTGGCTGGATATAGTTATCTGGGTTGGCATCTGTGGTCATTTAACACTGGGAATACTTTGGTCCAGGTTCTTCTGGCTTTCATAGTTTGTACTGAAAAGCCAGCTGTAATCCTAATGGGTTTTCCCAAGAGATACTTGTTGTTTCTCTTTTGTAGCTTTCAGTATTGTCTCTTTGTTTTGTATGCTTATTGTTTTTACTATAATGTGCTGTGGAGAGTTTCTTTTCTGGTCCTGTTTGGTGTTCTATATGCTTCTTGTAGTTGTATGGGCATGTCTTTCTTTAATTTTGGGAAATTTTCTTCTATGAGTCTGTTGAAGATCTGGTCAATGTCATTATCTTGACATTCTTCTCCTTCCTGTATGCCTATGATTCGTGTTTGGTCTCTTTATGGTGTCACACAATTCCTGCATATTCCATTCTTGTGCTTTCTTTAATTTTTCATAATCTTTACTTGAGTGGTCTAGTTTATCTTTATCTTCCAGTCTTGATATTCTGTTTTCCATTTCATTCATCCTATTGGTGAGGCTTTCTCCTCTCATTACTAATTGGCTTACTGTTTCACTTCCTTTTTCATTTCAGCCCCAGTAGTCTTCAATATTTCTGGCTCTTTTCTGAATTCATTCAGAAGTTTATCCCTATCTTCCTTCAGTTCTTAGACTTGTTTGTGTGTTCTTTAAATTCACTGAATTCTTTTATCATGTTTATAATTGTTCTTTTGAGTTCCATGTCCTGCATTATCTCTAGGGACTTCTCATCGTACTCCTCTAGAGGACTATTGATATTTGGTGGGGCTATGTTATTTTGGTTTTTCATGTTATTATTTTTTCTCTGTGATTTTGACATGTGAATTTCTTTAGTAGTTTCTGATTCTTGTGTGAGACTCAAGTCTTCAAGTTTAGGTCTGCTTCTTTTTGTAAACTTCATGTGCCTTTGTGGCTTACTTTTTGGCCATGAAAAGCTGGTTCATCTACGCTTCCAGTTCTCTCTTTTTATTTTATATTGGAGTGGCCAGGTTGCTTTTGTCTTCAGGAGGTCCCACAGCGATTCAAGTCAGATGAGGATCAGATGCTCTCAGGCTTTCCCCTAAGGTCTGGATCCCTCTAGGAAAGATTTTGGCCTCAGGAATTTGGAGGTTGGACTGACCTGGGAGCAGGGGCCAGAAAAGATGCTGGTCTTGGGAAGCTGGTGGCCATGACACTCAGAGATGCAAAGAGAGATGGGGGTGGGAAGAGGGCCCAAGGGCTCCTGGCGACTGTACTGAGGAACTGGGTTGGTCTGAATGCAAATGATCTGGAAACCAAAAGGTCAGCCCTTGGTGTCTAGGAAAGATGCTGGTGGGTAGTGCAGCCCAGGGAAGCAGAGGGAGGTTAGGGCTGGATCAGGCCCAGAGGGCTCCTGGGGACCTTGAGAAGGAACTGGGTCCATCTGGATGCAAGGGATCAGGAAGTAGTGGTGGCCCCCACCTGAGAAGTCATCCCTGGGGTCCAGAAAAGAGGCTGGTGGGCTGTGCAGCCTAGGGAAATAGAGGGAGTTGAGGGCTGGACTAGGCCCAGAGTGCTCCTGGGGACCAGATAAGGAACTGAGTTGGTCTGGATGCAAAGGAACAGGAAGCAGTGTTGGGTCCCCCGCCCCCCCCCATCTTGGGAACCAAGACAAGGAATGGGACAAGACCCAGGCTGGGAGGAGAGATGAGCAGGGGAGATGGGAGGGTGAATGAAGCTGGGGGAGTCAAGACGCAGAGGACACGATCGACTTACCTGGAGAGAGATGGGTGGGTAGTGCAGGCCCAGGGAAGCAGAGGGAGGTGAGTGCGGGACCAGGCCCAGAGGGCTCCTGGGGACCCCGAGAAGGAACTGGGTCTGTCAGGATGCAAGTGATCAGCAAATTAATATATTTCTGGGAGAGGGAGGTAGGTGGATCTTTGTGAGTTCAAGGACAGTCTGGTCTACATAGTGAGTTCCAGGACAGCTGGGGCTACAAGGAGACCCTGTCTCAAAAAGACAAAAAAAAAGCATGCTATCTTCCCTTTACTCCCACCAGGGTACTCATCTAAGGGTCAGAGAACCTGGGTTTTAATCTCCTCTTTAATCCTGTTGGTTACTGGCTATAGAATTTACATAAAAATTTTTGAGTTCTTATTCCTAAAATGGATCTGATTGGATTACTGAGGCTTTTCTAGTTTTTCATTATTGTTATTATTACTATTTAAAATTGTTTAAATCCAAATTGCGAGACCAGAAAACATGGCATAAAATTGATTAGTGTTCATGAATTTACCAAGTGCCGGGTTCTATGCTAAGTTCGTCTTCATTGCCGAATAAGCACAGTGGCCTTAAGAGGCTGTAGTTAATTACTGTGCATCATTTCAAGGATGGGGAAGCTAAAGAACAGAATCATGTAACTTTCCTTAAGGTCATCCACTGGGCTGAGGGAAGCTGGGATTTGAACCTTCCTGCTCTCAAGTCTCATGCTGTCTGAGTGAGCTAGAGCTGCAAACGGCAATAAAGAACCAAGTATAAACAGAGGGTGGGTTGACGATGATGACAGGACACTTCTGTTTCCTCTCCCTGCATGCTTTCCTGGCATTTCTATATTTGTAACAACTTGGGGCACTGTTCTAATCCATGCCAGGAACTCAATACTCCTACCAGGGACCTGCCTCCATTAGCAGGCTCTGGGAACTCTCCCATGATGTTTGTTTGGAAAAGCCCATTGCTGTGGAACAGTAGGGGACACTGGGCATAGGGAGGCATGGTATGGGAAAGTCATGGTACACCGTTAACACATGTCTGGGGCTTAAATCACACGGACAGATTTGTCATCTTAAGTCTCTTTATTTAGTTCCCATTTCTGAAAACTCTTATTATGTGGGCCTTGTACTTCCTGGTCATATGAATATTGAGACAGTGATCCCTTTCTGTGAAGAATGACCTCATTTTCCTCATGGAAAAATTACTTTGGCATTTGAACAAATAGGAATTAAATTGAAATCCAAGCCATTTCTCTGATTGTGGTAGCCTTCTCCACCCTGCAGATCTGCAGTGTTTTGCTGTGGACACTGAGCTACATTTTCCCCCTCAAGGCTCAGGTTTCGTTTAAGCATATAATATAAATATTGTTTAAATGGATCCCTCTCTGCCAAGCACAGGATAAAAAAATTTGATCAGGCAGTGGAAAAAGACTAGATATTGACTTGACCTTGAGGTTTCTGTAGAGGCCCTCAACCAGCTAAACTTTCAACTGGGATTTGAGTCTCAGAGGAGAGCTTTATTTTTTAAGGAAAGCTTATGGAGATATTCAAATGCTGCCATTGTTGGGTACAGGAAAGAAGGGGTGTTGTGGCTCCCATATAATGTTGCCAGCTTCTTTGTATATTTGTTGATCACCCTACTTTGATCCCTTGTTCTCCATCTGGCATTGTTGGGTCAGCCTCCTCTTGCGCATGGCTTGGGGAGGATGGAGGACTCTTTAGGGGCCTGAAGGGAGGAGTGATGGGATTTAATTAGTGGAGAGATCAGTGTAGTCAGTGTGATATAAAGCCTCCTTGCAGCCCTAAGACAAGCAGGTGATACCTGACCACATGTGCATTAGAGAAAATTGAGTACACAAGGTGAAGCTGATTCCTCCATTTAATGAGGTCTGAGCAAACCTAGACAGGGAGTGATATATATTAAGTTGACATTTAAATTTAGAGAATGATTTTCTGTGGCCTCAGCTTGGGATGCTGTGCAAATTAGTGAAGTATATCATTACCTGTGCCTCCTGTCTACAGTTCACAGCATTCTGTTATTACAGTATAGATTTATCAGATCCACAGAGCTGGTCGGGTCAATGCAGTTGCTAAGCCTCAGGCGGTACTGTGGACCATGCAGATTCAGTGGCGTTGCTGTCCTTCCATCATAACTTCGGGGTCTCTCTACTTCAGCTCTCTTGACATTTTGGATGAGCAAAGTGTGCTATGTGGAGATGCCCTGTGCACTGTATGTGCTTGTCTGGTGGCATCCCTGTCTCTACACCCACCAGATGCTGCTAGCATGTCTTGAAGACCAAGATTGTCTTCAGACCATGCCATCTGCTCTCTGGGAGGTAAAATTGCCCCCCTTCCCATGCAAGAAACAGTCTCAGATTCTTATTTAATTAGAAGATTTAAAGTACATATGAGGGGCTGGAGAGATGGCTCAGTAGTTAAGAGCACTGGCTGCTCTTGCAGAGGACCTGGGTTTGATTCTGAGCACCCACATGGAGGCTAACAACAGTCTATAACTCCAGTTCCAGAAGATCTGACATCCTCTTCTGGCCTCTGTGGGCAATGCGCACATGAGTGTACTTACATACATGTAGGCAACACTCATACACATAAAATAAAAATTTTTTTAAAAAGTACATATCAGCTGGGCATAGTGGCTATTAATCCTAGCACTTAGGAAGTGGAGGCAGACAGTGGGAGTTCTAGGTCAGCCTGGTCTACAGTGTAAGTTCCAGGTTAGCCAAGGCTACATAGTGACACTCTGCCTCAAAAACAAAACAACAAAAGAAAACTGCATATGAATTTGTACATGTTTATGTGCATACGTGCACATATGTAAATATGTCTCTATGGTTCAAATGTTTGTATTCCCCCAAATTCATATGTTGGAACTAAATCACCAATGTGATAGCTTTTGGAGACAGGGCTTCAGGAGATGGAGAGGTGAGTTGTAGAGTGCTGTACTTTCATGTTTGGGATCACAGCCCTTTCCAAAGAGGTTGCTCATTTGCAACTGTGTCATTTGAAGACACAGTGAGGAGGTGTCATCAACAAATCAGGGAAGTTTCCTTCATGAGACAGTGAATCTGCTGCCACCTTGATCTTGGACTTCCTGAACTGTGGGAAATAAAATTCTGTTACTTGTGAGCTACCCAGTAAATAGGGGCCTCAGTGCATTAAGACACATATCCTTTTTCTACGACATGAAATTAATAAGAATCTTTAACTTATAATGAGCTTCTCGGGAATAAATTAATAACTTCGTTTATTTTTACTTAATAAAATTATGCTACCTCCCTTCCACTTGAAAAGCTGATTCATCCCAAAGAATGGGGTGACACCAACAATGATCTATGGGCAGATTTAACTGGAGCTGAAGAGAGGTTGCTAAACCGGATCTGCAAGACTTTGTTCTTTTGAGTGAGGTAATTCAGAGTGAAATCAGAAACGCTGTAAACGGTTCTAGCAAGACATCCCAATGGCACTTAGCAAAACTGTCACTGAAACTTTAGACGACCTAGAAATCAATTGAGTGAATTGACATATTTCATTTTACTTGTTTTTCTTCCAGTAAAATCTGTATTTGTTTTGAGAAAGTGGGCAGAGGGAGGGTAGCAGAAAGAGGCCTCTAGGGATGTTTAACGGACAAGTGAAGGAGAGGATACTTACAACTGCACCATCAAAATCAAAGAAACTTAAGATGGGAAGAGACTTTAGAGTTCAGTCATCTGTGGCCCCACTCTAGTGCAATGGATCATATGCAGTACTGGGATTATACACAGTCAAACCAGAGTCTGTTTGCCCTCTTGTTCAGCAGTGCTTGGTCCAGCTAGTCATCTCTCTCTTGAAACCGTCCTCTCTAGGCTTCTGCATCATATTCTGCCACAATGACCTTTCACTTGCCTCGTTCACAGGTTTCTCTCTATGAGGCTGAACATGGTGGATTTTCCAGACTTCTATTTATTTTCTCTATTGTCTCCTTTAATGATTCACTAGGTTCCAATGGTACTCAAACATACACGTCTAACCCAGAACTCATCCTTACTTTAAACCAGACTCATGTTCAACTGTGTCCTTTACCCTTAGATACCTAGCAGACACTTCAAATTAAACATGGCCCAAAGTGGGGCAGTCCTGCCCCTCTTCTAGTCCACACATGTCTTGCTGGTCTTGGGCCTCACTGAGTTGTCAATATCTTTTCACAGAACCAGAAATGATCCTGTGAATATTGTTCTCAGTCATATTTTCGTGTGTGTGCCCAATGGTTTCCCATTACAACCAGGGATAAAATCCCAGTTCCTTCACATTGCTCACATGACTTAATAATAACCAGTTCTGGTTCCTTGAGTTTCCCCTGCATCCCCCTTCATTCCTTCCTTCCACCCAACCCTAGTCTTCTCTCTGGTCTTTGAATAGACATCAAGCTCACGTCCACTTCAGGGCTTCTCTGCATCTCCTACCTGAGCGGATTCTCTCCAGAGTTGCAATTGCTGCCACTTTTCAAGACTTAAGGAAGGCCTTAAGTCTTCATAGACTATCTTTTTTGCTCACAGACTTTCTGGCCGTCTCTTCAAGAAAAGAAAGGAAGCTCATAGAAAGACTCAGTTTTCCCAATGCCTGGAAAATAGTCGGTGTTCAGATGTGTACCTGGAGGGGATTTCTACATCCTGTGTAGAAACATCTCCTGACTCAATCACATTCTGACCTCATGCCCTCAAGCTCAGTAGGCTAACGAGAAGTAACTAGAAGGAAGTAGACTTGTTCAGTAGAGGTTCATTCACATAGCTCATGGGTGTAGACAGGGAAACAGCTGGTCTGAACTCTTAGGTGACCCTTAAGGAATCTGCCTTTGACTTTTGAGGGAAGAATACACACTCCAATTGGGCTGATGCACTGAATAATCTTTAAGGCACCTATGTAACCTGTACTAAGAGTTCAAGTTTTTTCCTCATTACCATAAATAAAAGTAAATCAATCCACATTGCCTAGATTCCAGATCAGATTTTCCCTTCCTCCATTTCAAGAAATAGAACGAAGAAAGCCACTGTGATTCTGTTCTCTATTCATCATTTAATCCACAGAGGGGCAGGAAATTCACTCCATGCCCTTGGAGGGCACACTTGGGAATACTTCCAGGTCCTTCTGGCCTCCTCATTCAGGGTCACTGGAGCAGGACCTCACTGATTAGCATCCAATTAATGAACCTGCCCAGCTAAGCTTCCAGGCCCTCTTACTCCTGTTCCCAGAGGTTGGAGCAAAAGCCTGGGCCCTGGAAGCCCCAGCAAGTTAGGCTACGCTACCTGCCTCCCCTAATACACCAAATAAAGAGACAGTATTGAGAAGCAGAGAAAGGAGATGTATTCAATGTGGCCACAATGGGAAGAGGGAAAAATAAAAGGGTCCACTGATCCCCAAGCCCATCTTTGGGATTATGACATAATAAGGTTTAGATTTAAATAAAGGGCAAGAAGTATGCACAATTAATCAACACTAGTCCAGGAGTGGTCCACTCAGCACTTTCTCAGCTCTGCCTTGCCCTACCCTGCCCTGAAAGGTGGTCAGAACCATGTAAAATCTCTTCCTGGGAGGCAAGTTACTCCTCTGACTGGCATCAGGGCTTCAGTTCCTTTTCCGGCATGGAATTGGGGAAATGGAGTCTGTTGTCTCAATAGTTTGACAGCCAAAGGGAGGAATATAAGCATCCTTCTTTAGAACATCTTTTGTCCTGCTGGGATTGTTAGACTCTTACTGGTGGGCCTGCTAAGAGCATGCATTCTCATCTGCTGTCTGCCCCAAGACAAGCTGTCTGCTTTAGGAAATGCCCATGGACGTCAAATAATGTCAGCGATTAGAGGGTAAAGATGCATGATAGGTGACATGGGCACTGTAGCTGGAAGATGAGGTGGCCTCTACCTCTGAGTCCCAGTCTCTCATCTGCAAATGTGATAGCATTAGCAATGACTTCAGAAGGTTGCTAATGTGTAAATGGTCATATCTGTGCCTGGCAAGTACTAAACTCTCAATAAGTGGTGGCTATTACTGTCACCATCCCATTCAGGAAACGTCACTTCATTTTATAAATCAGACTTTACATAGGACAGTAGAGTAAACAAGTATACCCTCAAATTCTTTACATATTGGTTCCTGATATGGGTTTAAAGGGCATATATATTGGATTCCAAATTCTAGATAACTAGGGACAATGATATTTAAAATTTATGTGTAAAAAATGGAAATAGGGGGCTGGAGAGATGGCTCAGGGGTTAAAAACACTGACTGCTCTTGCAGAGGAACTGTGTTCGATTCCCAGCACCCACATGGCAGCTAACAACCATCTATAACTCCAGTTCCAGGAGCTCTGACACCCTCTTCTCCGAGGTAACTGCATGACATAGATGTACCTACCTATATGCAGGCATTATACTCATATATACATTTTTATAAAATAAAAATAATAAATAAAATATTTTTTAAAACCTGGAAATAAACACCTTTCACGTCCTCCTCTTCCTTGTTTATGGCTGATGATATCTGAGGTTTCTCTGTTGTTGTGCTCAGAGTGCTTCCAGTGAGTGAGAGGCAGTTAAGCTCAGTGTGACTTTTCCCTAACTTTTGTGATCTGGCTGAGTTGTACTCAATTTTCCTTTTCCAGGTATGTTTATGCATTTAGTTTATATGTGAAAATACTTGGAAGTCACAGGGAATGCAAACTCAAGAAAGTCATTATACGAAGATAGCTAAGGCTTGGTTCATAGTTGGAATGTCTTCCCAGGGCAGTCCACCTCTGAATTTAAGCCACCCTAGGTCTTTGTGACATGACGTTTCATGTTAATCATGATTATGTACCCATCACATTACACTCCCAATTTTCCTCAGCAAAGCAGAAGTACAAACATTGGGGGAGTTGTATAAGCTGTGGAAGACTTTGTAGCGACTGATTTCATGTTGCTTCTTTGTTAAGGAGGGT
The DNA here is from genome assembly GCF_000622305.1 of Nannospalax galili. NCBI lineage: Eukaryota > Metazoa > Chordata > Mammalia > Rodentia > Spalacidae > Nannospalax > Nannospalax galili. The sequence goes on from NW_008346927.1 coordinate 466,217, forward strand.
TGAAATAAAAAAGAAAGCAATATTCCTGAGAAAAAAGGAAGATGAAGGTTGCATTATTGTGTCTTTTCTGGGAACTGGGATTCAGGTAAGTCTGTGGCCTAAAATGAACCCGGCCTAGTGCTTTATCTTACTTCCTCTCTGATAACAATTGATATCTCCAAAGCCTAGTGTAGAGAGCCTGGCTCAACAGGAATTTATAAACTCCATACAGTGAGTTGGTGTGCCAGCTGTGGCACATTTCTCCTCTGGAGAGAGAAAAGCTGGGCTGCCAGTAGTGATAGTGTGGAACACTAGCAGAGCCAAACAACTTAGTCCATTGCCTTTGGATTCAGCCTTGCTCAGGTTGGGACACAGAGAAAGCAACTAGATTCTGCTCCCTAACCCCAGAATATAACATGAATAGCTTCTAGCCCAGTTCCTAATAAAGTCCTATCTCCCTCTGAAACCTCATGAGCAGAGTCTTTACTGTTTTCCTTTCTAACAGAATTCTTCCAAACTCCCACCAGAAACTGCCATTAATTTCTACTGCGAGAACTCTAGGGCTTCTCTAGTCCACAGATCCAGAATATTCTTCCTGAAAATAGTTACAAAGACCTAAGAACCGCATGGTCAGGGTTTTCATAGCAGCCGCCCTACTTCTTAGTATCAAAATTCCATTTTCTGTATCAGCTACTTTCTTTCTAATGTTATTACCTTTTGTTTATTTGTGTAAATGTGTGTGTGTGTGTGTGTGTGTGTGTGTGTGTGTGGTGGATGGGTGGATGCATGTGTGTGTGTGTGTGTGTGTGTGGGTGCTGTGTGCAGTGGTGTATGTGTGAAGGTCAGAGGACAACTTGTGGGAGTTGGTTGTCTCTTTCCATCATGTGGAACCTAGGGCTCAAACTCAGGACATCAGGTTTGGCAGCAAACACCTTTAACTGCTGAACCATCTCACTAGCCCTTAGTTACTTTTCTTGCTGCAGTGACAAAATACGTGACAAAAGCAACCTAAGGAAAGTGGACTTGATTTGGTTCATAGTTTGAGAAGGGATTCAGTCCATCATGGCAGGAAGGCATGGTGGCAAGAGTGTGAGACAGCAGTCAGGAAGCAGAAAGAGATGAATGCTGGTGCTCGGTTGCTTGCCTTTTTCCTCTTCTATTCAGTAGAGGAACTCAGCCCATGGGATGCTACTACCCACATTCAGAGTGGATCGTCCTTCCTCACTAACCTCTCTAAAAAGTTGTGCAAACCCATCTGTATCTAGACGGGTATCTCTTAGGAGATTCTAAATCCAGTCAAGGTGACAATAAAGACGAACCACACTGCTTCACACTTGTGAAACATCTGCTAGCATTAAGTATGAGGTTTAATGATTTTTTGTTTTTACTATATTACTTTTAATGATGTTTAAGAAGACCTCCACTTTTTCTTATTCAAAAGTATTTTACCGTGTGCCCTAAAGATGCACAAATTAAATTATGTATCTGTAAAGAAGCAATAGAAACAGAGATAAGCAAAAATGTTTTCAAGCCAAGGAAGGCACATATCTTTTTAGTTTTTCTTAGACTTTAGCTCATTTTTTGGCACACTAAAAAATTAACTTATAAATTCATTGTCTGATGACAGCAAAAGACTCATTTTTTAACACCTGTATGTTTCAGGAAGGGTGAGAAAGTACAGGTAAAATGCCTTTGGGGAGACAGCATATACACTGCTATTAAATGCTCAAACCTCAGTTCTGGAATTGGCAGGTTTTGATCCAAGTTCATTGCTACCACTTATTAACATGCTGGGTGACAGTGTTTTGGGGGAGATGTGAACAAATGAGAGAACCAACAGTACACCAAAATAAAGGTACCACCAAGATCCAACTTGATGAACCAGTGAGTTTTATTGGATTAGTTATAAGAGTATGGGTGAGGGGTTACTTATAGAAACAGAAATAACTCAAGACAGTTGTATCACCAAAAAGTCCACTCTAGCATGGCTGACAGCTCATGAAAGCTGGAAATTTAGTGGAGTGCACTGCACAACCTGCAGGCAGATTGACAGGTTGGAGAGTATCTCTTTTGGGCAGCTCAGGTGGTCTGAGCCTCTTCGAGGTGACGCTGGTCTGAGCCTCTTTTGGGCAGTTCAGTTTGTCTGAGAGAGTCCCTCAGAAGGTCTTACTGCTTATATACTTGGGGAGGGGCTTAATGAATCTGGTTGGCTTCAGGGACTTCCTGAAGCTTCTGAATTGTTTAGTTCCTGAGCTTAATAAGCTTCCTTGCAGGATGGAATGTTCTACCTCCCTTTAGAACATCTGTGTCTTAAGGAGCTCTCCTCCAAGATGGAAGGTTTTATCTTGGAGAAAGTTGCTACATAACATGTGAAGTTTAGTTATTGATCTCTACAAGATTCAACTCCTTTGGTGAAAAATGGAAATAGTAGACATTCTCATGTAATTGTGAGAAGAATACGAAATTAGAGTGCTTAATAATAGTGAGCTCACTTCTCTCTGCTATTTGGATGGGAGATTTAAAGGTACGAAGAAATGGCAAAGCCTCATGAATCCATTCAAAGGTTGCTAAATGTTTTAAGGAAAACTTTTAATCTCCTTAGTAAGAAGTACTTTGTTCTGCTTATGATGTTTGTGGAATTCTTTGCAGTAGGCTGATCATAAGAATGTACAAACAGTTCATGTTCATCACATTCTAATACAAGATAAGCTGTTCAGCTTTTTTTATAATTTTATTTACAGAAATGACTAAAATTAAGGGGTGAGGGTCTAGGGAGTTTAACCCCATTTCTCTTTCCCCCTCCTCAACATGGTATTTGGTGCTTAAAGAAGAGTCCAGAGGTATGATGAGCTGAATAATTGTAAAGCACAGAAGGCATGCTGCAATTGAGCATTTATAGCCATGGACTCTATACCTGTCCAGACAACAAGCCATGGCTCAAAAATACTTGAAAAACATTGCTTCTGAACCAAACACATGTAGACTTTTTTCTTGTCATCATTCTCTGAAAGAAAACACAGTGTAACAACAATTTGCATAGTATTTACATTGGATTTGGTATTTTAAATAATCTAGATAATCTAGAAAAATGGATGGGAGGATGTACACAGGCTATATGCAAATTCTGTGCCATTTTAAATAATGGACTTGAGAATCTGTAACTGTTGGTATGTTGGGAAGCCATCCTGAAATCTACCCTCTGTGGCTGTTGAATGATGAACTATTTATCAATTATACGCTTATAGAAAATATGTGCTATTAGTCTAATTTGTATAAGATGGCAAAATGGCAGTAAATAATGTATATGATAGAACAAAATAAAAAAACAAAAACAACAACCATGCTTTTCACTGGGTGTGGTGGGGCACTCCTTTAATCCTAGCACTTGGGAGGCAGATGCAGGCAGATCTCAGTAAGTTGACGTCAGCCTGGTTTATGTAGTGAGTTCCAGGCCAGCTGGGGCTGCCAGAAGACCCTGTATAAAAACAAACAAACAAACAAACAAACAAAAACTGCTTTTATTACAGTCCATAGGGGGAGAACCTACTGCTATTATTCTGCTAAATAGGCATAATATTAAACTGACTCCTCATGACTTATTATTATGTCCATAGATTGTTTTACCTCTGAACTCTCACAAGAGAAGCTTCTTCTTGCAGCAAACTGGGAAAAGCATAGAGACCCACAACTTATCAACACTCAGAGAATAAGAGACTATGGAGTGCTCAGTCCTAACTGGGACACTTACATAACCTTTCTCCTTTCGAGACTCAGGGAACTTTTTAAAAGATGGGGCAAAAAGATTTCAAGAGCCAGAGCTGATAGATCAATACAAGGAAACTGTGTTGTCTGGGTACCACACGGCACTTGCATATATGAACCCACAGCACTTGCGACAGCAGGCACAAGACCTGTGCAAGCCCAAGCCAAACAAATTCCCTGAATGAATGGATGGTGTGGTTCAGAAGCCTTAGTCCTTACTGAGGATCTTTTGGCAATTGTTAGCAGCTGGGAGAGGAGAGTCAGTTTTCTTTAAGAATGTGATCCTGTGTACGTTGACCTGACTCCAAGGGATGGACCCATACCCAAGAGCATTTGGGGAACAAATTAGACTTGATAATCCTGTAAAAAATAAAAACAATAATAATGGAAAATGTGACGTTGGAGGGCAGCTGTGACTAAGGTGGGAGTGGAGATGGGGAAGGGATCTGAATGTCATCCAAATACATTGTATGAAATTCTCAAAGAGAAAATAAATTCAAAATTTAAAATGTGCTTTTAATGTGTAACTTTTTGGCTGAGCATAATGGTGCACACCTATAATCTCAGCATTCAGGAGGCCAAGGCATCAGTATTAGGAGTTTGAACCAGCCTGGGCAACATAGCAAGAGCCTGTCTCAAAAAAACAAAACAAAATAACAACAACAAAAATCCAACAAAACCTCTCCCACCAAATCAGAAAACAATAAAACAAAACACAATGAAATAAATTTATGCCTGGTACAGAATAAGTATTCAGAAAACAATATAAATCATAAACTTAGACTATGAAGCTTTTAAACCACTTAAACACAAAGGGTAATTTTTAAATACTCAGACTCTGTCCATATGTTTATCATTGCTGTTTTACCATGTCCTTAATGCCATCTATGGAAGGAGCCCCCAAGTAATTCAAACTGCTGAAAATTTCATTTGCTTAAGTCTTGTACAACCATGGATCTAAATTTGAATGTCTTGGTCCTGAATGTGGATCTATGACTGACACCTGCCTGCTTGATTTAGCATGGCAAAGGCCAACCCTAGAGGGTGTGGCTTGCTGTAAACGGCCAATGGAATTGCTTCAAATTAGATGGTCGCACACTGATCAGATATAATGGGACGAATAAATGATAGATGCACCATGGGTAGTGAGGCCTGTGTTCACAGGATATCAAAAGTGAAATTTGCTATTAAGTCTCTCTAAGGCCAGTTAACATTTCAATCTCAGAGGTAATTGGAGTGGAAGAGATCACATCTGTGATTACATCCTGTATCACAGATCACATCTTAATATCAGAATAGCAAACAGCCCAGGGACTGAACTCCATGCTGTGAGCTCTTCAGACTAATGCCCAGGGCTATTAAGACTTTTAAATTTTAGCTACTTAGTTGACATGTACAGTAATAGTTCACTGGCTTTATTTTGCATTTTCTTAATGACTAATGATTTTGAATAGACTTTCATAGCTTATTTTCTACTTTTTCTAGTGAAATCTCTCTTAAAATATTTTAGACACTTTAAAAAAATTATTTATTTAATAACCACAAATCAGAAGAAGCATTTCATTACAACAGCATTGACATATTCAATAACAATTTCCAGAGCTAAGATGCATCTCCTTCAAAATTGGCTGTAAATTTTTAGGTTTACAGTTGAATTAATACAATTAGTACAATATTATACTCAGTATAAACCCTATAAGACATAAAATTAAATGAGGTTTTAAACTTTAAAAAAAGATCTCCATTTCACTATTAAAATGCACAGTTTCATACAGAAAAATTCATTTTCAATACAATTAACACAAAGATTCACATGCATTTCTAATCTCTATATATCTGATTGTTACTAGTCACAGTGTTTTAGACACTTTTAAATCAGGTTATTCCTATTGAGTTTGAGAGTTATTTATATATTCTAGTTAAAGTTCTTTTAAAAAACATTTTATTAGTTTTATTTTCTGTATGGGAGTGCCTGCATGTATGTAACTACACCATATGCATGTAATGCCTGCAGAGGTCAGCAAAGAATGTCAGATCCCCTGGAACTGGAGGGGAACTGAGGGTGCTGGGAATCAAACCCAAGTCCTCTGAAAGAACAGCAAGTGTTCTTAACTGCTGAGCTATCTTCCCAGCCCTGGTTACAAATCTTTTTTCAAGTGATTTGCAAATATTTTCTCCAGTTTATGATTTAGCTTCTCATTCTCTTAATGGTATCTTCTGGAGAGTCATTTTAAGTTTTGATGAAGTCTATTTTATTAATTTGTTCTTTTAGGAACATGCATTTGCTGTGATATCTAGAATTCTTTTCCAATATCATGGTTACAAGAGTTTTCTCAGTGTTTTTTTTCTAAAATGTTCATGTTTAGGGCTTTGTATTTTGATGTATGATCCATTCTGAATGAAATGATGGGAGGTGTCATGTCGATGGAAATCTATTTATGGCTCCTGGATACCCAACTACTTTGTTATCACTTCTTTTGTTGTTTTTTCACTATGTTTCTTTGTGTCTTTTTTGAACATCAGTTATCGATACACGAAGCAGTTTTGTCTGGAGTTCCGTCCCATTGATTTGTGTGCCTGTCTTTGTGGTGATGTCATAGACGTTTTGACAACTGCAACTTTCAGTTTTGAAGTCAGGTAGTGGTTATCCATTTTATCTTTTTCTTATTTGCTTTGGTTCTTCTAGGGCCCTGGCATATATGCTACTTTTAGAATTAGTATATTTATTTCTGTTTTTAAAATAGTTTGCTGGAACATGATTGGAAATTGGTTTGAATCCTCAACTCAATTCGAGGAGACCTGCTATCTCAAAAATACTCTAGTTTTTGGATGTGAGGGTGATATGGCTGCAACATCTGTCACCCCATTGATTGCCAGGGTTGATTCGGCTGATCTGGCTGGCTAGGCTGGTATCCCCTTCCTTCCTCAATGCTCCACATGCATCCCTCCTAAAGCTGCGTGCTCCATCGAAGAGGACGACCTTCTCCAATAGAGGAGAACTGGTCTTCCGTCAAGGGTATATGAGTAGCTGCGCTCCCCTGCTAGAACCTCCAAACAAGCTCTCAAAAATACTCTAGTTTTTGACTCACGGGTGTTATTGACTTAGGTCTTCTTTATGTCTCTTAGCAATATTGTGGGGCTTTCTGTTATATATCTTTTACAGCTTCTGTCAGATTTGTACCTAAGTATTTAATTAATTAATTTATTTGCTTTGTGTGTGTGTGTGTGTGTGTGTGTGTGTGTGTGTGTGTATGTGCAAGTGTGTGTGTATGGAAGTCAGGGGACAGCTTGTGGGAGTCAGTTCTCTCCTTCTACCATGTGGGTCCTGGGGATTGAATTCAAGTCATTAGACTTGGCAGCAAGCACCCTTACACACTGAACTTGCCTGCCCCACTGACAAGTGTTTGAGTGTTAAATCAACCTAATACTTCTTGGATATTCTTAACCTTATTACAATGAATTTTCCTTTTTATATATTTTCTTTTTGTATATTGTTGAATTATTTGATTACATTTTATTGAGAATATTAGCATCTATGTTTAAGAGGAATATTGGAATCTAATTTTTATTTTTGCAATGTCTTTGGTAAGGTGGTAGATGTATAACTGTGTACAATATTTCTTTAAGTGGACTTTGATAGTTTGTGTTTTCAAAGATCTTTGTCAATTCATTTGTGAAAATTATTGATATAAAGTTCTTCATAATGTTGTCTTTGTTCTTTCAAAAATCTGTGCCAGCTATCATGATGCCACCTCTCTCTTAGTCTCTTTTTCTTTGATTAAAAAATTTATTTATTTATTGTTTTTAGTTTATGTGTATGACTGTACTGACTGCATGTATGAAAGTATACCCGTGTCATGCAGTGCCCGAGGAGGTCAGAAGAGGGCGTTGGATCCCCTGGAACTGTAGTCATGGATGGCTGTTAGCCACTGTGTGGGCGCTAAGAATCAAACCTGGGTCCTCTGCAAGAGCAGCCAGTGCTCTGAACTGCTAAGCCATCTCTCCAGCCCCTGATTCTTTGATCCATCTGTTGTTACTGTTCTTATCAAATGTTAATATTTGACATGACTTAATCTTCCATTGTTCTTCATTTCAGCAACTTCCTCTCTGGTCTTTATTTGCTTTCCTGGATTTGGGGACTAACTTGTCCTTTAAAAATCTTATTTGTTTATTAAACTAGGAGTAAGATCTTCTGTAATACATAAATTAAATGTGTAAATATCTTATCAAATAATGCTTTAACGGAATCTTTGAAATCTTGCTTTAATTTTTATTCAGTTCATAATGCTTTGTAATTTCTTTTATAGTTTTGTTCTTGAACTCATAGACTATAGAGCAGTAGTAGAAAAGGGGGAAATCGTTTAGGGCTGGCTATAGGGCTAGCTTTAGATGGGAGAAAGAATTACATTGCTGCGTGTATGCGAAGGAGGCAAGGAAAGATACCAGTGAAGAGAGGATGTGTGAATAGAGGGAGGAGAAGATGAGACTTTGAAGACGTTCTTACTTCAGTTCCCTGGTTGGTGAAGACAGAGGGAGGCTTTCTACCATGAGTAAGGCATACGTAAACTAAGTGTCGTAAGGATTTAAGATGAGATTTGTGAAGAATGATGATGAGAAAAAACCACGGGCACACAGCAGTCATAGCAGCAATATCTAGGGGCAAAGATTGTGTGTTTGGAAAAGCACATTGTGTGGTTGCTCTCCTGTGTTGCCTAGCTGCCCAGATGTGGTACCAGAAGGAAAGCCAGATTTAAGCAATTCGTGTTTAGGACTTGGGTGAACTCATTTGGAAGAAGTGCAATGGAATGAGAAACTATAACTTATGGATAATGGATGAAGAGAGGCTTTATGCTGAAGGAAAAGGAGAAGCAAACTGGTCAGTGAAAATGGATGCAGGAAGCAGTGGGCCAAGGGATTAGCATTTCTTATGCTTGAAAAACAGGTTTGAAGGACTTGACAGCGAGAACAGGAAGTTGAAGTGGGTTATGTGGTCAGTTTGTGGGATATTGGAGATTAAGTTTTCATCAGTGAAGCAATTTTGTGGGGTGACCAGTTTCAGGGCGTGGTTTTGCATGTACATGACAGAATTGGATCAAAATTGAGGGTTCTTGGCATGAGGAACCTTGGAACTGCAAGGTAAGGCATTTTATGGGCACGTACATGGACTCTGAAATCACTCAGGATGATACTATGACTAGGTGTGGTGAAAGTGTGAATCAGAAGCTGTTTCATGTTTGGGGATAAATGTGGACAGTTGGATGACAGGGCAAGAGAAAGGCGTTCAGGATTCTGTCCTATAAAGCACACGTTGTGGATGCAGAGTGAAGCTAGAAAGCTTGCAGAATGCTGTCTTCCCTCCAAGTGCAGAGAGGCTTGGAGTGTCACCTGCCCTAGACAGGACTGTGTGAAGGGGAAGCACCCAGCAGGGCATTCTGATGTGGGCTCAGTGAGGGTGAAGGAAGACTTCCTTCTGAAGGTGGAAAGTGAGGGAAACTTTGATCCAGAAATGGGATTGTAGAAGTGATAACAGAAAAGTTTGGGGTGAGTGGGGAAAAGGGCATTTATTTCTCATATGGTCCAAATACTAATTTAACGTTAATGGTGAATGTCGTGATAGCAGATTGTTGGGCCTTACCTCTGGGAGAGAGACTGAAGGTGGCGGGAATGTGAGGCATGGTAGAAGGCACAGACTTCAAGTTTCCAAGAGGAGTTCAGATGTATTCAGTGCCGATTCCGATGTTCCAAATGGTACAAGAAGCCTGGTAGCTCTCGCAGTTCATGAACTTATTGCTTGAGACCTCTTTTAGTTCAGGGCAGTGTAGCACATTCCATTTCAAATATTACAGAGTAAGACATTTTCCCTTCCTGATGACTAAGATGCCGAATGATTGTCTCATGAGCTGTAGTTTCTGAGCTTCCCACAGAAGTAAGAACAGTCTAACTACTCTTTGCCAGGGCCAGCACAGGAAACACGGCAGCCATGGAACCCAGCTGAACGCTTGTGTCAAGAGCTCTGAGGTTGTCCCTTTTCATCCCCTTAACTGTGTCCCTGTCAAACTAGTCCAGTGCCGTTTACCAGGTAAGAAGACATTAGGCCAATGGCCTTGTTTCTTCTTGCCTCAGTTTCCTCTTCTGAAGAACACAGAGAATAATAAATACCCACCTTTCAGAACTAATGTGATCCCTAAAGCTAATGTATTCTTTTTTTATTTTGGATTTATTTATTTTTATGTGTATGAGTGTTATGCCTGTATACATGTAAATGCACCTGTGTCATGCAATGCCCATCAGGACAGAACAGGGCAGAAAATCCCCTGGAACTGGAGTTACAGACAGTTGTCAGTGACCATGTGGGTGCTGGGATTCGATGCCCGGTCTTCTGCAAGAATAGTCAGTACTCTTAACAGCTGAGCCATCTCTCCAGCCCAGCTAATACATTCATAGTCCAGAGCCAGACATGCAGTAGGTTTTTTAATAAATTACTTTTATTAAATGCAGTGGCAGTTACTTTTACCAAGAGGATCATATCAGAATCATACTAGAGTTTAACATAAACACATAATCTTTGCAACAATTTTATAACATGGCTCTTAGCTATGACACTTGCTAGATGAATAAATTAAAATTTAGTATGCTTCCAAAGATTGCCCAAGGTCAAATCTTAGCAAGTAGCAGGCATGCAATCTTCAAGTATTCTTTCAATACTGTTAGATGATCCTGTGCACGTTGTTTAGAAATGAAAGGAACAAATTTCAGAATTTTTCATTATTTCTATGGTTTGTGATAGTGGCTGAGGTCAGGTAATTTTCTTGGGTGAGTCTCAAACCCAAGCTGAACTGAACTCCTTAACTCGTTCAACTTTTAAGAGTACAAAGAGAGATGTGCACAGGTAAGATAATTTCTAGGTAAGGGAAAAAAAATACTTAGAGCAGTTGGCTGGTTTATTCATACAGAGCTCAGCAATTAGGCTCTAATTAGATAATCAAAGCTGAGCTGAGGGAAAGTGCAGTTGATTTGTACTGTCAAGGGGGAACATTGAAAATCAGAAATTTCACACAATCATGCTGTTCCTGATCCAAGCACATCAAAATTCATTTAGCTAGCAGCGAGCAGGGGCACCCCACCAACTCCCTTAATTACAGCACTGGGGCCTTCCATAAAAACACTGGAGGAGTGCAATATCTGTCAGTTCATAAATCATGTGAGTCTATATTCCCTCTTGGGTGGACATTTTATTGCAGACCAGAGCAGGATTTTTTGCTGGACATGTAAACGTCCTTCATTCATTTACTCATTGAGCATGAAAACACCATATTACTTGGGGATGCTTTTTCATAATTCACAATCCCCCAGTATTTTCTTGCCCATCCCATGGCTGAAGTATTTCCATTTCTAATGACCTTGTGGGGACATAGCTCTATGTTGCCCCCCACCCTGAGTTTTAGATGGGTCCTTGGAGTGGTGGGATTCTATCCCTTTCTGGTAGAAATGAAAAGCAAAACAAAACAAAATTCCAGAGCATTGAGAAGTATTTGATAACTTTTCTGATAATACACAGCTAGATGATCAAAGGTTAACAGGAGAATGATCAAGATCAGAGACCATACTTTGAAGAGGAAAACCAGTGTTGGAGGACCAGGGTAACTTTGGAAATAGATATGGCATTTTGGGGGATAGGGAAGAAGGGAAGAAGTACTAGTATTCATTGTGTGCCTTGTGGTTGACTAAGAAAAAGGTTGCTTACTTGGCAAGATGTCTGGTATGCATGGTGTGCTAATTGAATGATGGATTTTACAGGCCCGTTTTTCAATGTCACATCAATGTATTTAACAGGGAACAGGACATTTTCTCCATATTTCCTGCTGAATTCACTACCCTTTACTAATTACCCCACCCCAGCCCAAACCCATTTCAGAACTCACCTAGGTGGTGGCCATGATCAACTCTGACCAGAATGCTTTTGCTGCTATACATGCAGTCAGCTCCCAGGGGCTTTCCTCTCTTCATATCCAGCTCCTACCTTCAGCCTATCCCTGACCTCTGCCTCCAAAGTCCCTTCTAGGCTGTCAACTTGCCACGTTTTGGAGATGGAGACACTTTCTTATTTCTCTCAGACCATTCCTGTCTCCCTGGTATTCCCATCTTTGTCTCACTCCAGAGTCTTTGGTGAGAGCCATATCCCCGATCCAAGCTTGAGATAGTTGTTTCAGGTCCCAGAGGAGTCCACTGGGAATGGTTGCTGATGAGTGGCAGTCAATACTAGTACTCTCAAATATCCATCAAGTGCCTATATTTTTTTATTTCTCCCAGACCAAAGCAGAAGTAGGCCCCTGGAAACACAGAATGATAAAGGGATGCAAGTTTCATGACCGCACATGAGCACATTGTGATTACACAGTAAGAATGTGGGTGAGTCAGATTCCTTTCTGTTTGGGTCATCTGGTCTTAGGATCTAGAGGTTGATGTCTAATGGAAATCTCTTTAGATACCCTCAGATGATCTGATTGGGTGTGATCCTTGCTCTGTGCCTGTCTCCCCTCATCCTAGACAAGCATGATCTGGGGTTTTCCGTTTTTTCATGTTGTTGTTGGTTGTTTTTTTTTTTTTTGTTACATTTTTTTGCAGATGGCTTTAGCAGAATTCAGAACACTATTTGGTGCTTAGTTATTTTCCCACTTTTAAGGGATAATTTTGGGGCTGCACTTTGCCTGATTTCCCAAATGAAATTGCCACTTGATTTCACATATGGCTTAGACTTGAAGAAACCACTGTCTTCTGTTCCCTCTCCCACACTTTAGATTTGATATTAAACTGTTGGCTGTTGAGATAAATTATTTTCATATGCTGACCTTGAGATTTGTCTAAGTTCTCTTAGACACCAAGTATCCAAAATAATTTTTGTGATTTTTGCTTAGTAAATAAAACAAGGCAGTAAACACTTTAAACCATTACAAAATCACTATATTTTTGCCTGCATCAAAAGAAAAAGTTTTAACAAATTGATTTTTCTTTTACTTAAAATGGCAATAGTTTAAAAAATATTTAGTTATTTTTATTTGTAAGTTGTAGTAGTTACTTTTGTGTTGCTATGATAAAACCACTGTGACTAAGGGAACTTACAGGAAGAGTTTATTTGTGTTTACAGTTCCAGAGGAACTAGAATTCAGTATGACAGGGAGGCATGATGAGGTGGCCAGAGCAGGTGCACAAAGCTAAGCACTCACATCAAGCAGGGACAAGAAGAAGAGAGCCAGTGGAAAGCTGACAAAGCTTAAGAACTCTCCAAGCCCACCCCTAGTGACACACTTCCTCCAGCAAGGCCAAACTCCTAAAACCTCCCCAAACAGTGCCACCATGTGGGGGCAAAATATCCAAATACTTGGAGCCTATGGGGGGCATTCTCATTCAAACCATCACTTAAGTGTATGTACCTACATGAGTTAATTTATGCCATGTGCAAGTAGGAGCCAGTGGAGGCCAGAGAGTGTGTTGGACCCCCTCAAATCGGTGTTACAGGTGATTGTGAGCTACCCGGTGTGGATGCTGGGTACTGAATCCCAGGTGCTCTACAGGAGCAATCAGTACTCTTAACCATGGAGTCACCTCTGCAACTCCCAAATGAAAACAATTTTAATAAGTCTCATGGTGGGAGGTCACAGACAACTAAAAACATTGACCATATCAAATAGAAGAAGCCAGTGTGAACATTTAATATTGCTTTTCAAATGCTAAGGTTAATCATTTAGCTTTTGTAGCCACTCCAGCGTTCAGGCTGAGTCAGTTGCTGCATAAGGCTCAGGGTTACTTATCACTGCCAGGGACTTGTGTTTCTGTACTTTGCCAAGATTATGGGAAGACTGATGCTGCTTTGCCAAAATTCCAGTGAGACAATGTCTTACCAAAATAATTGTATCAGATATATGACACCATTAAGCAATTTTAGTGAAAGAGTTAGAAGACTTTTTTTTTTTTTTTGATGTTTGAGAGAGGGTCTCCTATAGCCCCAGCTGGCCTGGAACTTACTATGTAGACCAGGCTGGCCTCGAACTCACAGAGATCCTCCTGCCTCTGCCTCCCAAGAGCTGGGATTAAAGGCGTGCACCACCACACCCGGCTAGAAGACTTTTTAAAACCACTGCAATTCCCAGTCCTCCTTCAGCACAGAATCCTCCCTGACTGCCTCCTCTTCCTCTTCTTCCTCCTACAATGGGAAGAAGTATCTAGACTGGGATTTCAGCTTGTCAACCATCTGGCCTGGAATAGCCAGCAAAGCAGCAACATGCAGCTGTTTTTAGGGTAGCCAAACTGTAAGTGTACAAGACAGCCACATCTTTTCTTCTTTTTGATTGGTTTATAATTATTCCGAGTTCATGAGCACATTGTTTAAACTTGCTTTTCGAAAACCTCATTAATCTTTGCTCTTGGTTCATCTCCTATTTCCAAGCATGACCTCACCCCAAATTCTACCCAGTTGTTAGCAGCTTTAAAGTATTTTCATTTCTCAATCCAAGAGAATCAGTGTTTGGAAGATGCCTGAGTTGGTGCTTGTTTCTGAGGTTTTCAAAATGAATCACTGGAGTGTGGGGATTTGGTGTGGATTATGAGCCAAGTAATTATCTGAATGTATTTAGTGTCAGAAAGGAGGGCTTTATACAGAATTAAAGCCCAGGCCCTGGAACCTGAGCTTATCATAGGCTAGTGATCAAAGTTGTTTTCCTAGCTCTCTCTTAGTCCTTTGGTATGTCTCTCTCCCTAGCTGACTTCCCTATTGTTTCAAAGATGATTTGGGAGTAAGATTCAAAACCAGGAACTGAGGAATAAATTCTGACTCATATTTATCACTCAGGATCTAAATTCTTATCTTTATTCTCCAAGAGTCCACCTGCCTTTCCTTTTTCTCTCTTCAAATGATAACACTGACCTGCTTGGTCCCATAGGCCGAGTTTCTCATCTGGCCTCACAGATCACTTGTAGGCCATGAACTATAAGTTATATGCCAAAACACATCTTCAAAGATTGAGTATCTGTTATTATTATTTTTTTTTTAGAAGATGGGGAACTGCTTTTAGTTTTGTGTTAATATTTTTTCTCTATTTTTCTAGATGCTACAGCTAATCGAGTCCTCAGAAAGTTCAAGTTGTTATCTCTTATTAGATTTGCGATAGAACTTTGGGCTAAATGGCTTTCATCTCTGAATACTCTCAAACAGTGGCATTGATGCTGAGATCCTTTCATAGTTTAAGAAATGGTAATTCATTGAACTGGGATTAGCTGAACTAAAAAATCGATGGAGATTAGTCTAAGAATCAAACTAGAGTATTTCTCTTAAATTTCCTGATGAGAGAAAGAAAAGGATAGAATTTAAAGTGGGATTAGTTGAGAAATCAGTAAAAAGAGTGCCCAAGAAATTGCAAGAAGTGGTACAGCCCTGCACTCTGGGTTTCCTTCTTTATTTGTATATAGTTGTACCTTTTCAGATGTGCCAAAGGTTATAAAAATAAACAAAGGAATCGCTCTTCCTTACAGGACGAAAGGAACAGAGACCAAGAATAAAAACACCTCTCTTTTCTTCCTCTCCTTATGTAATGACTATATGCAAAGTGTGATAGGTTTGGTGACCTAAAGGGCAATAGAAACACTTCTGTGGCACTTTCTGGCTACCTGTGCTTTGTGTTTTACAAGCCTCATTTAATCCTTTCTATAGTCCTTATAAAGCATCAGATAAATATCCCCATTTTAAAGACCATAAGGTTTCAAGAGGCTAAAATGTCCAGGGTCCCATTGCTAGTAACCAGAAAAGCTGTTTTGCTCAATCCCAGCCCATATGCTTAGAAGCACTTTCAGTGCTCTTTGCATGCTTGGCACAGGGTATCAGTTCTGTCTCCCTTTGGAAACTGGTGCTTGTCCAGAGACTGTAAAGTGACAAGGTAGCTTGAGGTCAACAAGAAGAGGGGAACATGGGCTCTGTGATACATCACTCACCAGGTCATCTTCCTCTCACAGGGCTTATGGCACTAAAACTTTTTTCGAATGTTATTCTTAGAGAATTAAAGAAAAGTTAACATAATAGGAATATAGTACTTTAGGATGAGTTAATTGGAAAGTATTAATATGATATGGCATACTTAAGGTTGTGCTAGGTGCACATTGGAAGTAGTGTTTAAAGACACATGGAGGGCCTTAACAAAGAACTTAGTACTTCAGTATTGAAGAGGAAACTAGTAAGGGTCAAGGGACATATATATATATATATGTATTATGATTCTGAATGTGAATGATGTTTAAAGAAGGGGAGGGCTTGAGATGGTCTTTAGTATGCTCTTTGAAGAATACAAAATACCGTGGCTTAGAAAATTGAAAGAAGTCAGCAAGCAGAAGGAACTGGAATGCCAAGAAGAAAAATAGCTATTATTTATTATATCCTGACTGTACACCTAGTGGTGAGCCAAGTACACAGGGAGGAGCTGCTAGGAACACTGGGAAAGGCCTAGTACTGGCAGCACAACACACAAAAAGATGTGTGGCTGGTCAGTTCCTTGTCATCTGTATGGCATCAGGAGGGCAGAGTAAGTATATTAAATGTGGTTTCATATGATGTAAGCAAAATGTTTAGTTTTAAGTCTTAGGTGATGTCTAGCTACTTAACTCATTGCTTTATCCAGGTACGCATAATTGGGTTTTCTTGAACCAAATACAAGTACAGATTAAAGTTCTGAGTAAATCGAGGCAGGCTCTCTGCCTGTTTGACAGGACCATCATACCTGTTTGATGTGCATCAGCTTTCCCTCGGATCCAGATGATAGAGAAGGAGTCCTGGGAATTTCTTTGTGAAGCTCTACTCAGCCAGATTAATTCTGTCATCCATGTACTCTTAATGTTTTTCTCCCCTTTTAAATTTATTTCTCATCATACACAAAGTAAGTAACCCAGGAGACAAGGTAAAGATTTCAGTGCCCTTAATGACTGAACCCCAGAAGCCATGAACTACCTTTCATAGTATCATAATTACTAAGGAAATTCAGAAGTTCCAAGGTTCAAGAGAAATTACAATACATCCCCTGACTTGAAGGAGGATGTTAATATCTGCTTAGTTACTTTCTTTGTTGCTGTGACTAAATAACTGACCAAAGCAAGCTAAGTATGGAAGAGTTTATTCTGGCTCACAGTTCAAGGTTATAGTCTATCATTATGGGGAAATCACAGCAGCAGAAGCTTGGGGTACCTGATCATACTGCATCCATAGTCAGGAAGCAGAGAGTGATGAATACTTGTGCTCAGATCACGTTCTCCTTTTTATCCAATCCAGGATCCCACCCCAGGAAATGGTGCCACCCACAGTAGGGGTGTTTTTCCACCTAAATTAACCCAAACAAGATAATCTCCCATAGGCATGCCCTGAGGATGGTTTCCCAGGTGATTCTAGATTCTCTCAAGTTGATAATGAGAGTGACTATCACAACATAGTGTAATAAAAGCATGCTAGATGGAATGTTTTCTGATGTGGTCACATTTGGAAAATGTAATTTGCTGAAATATGGATGTGGCTACACAAAATTGTCACAATATTAATTGGATATTACTTGTACTGGTTAATTTTTTGTCCCATGACACAAACTAGAGTCCTCAGTTGAGGAATTTCCTCCATCGTATTGGCTCTGGTCATTTCTGTGAGATATTTTCTTAATTGCTAATTGGTGTGGAGAAGCCCAGTCCACTGTGGGTGGGGCCATCCCTGGGCAGGTGGGCCTGGGCTGTATAAGACAGGTAGATGGGCAACCCAGGGGAAGCAAGCCAGTAAGCAGCAGCATTCCTTCATAATGTCTGCTTCAGTTCCTGGCTCCAGGTTACTGTTTGAGTTCCTGCCTTGGTTTCTCTCAATGAAGGAGTGTAAACTGTAAGCCAAATAAACTCTTTTCTCCCCCAAGTTGCCTTTGGTCAGTGTTTTATCACAGCAATGGAAAGCAAACTAGAACATTACTAAATGAATGTTTTCTTTTTTAAAAAAATATTTTATTATTTTTGTTTTATGCATATGAGTGTATTGCCTGCATGTATGTGAGTGCACCCATGTTGTACAATGCCACGGAGGTCAGGAGAGAGCTTTGGATTCCCCTGGAACTGGAGTTAAAGATGGTTCATAGCCACCATGTGCGTGCTGAGAATTGAACCTGGGTCCTCTGCAAAAGTAATCAGTGCTCTTAACTGCTGCACCATCTCTCCAGCCCCAAATGAATGTCTTCTTAAAGAATAAATCTTTATGCATTTTCTTTTAGTTAGAATGTCAAGATATACTTGAATGATTATTGGAAATTGTCAAACTGAGCTGATCTTGTCTGCCCTTACCTGATGATATCTGCCATATAAGAACCCTCGAAATTCTAGAATTAAAAATATTTTAAATTTGAAACCATTTCAAATTTATACAAAATTTAAGACTAGTACAAAGATCTACCTCTGTCAGTTCATGTGGATTCCTCTGTTTAAATTTTCATCTCATTTTCTTTTATGTCATCTTTTCATTTAACTCTTACAGTCCTTAGTAATCACCATCAAGTTCATGAAGGTTAAAATAGATACTGTGTTATTACCTAACATATAGATAATATTTAAATTTCAAAAATCACACTAACAGTGTTTTCATATTGGTTCATTTTCCCCCTGAACCAGCATGCAGTCTGGGATCACAGGTTGCATTTAATTGTAGTGCATCTCACTATGCAGCCTAGACTGGACTGGAACTTGTTACTGGCCTCGAACTCATGATTCTACTGCCTCTGCCGCCCAAGTGCTATGATTGCAGGAGCAACCCACTACTCCTGGCCTTAGGGCATGTCTTGTTTAAGATAATATATGTACATTTTTTATTTCTACACTCACTTAATTGCAAAGCAATAGACTATGAACCAAAGCTCTACACTTAAAGGAAGGGAGGTTCTGTTGAACACTGAGCTGGGAGGGTGGAGCACTTGTGAGATACCAAGATAGCAAGACCACTGAGGGAGGTTCAGCATAGGTGGGGTACCACTTTCTGATTATCAGCAGCAAACAAAGAATTTCATTCTGAAATAACATTTATACCATCTGGAGGTAACCAGACCTATAAATCTCAGTTGATATTCCAAGCCTGACATGGTTTTGGAAACCATCTGTGTTTTTTAGCTCCAGCTCCATTATAAGGAGTCCAACTAGTCAGGCTTCCCTATCTTGCATGAAATAGGGATGGTCTAAACATTCCATGACTTAGTCTCCTGGTTATAAGAATGGGGGACCAGAAAAGGCAGAAGAGGCCCTGGCCATGGTACTTCCTAATTAACTTCTTTTGATGACTTTAACTGACATATTGCATAGCTCCAAGTCCTTTGTATTTCCTTGACCTTTCCTGATTTGTAAGATAAAAAGCTGAGGCTAAATTATCTCTAAGTTCTCTTCTAGTTTTTATGTTCTGTGAAATCTTCTTTGCCTAAATCTTTAAAATGTGAATTAAACTCACAGGTCAATATAAATTACCAGAGGGGCTGGATATATTACAGAATCAAAATCTTCAGAGCCCCAGCAAGCTTGCTTTTTGGAGCATGCTTTCTTTTTACAGCTGTGAAGAGAGGAATCAGCACACAAGCTATAACTTCATATGACTAATGGTAACCATAGCGACCACTAAATATTCCTTCTAGACCTTGCATCTGCACAGCTCACTGGAGCAGAGGAAATAAACGTTGCTGCTTTGAAAAATGATAAAAATAATCTCAGCTAGCTTCCGGCTGGGAAGGAAAGGGGAGATCTTACACCTGAAGGTCAAGCCTTTTCATCTCGGTATCTCCCCAGGGCTTTGTTGAGCCTCAGAAACTTTGGTACTTACAGAATGGAGAGGTTGCAGTCCAGAGGGTTGAGCATTAGGCTACTGAAACACTTGACTAATCTTTAAAGAAGCTTCTGGGATCCTGACGATGTTTGCCAGGTTGGTGTGATGACCCCTATTTTGAGAATCTGAAAATGACATTAGAATACCCAGAGAGAATCCCCCAGACATCCAGCAACTCTAAATGTCAGGTTGTGTTATTAGTTTAAGGGAAGAATAATTACAAGACTGGTCAAGGTCAAGTGGAGGCCTGAAAAACAGACAGAGACCAAGAATGAGGAGGTTTGTATAAGAGAGTGGGGTATTCGAAGACACAGAGGCCCAGGAAGATCAAAGCTCATGCTTGGAGACCAGGAACTTGTGCAGGGAAGCTGGGTATACCAAACCTATGAATTACAGAGAATGGGAACAGGCTGATAGCACCTTGGGTAAACATGGAGCAGCAGCCAGGAATTCTTGTTTTTTTTATGATTTGAGTATTCTCAAACACATATCATGTGTTTTGATCAAATTCACCCCCTCCCATTTCCTCTCTTTCAATTCCTCCCCTATTTCCCCCACCATTTTTTCTCCCTTCTTCACATCTTTTTCAAACCCACTGAATCCACTTAGTGCTGCCTGTATGTGCTTGGGTGTAGGACCATCTACTGGAACATGGGTAGTCTCTCAGGGGCCCTATCATTGAAGAAAAAGGGGCTCTTTCCCAGCATCCATTAACTGCCAATAGATCCTCTGCCAGGGGCTTCATAAGCCCTTCCTGTGTCCATGCTGGTATTCTGTCTGGCTTGATCTTGTGCAGGTTTTCTGTATGCAGTCACAGTTACTGTGAGTTCATTATATGCAACAGCTCTGTCACATCTAGCCAATACTCTTTTGATGCAGACATCCTCTACCTCTCAACCAGGGCTTTAAAAAACCACCAGTACAACTAAGACAGCCTTACAGTAAATGTAAATGAATCCATCAGTCACTGGTAGGCCTATGAGGATCTAGGGATGGCATGGCCCATCTCAAAAGGTCAGTCTATTGTTAGCAGGAGAGAGAGGACAGATCCAGAGCTCTCACATTTCAACACAAGCTAGAAGTTTGAATGTATTTAAATGTGAAATTTCTTCATTTTTAACGTGGTCATGATGTGCCTTGCCATTTTGCAACCTCTGAAGTTATGGTTCCTTTTGGAGAATGAAAGTAGGATGTGGTGGAGAAATGAGGTTCTCTAGAAGGATCTGTGCAAAGACCACAAACTTTCTAAATTCAATCAAGTTAATGTGGAAATGGAGCCTCAGGGGAGGTTTGATTATGTGTGATAGGCTCTGAAAGCTTAGACTCTACTTAAATGGTTACATTGTGCTTGGTTTGGACAAAGGATTTGTCAATAGAGACAGTATAACAGATTTGAATGTGGGGTCTGGAGAAGTACACACAACAATCTATTTCCAAAGACTGTGACACTTTTAAAGGCTAGTCTGTCTCTTACAGTACTCTTCTCCCCAACTATTTCCAACTGAGTTTCAGTAGACACCAGTACAAAGAACTCGGGGCTGAGCCAGTCCTTTGCTTTGGAGGGGTTTGGGTCCATAGATAAATAATGACCCCAGACAAGAGTGAAGAGCAAGGAGCTAGAAGGAATGAGCAGTCCTGAAAGAGGTAACAAACAAACAAACAAACAAAACAAACAAACAAAAAACGGAACCCACAAATTTGGCCCAAAGGGGAGTAGTCTGAATATTGCTTAATGAAGCTTGCATTTGGGTTCTCACAGGAAGCAGTGTATCATTTTAGCTTTTTGAAAAGCACAATTGCCTTCTAAATCACAGAATTACCAAAAGGAGATCTGAAAAAACTTGAGAAAAGAGGAACTTGTAATCATAAGGCCAGATAGAGCTGAAGAGGCATTTTGCACAGTGAGGCTAGTCAGTGAGATGCTGTCATATGGGGAATTGCTTTGATGCATTGTGAGGCGTCAAAAAGATCTTTTTCCTCCCTTTCTTAAGGGTTGAATCTTTAAGCCTGATGAACTGAGAATAGACAAATTAACATGATAAAAGTCATAGCAATTTATTAGCATGTATATGTCCATGGGAGACATAAAATGTGAAAATTTGAAGACAGGCCAGATAGTTGAGGCTTTAACACACTCTCCGTAGGGGAGAGGGAATGAGGTGTGCGTGTGTGTGTGTGTGTGTGTGTGTGTGTGTGTGTGTGTGTGCATTTGTATGTGGGTAGGCACATTGAGAGGGAGAGTCAATGTATATCAGGATAAATGAGTGAGTTTGCTATGGTTTGTCTCTGAATATCTTCCAGAGGCTCATGTGTTAAATGCTTGCTCCCCAGCATGGTGTTACTGGGAGGTGGTATAAACACCAAGAGGTAGGAACTGTTGGAGGTCTGCTAGTCATTACTAGTGTCCTTGGAGGCACTGTGGAACCTCAGCTGCATTTTCTCATATCCTTACCATGAGATAAATAGCTTTTTTGTGCCATGTGCTCCTGCCATGATATGTTGCCCCAGACTCAAAGCAATGGGGTCAATCTATCATAGGCAGAAACTGCAGCAATTCTGGCAGAAGTCTCTTTAGGTATTCTAAAGAGAGTCACTTGTCTCCTTCCCTTTGGCTATTAGTCTATTGAAATAATGGGCCCAAGAAATTAGGATTTCTTTAGGAATCTCATGCTGGAATAAAGAAAAGACTGAAAAGCCTGGTGCCAATCAGAGGAGGAGCTTGTCTTTTGTAAAGAGATTTCACATGGTTTTGGCAATTCAACAGATCACCTCTCAGGAGAGACTGGAACCAAGACAGTGATGGGCCAGTGATGGATGGGACTGCACCTTGACCAGGAATGCTTAGTTATATACCTTTTGTCCTCTAGTTATGTCAGGACCTTATGTCAGGACCTTATGTCAGGACCCTGAAGATGGTCTTTATGGGGTGTCACTGGACCGCTTTATTTGGCCACATAGACTAAGTCTCCTTTATTTGCTTTCGACCATTACTTGTCTTTTTAACTGGCCTATTGTGGTCAGGTGACTGTGTGTATGGTGCCAGGGCTGCCAGGATCCAGGTTCTGACCCTGAAAGCTCTGGTAACAAAATCTCTAAAACTGATCCCCAAATAAGCCTTGTCTCTTTATTAGTTGATTTATGTCAGGTATTTAATTAGAGTTACAGAAAACTGACTGACAAGCTTGAAAAATAAACAGTGAATTGTCTTGGACAAAGTTCCTCTGAGCTTAGGTACAGTGGGTGATTTTCAGCTCTTCTTCTGTAATATGACTTTCACCTTCCTTGGTTAATGAAACTTGAGAAAGAAAATTGAAGCTGACCAATATATATTCCTCCTTATTATTCTGGTCTTTAGATAGATGAGGGAGCTTTACAGACAGCACTTCCTGCACTATAAAATAAAGGGTCTCAGATGCGGGGCTCAGGGGAGACACTGATGCTACAAGTATTTGGGGGAGTCCCTTCACGGTTGCCAAATGATATTGGGAAAATTGGGGACCATAATTGGGGTTCTTAGTCTCATTAATAAAAGAATTTAAGAATGGACTCCAATGGAAGTTCAAGCATAATTTTGTTATAAGCTAAAAGAAAAACAGTCCAGTGCAGGCAAGCAGTAAATCTCAGCAGGTGCCCAGAGGTGGAACTAGAGGTCAGCCATATGGTGGCAGGCAGTCACATGTGGGAAGGGGACTTGAGGAAAAGAGTAAGGAAGCCCAAAGTACTAGAACAAAACATACTTAGGTTCTGGCCAGCATAAGAAAGACAGAAATAAAGAAAAGGGAAAGTTGGACCCTCCTAAGTCAGGACTCATGGTGGCTGCCCTAAGGAGTGGGAATTCTGGGAAGGAAAAAGTACAGTACTATTATTATTATTATTATTATTATTATTATTATTATTAAATAATTATTCCTCCTATCCTTTTAGTATGGCTTAAGGTGAACCTGTCTTCCTAGGGGTGGTTCTGCCTTTCTGACAGGTGGGGGCTGTCCAGGCCATTGACCCTGTCCAATAGGAATGTTAGGTCTGCAGCTAGGCCAGAGAGTTCATTTTCTTGACTAGAAGGATTTTTCCCTTAATAGGCCTTACTGCTACTCTAACACTGAGATAGATTATTGGGGGTAAGAAGTTTATTAGAAGAGTTATTAAAACCAAGACAGCATGCAAGGACTCTGAAGAGGAATGAGGTCTCCATGGTAACATTGAGGTCCCTCCTTGTAGCCTCTGAGGAAGAATGAAGGTTTCACAGCCAGCGCCTTTGGTCAGGCTCTCTGATTCCCCAGCAGGCAGCTGGGAAGAGGGTTGGGGGTAGGATGTGTGGCCATCAGTAATACTTTGATATGTCTATGTCTGCAAACTCACTTCCCCAAGTGAGAAGTCCAGGCACCTGGTCATCGGTTAGGTAGAGACTCATAGACAGTGCTCTCAATAAGGATCCTTTCAGTATCTGTGAGGGAAGGGGCTGCTGCAACTGTCCTGAGCAGCAGTCTGGGCTGGATTGTAATACAAGAGAGAAGGCAGAGAAACTTGGAGAATTGCTTTTTCAGTTCAGCACGTCAAACACCTTATATTGGTGTGTCATTTGCTAAGCTCCAAAGCTATAGTAGATTGCAAGTACCATACTAGGCCAAGCTGCAGAAGTTACAGGACAGAAAGACTCACTGAATAAATGAATATGCTGGGATTGTATAGTTCATTGAATGAGCTTAAAACACAGAGTAAGAATCAAGTAGAAAGGAGAACAGAACTCAGGGCAGGGTAGCACAGGTGGAAAGACACCATGTTAGTGGGTTGGCTATAGAGTGTTCCCCATAGGCTCTTGTTCCTAAAGGTTGGCTCCCAGTAGGTTGTGTTATTTGGAGAGGTTGTGGAGGATCAAGGAGATGGGTCCTGGGAGGACGAAGAGTCACTGGGGAGTGCCTTTGAAGGTTATCCTCAGACCCAGTTTACTCCCAGTCTACTCATCCCTCCCCTCCTTGACTGACACAAGGTGAAGATTTTCCTCTGCCATCTACCTCTGCTTCTAGAATGTTTCCAAAACCCTTGGGGCCAAGGGACCATAGATCAAACCTCTGAAACCATGAGCCAAGAGGAATGTTTCCTTCAAGTTTATCTGTCAGGTATTTTGTTCATAGCTACACAAAAGCCTGGCTCTATACCACATTGCTCAAGTCTTATGTGATGCAGAGTTTGTGTCCAGCTTCTCTGCCTCATCAGCTTTCCCTCCTGGTGATACAGAGCTGAGGATTAGAATTGTCAAACAACAGGAGCATTCCAAAGATGGAAGATGCTTGAAGCTGGGGCACATTTCCTCTTTGGGAAAGATGCCCAGCAGGTATATCTGGACATAGCTGCAGCTCAGATAACCTAATAAACATTGGTGTAATTATTTGCTATTTCTTTGTAGAGAATACATGGAGTATCAGACATGTGTAGATGATTTAGGGATGGAATAGTCTTTGACTAATAAGTGATATGACTCATGTTTTACTAATACTTAAAGGTTAGTTGGATACTTTTGATGACACCTAGTGTCCGTTCTCAGGTCCTGTTCTTCACCAGGTAAAGAAGTACAAGGTAGTAGAAGTCTGAAGTCACAGCACACAGCCAAGGTTTATTGAAACAGAAATAGTACTCTACACAGCAAAGAGACAGACTCTCTGTAAAGGGAGGGGCCAGAGTTGGAGCACCACCTACCCTGATGGAGTCTGGGCTTTTAAATAGGGTAGAGTGGATAGGACTGGGCATCCCTTTCCCCTTTGGATTGGACAGGACAAGATGCATGCTGTTGATTGGTTCACTCATATGAAAGCAGGAACCTGATTGGGTAGAGAAAAGGCAGAAAGTTTGAAATTCCCGACAGAGGGAGACTGTCAGCCTGGGAGAGTAGGTGAAGCCAGTCCAAAGAGCCAACTTTGGATAAGAACCTAGAAATGGGCCATCTTGGATGAAAGTGGAAGTAATTGGAGCTCAGGTGAATCTAGCCTGGGGCCTCCTTCCCTGGCTGTCTGCCTGATTTAGAACTATCTCCTATTCTTCAGTCTTCAGGCCATTGACAGTACTATGTGTATGATAAGTTCTGCCGAGGTTTTGAGGTTCTTTAGCCCTTTTCCAGGAAGGACTCCTGTTGGAAGGTAGGCAAGGGTGGCCAGGAATAAAAAGTCTCTGCTACCTTGGCATGAAGGGAGTGTGGCTTTTTCTGTGCAATTGAAATAGATTCATATGAGAAAGTAGTCAGAATGGGAATGGGTCTGAGTCTCTCCTCTTAAGAACTAAAGTAGCACCATTTGGGTGTGGTCCTTTAGCCTACAAATGCCCCAGACCTGCAAATATAGGGTAGGATGAACTGAGGACAAAAATGAAAAGGGCAGATTGAGCAAGGGGACACGTAAAGGGAGGGGAGGAACACTCAGGGAGCTTGAAGGACCAGGGGAAGATGTCCTGTAGATGTCAGTCACTGTGCTCCCTAAGTCCTTGCTGAACTTAGAGGGGCTACTCATGTGCTAGAGGTGAGATTGTCTAGTTGACAGATACATTCATTAAGAAGGTAGACTGATGGGGCAAAGCTAGGGCACTGCCTCCATACAGAATGGAATGTCTAGTTCTCACTGCCAAGGACTGTTGTATCAGATAGAACATTGCCATGGGTCTCCTGTCTCAAGATCACGGCTCTCCAGGTTGAGTTTACACTATCCCACTAGCTGCCCTTTTCTTTCCCGAGGCGCTTGTAAGGGGTTTGCCTATGTGCACATTCATTTTCAGATGTCTAATTCTGACTCAGAAAATTGCTAGTTTCAACTCTTTTGCCAGATGGCTGAGGAAAGAGCAATTGACTGTTAGCGTTAAATGTCTGTGTCAGAGCCCGAAGCAGCAGATTCCAATTAACATAAAAAGCAGAGTGATCTCCTAACAAATGTAAGGACTGGAAATATAAAAAGGATGGAATTGTAAGAGTAAAATGATGGGAAGGGGATGAAACCTCATTCTAGCGCCAGAGGCACACACTGTACCTCCTCTCTCAGTTGCTAGCCTCATTATTGGGGTGCTGGGGTCCAAATGAACAGGAGCAAGAGGGGAATATCAATCAGTCCCTACCAGAGAGAATTTAATCCCCAGAACACCACCTGTGCCCTTGGTTTTTTTCCTGCTTAGCTGAACTGGAAGACAGTGATCCTTGGAGTCACGTGGCAGACATCTTTTTGTTTGGGTGCATGGAGCCTGCCATGGCAATTTCAAGGCGTTTCTCTGTGCTCAGATGTGAAGCATTTCACAGATGAGGTTCTGATCTTTTAAACAGATGATAGAAAGACTGCCTAATCTTTTAAAATTTATTTTTGATAGGTATTCTTTAAGATCAAAATAAAAAATTAAAATTTAGACCGAACATTAGTCCCATTCCACTTTCCATCTACTGTTTCTTTCTTCCATAACTAATAGTCATTTTACTTAGTCTCTTACTATTTTTTTCCAGTGCTTAATGCATACATGAACAGATATATTATTCTATTTTCCCCCCACAAAGGATAATTATAGACCCCATTTTGCACTGTTTTTGGGTTTTTTGTTTTTGTTTTTTCTTGGCTTTTAAAGACTCTTCACAATATCTTTTGGAGATTTTTCCATATTAACATATAGACTGTATCCATTCTTTCCTTTTTTTTGCATTGTATTCTATTTTATTTTTGCACTGGCTCATTTGACTAGGACCACATAACCATTGGATGCAGGTTGTTTCCAGTTATCTGCTTTGTTTTGTTTTCACTAGAACAAATAGTTCTCTAGCACACAGCTTCTTGAATTGTGGGTTACAACCCCTATGGGTCACTCATGTCACTGAATGGGCGGGTCATAAAAAAAAAATTGCAACAGTAAATGGTTTCTGAATGCTCAGCCACCAAAAATTAATCTAAAATCAAACACATACTCTGAGGTGTGTCTGGTAGTGCTCATTCATGTTGGATCACATGACCTGATTGAAACCTCTATTCTGAATACAAGAAGCTCACTTTGTATGCGGTCACACCATGCAGTGTCAATGAATGTGGCCTGGCACACCTTGGCTCAGATTCAAGACCACTATATGCATGAATTGTAGTGTTTTTACTGTGCAAAGTTTTCTGCTTTTATAGAAACATAATGGTATATTTATAAAAAAGACAAATTTTAATGGTTTTTTTTTGAAGCCTTCATTCATGTAAGTATCAGCATGTATTAAATTAGTGTACCTTTGGATGATTGTACTGCATTAGAATGTTTGGTTTTAAAACTTACTGCTGGAGTTGCTGACTTGAGTTTTGTTAAAAACCTGGTAAGTGAATTTTGGTTTGGGATTAGGACAGAATTTCTAACAATTTTTGAAATGACCCTAAATAGACCTCTACTATTTTTTAAACTATATATTTATGTGATGTGGTATTCTCAGCATTGATGATTATAAAACCAAAAGAGGGGCTGGAGAGATGGCTCAGTGGTTAAAAGCACTGACTGCTCTTGCAGAGGACCTGGGTTCGATTCCCATTACCCACATGGTGGCTATGAACCATCCTTAACTCCAGTTCCAGGGGAATCTGAAGCCCTCTCCTGACCTCTGTGGCATTGCACAACACAGGTGCACTCGCATACATGCAGGCAGTACACTCATACACATTAAAAAACAGCAACAACAACAACAACAACAACAACAAAAACCAACCAAACAAAAGAGTAATCAACTCTGAAAAATATTGAAGATGTTCTATAGCCTTCACTATTAAGTACTGACCATCTTTGGTAAATGGTAAAATGATATGTGTAACAAAGAATTGTTTTAAAACAAATTTCTTTGTGATTTATTACCAGTAAATGTTTGATTTGTATACCTAGATGCCCAGGGTTGTATAAAAATTCCTTGGGTGAACAAATGGAAAAAGTTCAGGAAGCTCTGCTCAAGTAGATCCCTTTCTACATATATCCTATGCAAAAGTGACTGCAGGGTACTTCCCCAGAGGAGGCATTTTCGGTCAAGTGCATCTGTGACCTTGGTGGTTATTTCCAGATGCTTTCCTTGGGGCTGACAACTTTGCTTTTTCTCCAGCTTTAGTAATTTGAGTATTGTCAAATTTCTCCTTTTTTTTTTCCTTAAAAAACTTCATTATTTAGGGGGCTGGAGAAACGGCTCAGTGATTAAGAACACTGGGTACTCTTGTAGCAGACCATACTTCAGTTCCCAGTACCCACATGGGGGCTAACAACTGACTGTAACTCTGGTTCCAAGAGACCTGATGTCCTCTTCTGGTCTCTGTGCATTGCACACATTGGTGCACTTACATACATATAGGCAACACACTCATACATATAAAATAAAAATAAATTAATTAATTAAAAATAATTATTTATTCTACTTTGCTCTTGTTTCTTGATAGATAAGTTCAAAGTAGCTTACTCTCTTATTATTATCCTTTCTTTTTAAAATATTTTTAATTTAATTTTTGTGCATTTCATATCTCTTAATCATCTTTCAGTCCCCTCCTTTATCTGCACCCCCATTATTCTTCTTGAGGTGATGGCATATTCTTATTTTTCTTTGTTTTCATGATCTCTCAGAGATGGATCATGACATAATGATGTCCAGGTCAGAAATAAGTAAATAACTAAATAAATATAAAAAGAATAACCTAATGATAATGGTACTGACAAAATGTCCACTTAACAGATAAAGAGAGGCAAACTAACTTGCCCAAAGAAAGGTTGGTTGAAGCTCAAGCCATTTGAAAAACCTTTGTGTATTTTTCCTAGATATAAATTATATCTGATTTTTAACTAGGCTATTAATCACTATCATTAAAAAACACCAAGGAAGTCCGAATCATTGGACTGTCTACCAGAGGTGCTGGATTGTGCTCAGCCGAGTTGCCTGGCTACTAGGTAAACAGAGACATTGAAAAGGATCTCCACCAGTGTTGGGGAAGAATGTAGGGAAGAATTAGGTTTTGTTTAAACACGTTGATGCTGTGAAGAGCAGCAAGGTTTGCTCCGTTTCTGCAACCAGAGCTGAGGAGTCTTGAGCAAGCCTCATTTACGTTTTCTGGGATTAGGTGCTGAAATGTAAACTGGGGGTCACTGTCTCTGATTTATCTCCCAGACAGGCTCTTTTGAAAACTTTTTGGTTCTTACTATCCACATGCTCTGACTTTTCAAGATGCACCTTCCCTGGGGAAAGCAAAGTCTTTGTTTAAAATATTTATACCAAGCATACAGTAAACGCAAATGGATGTAATCCAAGGGGGCATCAGCTTCAAGTCCTATTTTGATAGCATTTCTAAAGGTGGGGTGTGCCTGGTCTCTCAAAGACACTCAGCTTTAATCCCAGACCTGATGAGAAGAGGAAATTCACTGATTATGTTGTGAAGTCAAACTATTTCTCTCCTAAAATACTAAGGCTTATTGCTAGAGATGATTAAAAAGCTGAGGTTTCCTGTCTTTCCCTCTGATTGCATGATGGCAGGGCAGAGATCCACATAGGCAGAACATCCTTCTGTCTAAACCCAGAGGTGCAACCCTTTGGTGCTGGATTATCCACCCAGAGGTGACATCGATGGACCCCGAGGACAGAACAGACGTTTTCCTGCCTCTTCAGAAGGAAGCAGCTGCTTCTTTCTCTTGTCACTCCGAGATTCATTGCTCTTTGTTAATGTTTAAGACAGTCTGGGCACTGCTCTGGGAGAAGGCTGCTTTCCAAGTGCGGGGCTGTGGCTTCTCCTCTGTGTGACACATGACATGTGTTACTGAAATTGCTTATTTCCCCCTGTATTAATCTGCCTTTTGCTAACAAAAATTGGTCCCAGCAAAGAACCCATGAAACCTGAGAAAAGAAATTCTATTTTTCTCATCGTTGTTTATGTTGCATGGTTGACCTTAGGACAAATAGATGATCCTGCATTATCCAGTGGGCTGTCATGCAAACCTTAAAAGCTTAGAACCTTCTTTAGCTGGTGGCAAATACAGCTGAAGTAGCAGGGAAGATAGTGTGTTAGCTTCTTTCGTATTTATACAATGAAATTCCTGAAGTAAGTGAACCTTATGCATTAAAGTTTTGTTCAACTAAAAATTTTGGGGTCCAAGGACATAATCCCAGCACTGACTTAGTGCTATTGAACTTCATCTCAGTGGGCACAGTGGGAACATGTGTGTGAGCTACAGATTACCCTTAGACATAGGAAGCCGCAGCCAGCCACTGACTCCCACATTCCCTTTGAGGGCGCACTCCTCACTGCTCTGAGGGCCTGCTGCCAGGAGCTCCTGCCTCTTACGTGTTTTATAACTCCCCCACCCTGACCCCAATACTGTTACCTTGGGCACTAAGCTTCCACACCTAAACCTTTGTGGGGGGACATATATAAGCCATATCCAAACCATGGCAGAGAGACCTGAAGCATGAGGAGCCTTGACCCACCATCATTACCATTGAAGATGGAGGGGCAGAAAGGCCACGGAATGTGAGTGGCCTTTTAGAGCAGAAACAGACCCCAGCTGAGAGCTAGCAGGGGACTGGGGATTTCAGTCCTGTCAGTATGAGAAAATGAGTTTGACCCATAACCAAAATGAAGTTTTAAATGGATGCTTTCCTACAATCTTCAGGTGATACCTGTTGGTCGACCAACACTTTGATTTCAATGTTGGGACACCCTAAACAGAGAATCCAGTGAAATCAGCTTGGATTTTTGTTCTGCAGAACTGTGAACTAATAAATGAATATTGTCCTAAGTTCCTGAACTTGTAGTGTTTTTATGCAGGAGCAGATACTAGACCAAGTCACCACCCAGATTTTTCAGAATTCTGATTTTCCAGATTCTTCTTTGTGGACTCTTTTGCTGCATCCTATACTGAGGAAACGGTCTTAGCATCTCTGTCTCTGTCTTCATTTCAAGCAGTTGTATGACACCAGTGGCCTCCACTCACTTGGTTCTCTTTAACCTGCTGGTTTTGGCCATCATTCCCTTACTCACTCTACCACTGCTAGAGAAGAGGGTTTGCATACTGGTCAGGTTCTTGTTACCTCACTGCTCCTATTGTCTGGAACCAACCATCTAAGTCAGATTCTCTGTATCCTAATTCCATTATAGGAATCATTTCTGCCTGCATAAAGGTACTTTTTTTTGTTTTTGTTTTTTTGAGACAGGATCTCATGTAGCCCAGGCTGGCTTTAAACTCATTATGTAGCTTAGGATGACCTTAATCCCCTGATCTTCTTGCTTCTATCCCCCAAGAGTCGATCTCACAGGTTTGTGCCACTGCTTTCAGCTTCTTAAGGCACTTTTATTTCTTCTCTGAAGGCCTAGTCTATCTTGGTTTTTCTCCTTGCAGATATAAACATGAGAACACAGGATAATTGGGGCTTACATATGCAGGATCTCACTTGTATGCTGACTAGACACCTGACCATGTCACACTGTTTTAGAGATTTATTATTTCTCTTCTCTATTAGGTTATGAAACCATTAAAGCAGCAATATGTTTTCATCATTGTTGAAAACTTAGCTCATATCTCAGACTTTATATACAATCAATACTAGATCAATACTTGAGTGAAAATGGATTCAGCACCACCAAAGTAGTACAGTAACAGTTGTCATGAATGGATACACTTTTTAAAAAGTATATGAGTTATATCAGAGACATTTAATGATTTTAAAAAATCATAATCAGAAATAATTTCAAGAAAAAAAACACTGGTAGAAACGTGCCAAAGCAAATATAAGCTCCCACTTCCTCTTTAGTAAGCAGAGTATTTCTGGTATTTGAACCAATTAACATTATGTTCAAAGTTTGATGGCTTCAGAAAACACAAGAGCAGTACTCATTATTCTTGATTAGAAACCAATATTGGGCTGGAGAGATGGCTCAGTAACACTCTTGTGTTACTACTCTTACAGAGAAATTGGGTTCTGTTTCCAGCACATGACAGTTCACAACCATTTGTAACTCCAATTTGAGGGGATCAGATGCCTCTGCTGGCTTTGGTAGGTTCCTGCATGCTCATGGTGCACATAAATTCATGCAGGCTCACATAAATACACATAAATTATAAATAATCTTTAAAAAAGAAACCAGCTCTCCCACAGATCCCTGTATTCCATGATCTCCACTCAGCCAGGACCCTTGGACTCTCCTGGGGGCTTTCCCACCTCCACCTTGCTCTCCAGGACACTTGTGTACTACTGGGAGCTATTCCAGACCTGCCTTGCATTCATACCATCTCAGGTTACTAGGATCCTTGTGTCTTGAGACTTATGAGCTCTCTCAGCCTGACTTATCAGTCAACCTGTTTACGTAGCAACCACCCAACCAACCCTGCTGTTCTAGAATGTAACAAATCAACCCTAGAACTTCAAGCCAAAAGTTGTACTATCCTTAGCATAATTAAGACCATTTCTTACACTCTGTTTGTACATCAACATAAAGTGGTCCCAAACTGAACACCTAACAAGTTGTTTCCCTAACTTGTCAGAATATAGCAAGCACTCAGCTAGGCTATATTCTGACAAGTTAGGGAAACAAAAAACAAAGATAAAAATAACCACTCAGTGGGGCTGGAGAGATGGCTCAGCAGTTAAGAACACTGGTTGTTCTTGCAGAAGGCCCTGGGTTTGAATCCCAGCACCACATGGCAGCTAACAACTGTCCGTAACTCCAGTCCCAGGGGACCCAACACTTATGAGCTCTCTCAGCCTGACTTATCAGTCAACCTGTTTACGTAGCAACCACCCAACCAACCCTGCTGTTCTAGAATGTAACAAATCAACCCTAGAACTTCAAGCCAAAAGTTGTACTATCCTTAGCATAATTAAGACCATTTCTTACACTCTGTTTGTACATCAACATAAAGTGGTCCCAAACTGAACACCTAACAAGTTGTTTCCCTAACTTGTCAGAATATAGCAAGCACTCAGCTAGGCTATATTCTGACAAGTTAGGGAAACAAAAAACAAAGATAAAAATAACCACTCAGTGGGGCTGGAGAGATGGCTCAGCAGTTAAGAACACTGGTTGTTCTTGCAGAAGGCCCTGGGTTTGAATCCCAGCACCCATATGGCAGCTAACAACGGTCTGTAACTCCAGTTCCAAGGGATCCGATGGCCTCTTCCGTCTTCCACAGGCATTGCACGACATGGGTGTTCTTACCTACACGCAGGCAATACATACAGAAACATAAATTAAAAGTAATAAATAAAATATTAAAAAATAACCACTCGACAAAGACAAGAAAACCCACATCAAGAAAAATCACCAGCGACACAAGTCCTGATGCCTAGGTCTCATTGAAAAAACAAAAACTACATGAACAATGAAGATAATAAGTCTACTACAAAAATTAGCACCCTCATCGCAGTTTCCTGAGAATGACAACCTAGCAGATGCATAAGAAAATGATTTCAAGATAGCAATTATAAATATGTTCAAGGAACTCAAAGAGGACATGAATTAAAGACTAAATGAAGACCATGAAAACACAGTTGAATGAAATAACTAAAACAATTCAAAACATGAAATTAGACTTCAATAGAGAGGTAGAATCTCCAAGGAAAAGACAAATTGAAATAAAAAATTCAATAAGTAAAAAAAAAGTCTAAAAGAAAGAAGCAAAAGGGAGGTGGAGGAAATTGAACAAAGAGCATCAGATCTTGAAGACAAGCTTGGGGAAATGGGTTGCTCAAAGAACATATTGAGACTTCTGGAATATTGTAAAAAGGTCAAGCCTCCAAATCATAGGTGTAGAAGAAGGAGAAGAAACCCAGGTTAAAGGCACAGAAAATTTTTGAATAAAATCATAGAAGAAAAATTTCACATCTAGGGAAAGAGATACCTGTTAAGGAACAAGAAGCATACATACAGGTCACCAAGTAGACAAGACCAGAAAAGAAACTCCCATGTCATAAGTAGTCAAAATAGTAAATATATAGAACAAAGAAAATACAATGAAAGCTGTGAGAAAGGTCTAGTCACATATAAAGGCAGGACCATCAGGATAACAGGTGAGTTTTCAGTGGAAACTATGAAAGCCCAAAGGGCTTGGACCAATGTCGTACAAGTCATGAAAGAACACAGATTCTAGCCC
Source organism: Nannospalax galili (assembly GCF_000622305.1). Lineage (NCBI taxonomy): Eukaryota > Metazoa > Chordata > Mammalia > Rodentia > Spalacidae > Nannospalax > Nannospalax galili. The sequence continues at coordinate 500,907 of NW_008346927.1, forward strand.
AGACTACTATACTCAGCAAAACTATCAGTTGTAATTGAAGAAGAAAAAATTTCCATGATAAAACCAGATTTAAGGAATTTATGTTCACAAAACTAGCTCTATAATATTCTCTATAGAGAATATTCAATGGAATACTTCAGTTTGAAGAGATTAAACACCCCCAGGAGGGCACAAAAAATAAATAAATTGTCCTAGGACCATCAACAACAACAACAAAAAGTCTAAAAAGCAAGCACTAAAAAACAAAGATCAACACCATGTTGAGGGTAAAAGGATGGATAAAGATATTGCAAACAAATGGAAGTTTAGCTATTCTATCTGACTGATAGACCTCAAAATGTAACTAGTCACAAGATACAGGGAAGATCACTTCATACTCAGTAAAGGAAAAATACACCAAGAAGATATTACAATCCTAAACATACATGCACCACACACAGGGGCATCCAGGTTCATAAAAGAAACATTATTAGATCTAAAAATCACACAATGACTCCAACACAGTGATAGTGGGTGACTTCAGTACCCTACTGTCATTAATAGACAGGTCAACCAGACTAAAGCTGAGAGATTCTGCAGTTAAATGACACTATAAATCAAATGGACATAACAGACATCTACAGAGCATTTCATCCAAACACCAAAGAATATACTTTCTTCTCAGCAGCTCATAGAACTTTCTCCAAAACTGACCACACATTAGGACACAAAACAAGTCTGCACAAGTTTGGGAAAACTGAAATATCCTATATTTTCTCTATTAAGCTGGAATCATTGATATCAACCTGTTGATAACAACAATAAAAATGGAAAAAATATACAAACTATGGGAGATAAACAGCACACGATATAATGAAATTTGAATCAAAGAAGAAATCAAGAAAGAAATTGAAAAATTCCTAGAGGTGAATGAAAATGAAAACACAACATACCAAAACCTATGGCACATAATGAAGGCAGTCCGAAGCGGAAAATTTATAACATTAAGTGCCTAAACAGAAAATTAGAAACATCTGACATAAATTAATTATGCAGCTGAAAACCTTGAAAAACAAAGAACAAACGACACCTAAAAAATAGTAGCTGGAAAAAGATAAATAAAATCAAAACTGAAATGAATGAACCAGAAACAAAGAAAACAGTACAAAGAATCAGTGAAATGAAGGGGTGGTTCATTGAAAAGATTAATAAGATTGACAAACCTTTAGCCAAGTTAACCAAGAGAAAGAGAAAGAGGACTCAAATTAACAACCTCAGAGATGAAAGGAGAAATATTACCATAGACCATTAGGAAATTCAGAAAACCATAAGGATATGCTTTTAAAAATCTATATTCCACTAAACTAGAAAATCTAAAAGAAATGAATAAATTCTAGATTAAGTATGGTCTACCAAGTTAAATAAAAATTACACAAATATCTTAAAATGAGAACCACAAGAACCAATGAGATAGGTACAGTAGTTGAAAATCTCCCAACTGAAAAGAGACCAGGACAAGACAGATACAGCACTGAATTCTACCAAACCTTCAAAGAAGAACTAATGCCAGTGCTCCTTAAATAAGTCCATAATCTTTCCATGAAGCAAGTATTACTCTAATACCCAAACCAGAAAAAGATCCAATGACAAAAGAAAATTACAGACCAATGTCTCTGATGAATATGGATGCAAAAATTCTCAACAGAACACTCACAAAGTAAATGCAAGAACACATCAAAAATTATTCACCATGATGAAGTTGGCTTAATCCCAGAGATGCAGGGATGGTTCAGCATGCACAAATCAATAAATGTAATCCACCACATAAACAAACTCAAGGATAGAAACCATATGATCATTTCACAGGATGTAGAAAATTTCTTTGACAAAATCCAATGTTCATTCATGATCAAAGTCATAGAGAATCTAGGGATACAGGGGCCAAGCTCAACATAATAAAGGCAATATACAACAAGCCCACAGACAACATCTTACTAAATGGAGAAAACCTAAAAGCATTCCCATTAAAATCAGGAACAAAACAAGGATGTCCACTCTTTCCATTCTTGATCAATGTAGTACTTGAAGTCTTAGCTAGAGCAATAAGACAAAAGAAGGAGATAAATTGGGTTACAAATTGGAAAGGAAGAAGTCAAAGTATCATTAATTACAGATGATATGATTCTATATATAAAAGATTCTAAAATCTCCACCAGAAGACTCCTCAATCTGAAAAATACATTCAGCAAAGTAGGAGGATATAAAATTAACACCCCCATCAATCGCCTTTCTATATACCACCAAGAAACATACTGAAAAGAAATCTGGGAAACAATCTGATTCATAACAGCCTCAGAAATCATAAAATATCTTGGAATAAACCTAACAAAGGAAGTGAAAGACTTTCGCAATAAAACTTTAAGGCATTGAAGAGAAAAATTGGAGAAGATACCAGAAGACGGAAAGACCTCCCCATGGTCATGCATCAGTAGGGTTAATATTGTGAAAACAGCCATCCTACCAAAGCAATCTACAAATTCATTGCAATAGCCATAAAAATTCCAACACAATTCTTCACAGAAATTGGAAAAATAATCTCAAATTTCATTTGGAAACACAAAAAGTAAAAATAATCCTGAGCAATGAAAGAACTGCTGGAGGCATTGCCATTTTTGATCACAGATTGTGCTACAGAGCTACAGTAATAAAAACAGCATGACATTGACACAAAAACATACACACTGATCAGTGGAATAGAACTGAGGGCCTGGATTTAAATCCACCCATTTACAGTCACCTGAGTTTTGACAAAGGACCCACAAATACACCCATGGGTGGAGAAAAGGCAGCATGCTCAACTGCTGGTCAAACTGGATAGTGACATGTGGAAGAATGAAACTACATCCCTATCTCTCACCATGCACAATACTCAACTCCAAATGGATCAGGGACAACAACATAAGACCTGATACCCTGAATCATATAGAGGAGAAATAAGGGAATGCATTCTGAACAGGACTCCTATAGTGTGACAAATTGTGAAGGATGGAAGGACTCCGACACACTGTTGACATGAGACTATAGATTGGTTGAGCTACTGTGAGAGAAGTGTGGGATTTCATTCTTAGCATTATTACAGCTGTCCCTTGACAATTTCTCACATGTATATAATGCTTACTGATTACTCTTACTCACCATATCTCTTATTTTTCTTTCTCTCGCACAAGTTTTTCTTGAAAAAAATTAAGAATGGGACTGCTATATGTTATCTTCCCTTCTAAATTTTTAACTAACATCTAAAGTTTCAAAGCTTTTTCCAAAAAGTACCTATTACTTAAAGGGATGTGGGAATATGAAAAACCAAGATCCATTTTTTGTTGGTCAAGTGTTGAGAGGAGGGCACTGGGGGAGCAGGACTGAAGCACTGGAGATTGAGCCCAAAGAGGCATGAGATTAAGGTTAGAACCAGAATCACTGCTAACAGGAGGCAGAAGTACGCCTTGCGCAGCAGTGCAAAGAGTGAAGTGAAAACAGGAAAAGGAAACTCCAGGCCAGTAGCTCAGGATAGGCAGGACTGAGCTGTGGATGGCAAATGGTTTCTTAGTACATGATGTAGGGGATGAGTTCTTGTGTTAGGAAGTTCAAGTCCTAACTAACTTAGTGTTAGTAGCAAGCACTAAGGTGTGGGGCATGGATGAGCTACCTTCATGGAGAGTGGGAGACAAGACATCCGCATAAGATCGAATAGCTTAATTAATTGTTTTTGAACCAGAATGAAAATGGTATTGACTCCTTGATTTCTTCTCAATATAGTGAGTTTTACTGCTTTTATCTGAATAATTTACTCTTTACAGATTCTGAAGCTAGAAGAAGAAATCTTTTTTCTTAATGTGAGAAGCTATTTTATCTATGAAAAGGACAAAAGTCCCCCGCCCCATCATGAAACTAGCAGTTTGACCCTTGGACCCAATGAATGAAAATGTACGCACCCCCAGCGCGAGGTCGGCTGTCTCCACTGTCCGCTCAGTCAGTGCTGCCCACTGCTCTACGATGCTTTCAGAGCTGCTGTAGGAAAGACTTTGAAATTCTCTGTATCTAATAAAGTCCTCACCCTAGAAGTTCTATTTCAAAGTGTGTTGTGTCTAATTGGGCGATTCATTGACCCAACTCTGTCCTTCTAGCACTAAATTTAGTTGCTTCCAGTACTAAATCTGACCCATTGCTCTCAAAATATTTTTATGGGTGGAGCTAAGTTGATTTGCTACCCTAAAAATGGTATGCTGGTAGATAAACTACATCAGTATTAAGATTAAGTTTATAAGCTTCAAAAGAATTTTAGTTTTGTTAAGGAGCCTTTAGTTTGACAGTTTTAGGTTTACTTTTGTAGCCCCACAGGCCCTAAAAATAGGCTCATAAAGGAGAAGTTTTTCTTATTTGTGTATTTTTACAGGATTTATTTGAAAATTTGGGCAAAAAGTTGTTCTTTGTCTTTCAGTTCATGCTGTCTTGCTTTCACTGCCCAGTAAGACATCCCTAATGGTAAAATAATGACACTTTTTCTTGGGGGTAACCAACAACTGTGTAATTGGACTTAGGCTTGCACAACGAGAGGGAATTCATGTCTGGTACCATAAACCTAGCCAAGTACCAGTGGCTGGAGAGGTCACAGACCCTAGAGGAGAACCTACTACTGATATTTCCCCAAACCAATATAATTTCCACTGTATTCTAAATATTTATCCTTATACCCACAGATAAGTTGTAGCTATCACCCTTCATCAAAGAAGTTTTCTGCAACGATTGAAATTATGAGTGACCATGGGGCACCCATCCACAAATGATACATCTAAAATGCAGCCCTACACCTATGGCTCAGAGAACATCATGGAAGTGGGGGCAGAAAGATTGTAGGTGCCAGAGGATTAGGATGCCTGCTGATAAATAGTGTTCTCCAGGCTGACAGGGAGGCTGCATTCATGAAATCTCAGCAACACGGCTGTCTAAACAGGACCTGCATAATGACAACACTAGTTGGCATGCCATTGTGGATGGGGGAGGTGTCACAAGAATACCCAATCCCAGTGGTCAACCGTAAACACATGTACATACTAGCACCAAAAAATGGACTCAGGAGGTTGAATACACACACACACACACACACACACACACACACACACACACATATGTATATATAATTAAGAGGTCACTAAATTGAGAGGGGGAACATAGGAGAAGTTTAAGGCGGAGAGGGAGGGTTGTAAATAATGTAAATACAGCACAGTATGACATTCTTAAAAATTTTTAATAAAAAATTAATTGAAGAACTTTTGATTCAATAGCCATTTTTTTAAAAAAACTGTTTTTATTGAATTTTTGTGTATTTTATAATTTAATTCTCTTTGCTTTGTGGGTGATGAAACTGAGGCCCAGAGAAGTTGTCTGACCTGCTTAGGTTCCACAGATAGATATAACTAGTTACAGGGAGCCAGTGTCCATCCTTTAGATTACCAGTGAGGGGAGCACTGCAGCCTTTTAACTTGTAAAGCCTTAAATCTGGATGTTGGTGGCCTCATATGTGGTCAACACAGAGACCACCCAGGTTCTCCAGGCTCCAGAAGTTACCTTCCATTCAGTACCGAGCAACAAACAGCTTCCCAGCTTCCTTTCCATCCCCTAATCTGCAGAAGGGCCTAGCCTTTCATAGGCCTTCACTTGCCTCCTCTCTGGCTACTTCCCTGGGCTTTTAATGAGTTCATTGTGGTGCTTCAAACTGCTAGATCTTCTCATACTGCTTAATTCTCACTGTGGACACAATTCCTTTGCCAAGCATTTTTAAGGCAGTTGATGTAGTTAAGAAAATGTTAGCTAAGGTTTGGAGAGAATAGAAGAGAATTGCATTGAGAAGGGGGAAACTACCTGAATATAAACTCTCCTAGATTCACTGCTAAAACCCTCACAAGACACCTTTTGCGGCCATCCCTGTCTTTCAAACTTCTGCTAAGCCCAGTCTTACCACCATAGTATAGGGACCAGTTTAACACATGGTGACCTTTGATCATGTTCCTCCTACTTACATGAAGCTCTATTAGGTCTTCATTTGGCACAAAATGTCAATAAAATCCCTCTGTTCTCCAAAGAGACCCTTAAATCTGAGTTAAAGATCACCATGGACCAAGCCATTCAGAGGAGCTTATTCTTCTTAGTCTCATGTTTTCCATTTCAGTTTTCAGATTGGACTTTATTTTTATAACTGAAATGTTGCAAGAAAAATTTTTGGTCTATCATGAACAATGTACTTCTAGCTAAATTCAAAATAAATAAGTAAAAAACATACAAACTATTGGATTATTTGAAATAACCTTCTCTCATACCTATTACCCAGCTACCAAATTTAAGTTCTTGCTGGTCCAAATGTCTGAATATCTTCTATGGTGAGCTGCAGAAGCTTCCTCACTCCTTCACTGTGAGGCACCTTCTATTACCATCTTCAGACCTTGCTTCCAAACCAAACCTTTCCTGGAAGCTTTACTGGCTTCATATCTTTCTAATCAACACTTCATCCTCGGCACTTACGCCATCAGTTTGGATGGCCTTTGTGTGTGAATTCCCTTCACGTCTAGAACACAAACACTTTACAGACTCTTTCCATTATTCCTTCATTCCCCTTTCCCCATATTTATTCACATTGCTTAGTAAGTACCCAACAAATATATTTCTTGATAAACTACAATCAGTGACCCCAATATTTCCCCAAACATTCTACTTCCTGTTTTGTCTTTTCTCTGTTGATGATACCCCTCATTTGACCTTTTTGTCAATTTGCTAATTTTATACCCATTGCTTTTTCATAGGGATTTGGGCACACGTTTCTGATGAAATTCCCATTAGATCTTGCTTGACATGGGAAAATGTAATCTTTATATTTTATGTCATCATGAGTTCTGTTGTAAAAACTAATGTGAAAACAGTATATCAGGATGCTGGAGACTGAACTGAAGACAGGAGTTGCTTTTTCTGGGAAGACTGCCAACGAGATGGTGAGGGATACTGGGGATCTGAAAAGGGGAGTGGGAGGTATAAGAGTCTCAAAACTGTGAGAGGGGTCTGTAAGCAAAGCGGTCTCCATACTGAGTAGTCTTATTGAGAACAGGAAGATGAGCTAAGAAGTTGAGACTTGGGTCACCACCTAACCAGGACTGAAAACACATACCATATGAGTAGGAGGTAGATAAATAAGATCTAGGGGAAAGGGTGGAATTTTGCAAGTATTAGCTGAACTTTTCGTGTTACTTAAAAATTTTTAGGTTCCCACACCCTGAGCTCACCATGGCTGTGGTGGCAATCTGAGTGACTCTGAGGACACCAGATCATGTGGCCTCCACTGCTGTGGTTGCTGCAGTTCTACGGCCTGACTACTACAGTCAGACACGTTTTCTCCCAGCTGGCCACTCCCAGCTCCAAAGATTCACATGTGCAATGATGATCAGGTTGTGAGTTGGGAGATAGCATGCCCCAGCAATGAAACAGGACCAGTGACCTATAGGGTGGAGTTTAAATAATGACTTAAAATGTAACTTCAGTAAGAAGATGTTTTATCACTTGTTGCCCCCTGGCCACAGAGGAAGATGTGAAAACTAAAGACACCAAAAAAGTCAACCAGATCCTTGACCACGAGAAAGAAAAGACTCAATCTCTCTGTCTCTCTGAGCAAAAGTGAGAAGTGTTTTTCTCTAATATTGATGTCCCTCTATCAAGAAATTCAAGTCAGCAAGTAACTGCTGCCTCTATTTGCACAGAAGCCAAAATTCTCTTTCTTAAATATAAGTATAATCATGTGAACAGAGCGATAGAGACAGGAAAATAGTAGGAAACAGGGTAATTAAAACTATGACTGCTCCCATGAGCCTGGAACTGTGGTCTCCTTCCATGAGCTCGAGCTGTGGTCCCCTCTTGTGAGCTGGAGCTGTGGTCTCTTTCTCTGAGCCTGGAGCTGTGGTCCCCTCCTGTAAACCACAGTTCCATATTCCTCTGGTGGTGGGCTGATGGTGGAACAGATTGGAGGAGGGAGGACTTCCTGATGTTGGGCAGCAGTTTCAGTCCTCTCTGAGTGACTGCATTCCCCACAACCCCATCCCTTAAGGTGCCAGGTTGTGTGCATGGCAGTGGCTTTGCCTCTGTGTTGGGCTTATGCTGGGGACAGAGGAGGTTTCTGTCATTTGCAGAGTCTACACTTGGGAGGACTGATTCTCAAGGATGGACTTCTCACCTCCCTTGATGGCCAGCTATCGTCCTGACTCCACACATGATCCTGGGCACCCAGGCCTTGACATTGGACCTTCCCCATGCCCAGCTATCAAGAGATTTTCCATCATTTTTCTCTTACTCTTCTATGGCCCTGGTGTACCTTCACCTGTGCCCTACAGAAAATGTAAAATACCTAACTAAACTTCTAGAGATAAAAAATCACCATCTGGGAAGTTAAAAAAAATGAGTTCAGTAAAATGAAATAACATGTGTAATACGTTTTCATGAATCACCTCATCACAAACCTTACCCCATCTTTCTTTTAATATTAATAACGTGGAATTCACAGAATTTTGAATTTTCAGAGTTTGAATTCATGAATGTGCTCAAAACAACTACTTGATATCTTGGAACTTTTTGGTTACTTACATAACCTAATTGTATTTTCCTTAGCAAGAGGAGGATTATTTCTGATTAGATGAATTAACAAAATTTAACCACAGTAGAAATCTAGAACCTACACATATAATATCAAACCACACCTCTGGGTATGAAAACATGTACATATCCATATATGGTGACAAAGCTGAGGTCATAGCTAACAATGCAAGTGGAGTCCACCAACGTGGGTTCCAATGCCACGTCTACTCTTAACTGTGTGATCTGGCCAAAGTTACAAGGTTATTTTTTGACTCTTAGTTTCCCCATCTGCTAACTGGGGGCTGGTGATAATAGTATGTACCTTAAAGAGGTGCTGAGAATTTAAAATGAGCTAATACTCTTACAATAGTGACACTTTTATCTCATAGACAACCAGCAACTGTCTAATTGGACTTAAGGTCCATTCAGTAGGATGGAATCCATGCTTGGTACTGTAAACCTAGCCAAATACCCATGGCTGGAGAGAGTAGAGTCCCTAGAGGAGAACCTGCTGTTACCATTTCCTTAAACCAATATAATTTTGAATTGTATTCTAAGTACTTATTCTTAAATCCAGAGATAAATGTAGCTCTCATCCCTCATCAAAGAAGCTTCTTTTTGCAACAGATGGAGACTATTACAGAGAGAACTCAAAAATGCAAAGAATAACTGACCCTAGGGTGACAAGCCCCAATTGAGATATTTAAAATGTAGCCTCCACACCTAAGGCTTGGGGAACATCATGGAAGTGGGGGTGTGTGCAGAAAGATTGTAAGAGCCAGAAGATCAGGAGGCCTGGTATTAGATGGTATCTTCCAGACATGACTGGGAAGCTGCAGCCATGAAATCTCAGCAATATGGTTGCCTAAACAAGACCTGTATAATGACATCACCTGACACACCAACATGAGTGGGGGAAATTTCACACAGTTCCCCCACCAAGAGCTATAGACAATCAATGGCTGCTGAGGGAGGGAAATCCAGTTTTCTCCAGGATGAGCTCCCTGGTAGGTTATCCAATCCCAAGTGGTCAACCCTAAACACACATACATACTAATACCACTAAATGACCCCAGAAGGTTGTTTATGTATATATGTATGTTACATGTATATATATGGATATACATGTAACAATAAAAATATGAATTAGTACATTCAAAGCTTATGGAGAAATGCCTGACACATGACATCTGTGGTATATTTTGCTATAAGTACATTTTAATGGTGTTTTAGGTAGGATTGAATATTTTAATCAGTTTGGCAAATATTAAAAGTTGGATTATTTTCTCTGGAAGAACGTGTGTGTGCAGACATACCTATTATGTGCATATGAATATATCTATAGTGATTTTTATAAAGTGTGCATGTTAATTTCTGTATCATCCAATAGCAGATTGAAATTATTCAGTAATGCTGAAAATATTCTGCTCATGGGCAGGTTCTTTGTCATCTTAATCAACAGGGTTAGAATATCATCCAAATGTGGGAGCAATTTCAGTGAGCATGTGAGCCCACAGAGCTCCCTTTATATTAAGGCCAAAGGAACGCTTTAATTTTCTCTTTGTTATGTTCCAGACACATCCCAAACTGTCCTGGGAATATCACTGTAAAATAAAGGGGCTCTTGCAATTTAGCACCTCCTACACACAGCTAATTAAATAGAATGAGAGGCAGGGAGCAGGCAAGACCAAGCTTATAACTATTGCACACTTTTATTAACAACACAGCTATGAGCTTAATTAAAACTGCATTTTCCATGAGTTACAGTCTCACCAATTTGTTCCCCTGTCTGGGGGTTCCAGCAGGGATGAAAATGTCCCAGAACTTTAACACAAGGAGACTCCCTGTTGCCTTAACACACTCTTCTCCCCATTTTTTCATTATGTTTTTCAGCCTTTCCCTCTACCTTCTCCAGTTTCCTAGACCCAAGTGACTAAACCTGCTGATTCTTTGGTACCTAGGTATTAGCATCTACATGCTGTTCCTGTGCTCCTCTACACTCTAGAGGAGCCTGTGATCCTAAAGACAGGCCCTGGCACTTAAAAAAAAAAAAAAAGATTCAAATCAGAGGCTGGGGAGATAAGTCACTGCACAAATGTGAAGACTAGAGTCTGATCTTCCAAACCCACATAGAAAGTTAGGTGTGATGGTGTGTACCTCTAATCCTGGCACAGGGGAGGCAGATGGGAGGATCTCTGGAGCTTGCTGGCCAGCTAGTCTTCCCAGGGTCAGTGAGATATCATTTCTCAAAAAATGAGGTGGAGAGTAAGGAGGGTTATAGAGGAAGACAGTTGATGTCAACCTCTGGTCTCCAAATGCATGTACACATGTAAACAGACACATGGTTAGATATACAAAACACCCTCCTCAAAAAGATTCAAATTGGACCTCATGCTATGGTGTGGATATGGTTTGTTCTGCAAGGGCTCATGCCTTGATGTCTTGGTCCTCAGAGCAGCGAGGGTGGGTCCAAGTGGGAAGTCCTTAGGTCATTGGGGACACATACTGTCAGAGAGATTCAAGTAGTTCTAAGGTGATCCCCTGTGTTCTTGTGAGAATGTTATTAAAAAGCTTCAGCTTGATCCTTGAGTCACTGTCTGGCTTCCCATTTGGCAATGTGATTTCTTGCTCCTGCAAGCACTTTCACATAATGGAAGTGCTTACCAGATCTGAGCCGGTGCCAACACCATACTCTGGAACTTTCAGCACTGTCAGCTACTTAATCCTCTTTATCAGACGATCCAGTGTATTAGTTACTTTCCTGTTGCTGAGAGGGAGGGAGGGAGGGAGGGAGGGAGAGAGAGAGAGAGAGAGAGATAGCTGTAGTGAGTAAAATGCTTCCCCTGCAAGCATGAGGTCCTAGAGAGAGAGAGAGAAACAGGTTATAAACCCTCAAAGCCTATCCCCAGTGAGTTATTTCCTCCAGCAAGGCTCTACCACTTAAAGATTCCCTAATCTTACCAAAAGTGTTGCCAACTGGGAACCAACTGTTAAAATACATGAGCTTATTGGGGACATTTTTCACTCAAACCATCACAGATGGTTTGAATGAAAATGTCCCCCAGAGGTTCCAAGTATTTGGCCATTTTGTCCCTAGATGGTGGTGCTGTTTTGGGAGGTCATAGAAGGTGTGACTCTCCTGGAGGAAGCACATCACTGGGGGTGGGCTTAGAGAGTTCTTAAGCCTTGCCAGATCTCCAGGTGCTCGCTTGTTTCTTGTGTCTGCTGGAAGATGTAGAGCTTGGCTTCTGCTGCTCCTGCTCCAGCCACCTCTGCCGCCATGCCTCCGCACCAAGACGGACTATAATTCCCCTGGAACTGTAAGCTCAAATAAACTCTTCCTTTTATAAGTTGTTTTGGTCAGTGTTTCTATCACAGCAACAGAAAAGTGACTAATACATCATCACACCCAGATTCAGGGATTTCATTATAGCAATGAAAACTGTATTACTATGCCATTTAATCCCCTAATCCAAATTAGTTCTCTGGGTTCTCCATTGCCTTTGTATTTACCCAAATTTGCATATATTTTCCCTGTGATTGTTTTCTAAATTTGTCTTGAGACCGAGGACTGTGACTATATTGTTTATCTTCCATTGCTAGTACTATGCATGCCTCTGACATAGTTAGGTTCTCTAGGACTTAAGGTGTACAAAACAATTTACATTTTGAAGTATATATTTAAATGTTTGATAACTGTATGGATTCATGTAATCTTTATCACCATTAAGATAAAGAACAATTACATTGCATCACTTCCTCAGTTTCCTCATGGCCCTCTGTTCTCAGAGCCTCCTCCGTATTCACTTCTATTGCTGTCAACCCACCAGCGTGTAATTGTCCAGAACATCACATACATGGCATCATAATTGTGGTAGTCTGTGTCTGGGTTCTTTAGCAAAATGCCTCTGTAAATCATCCATATTGCTATGTGTATTAAGAATGTGTTCCCCAGCTGGGGAGATGGTTCAACAAGTAGCAGTACTTGCTGCCTAAGCATGAGGCCCCGTGTTCAAATCCCCCATGGCATATGACAAAATTTAAGCTACTTTGAAAAATCCTCCATTTCATCTTTGGAAAACTACTGCACCATCAGTTTTCCAAGAGTGGGGCTGGTTACTTTGTGCCAGGCATTCTGCTGAGAAGGTGACATTTGACCTTCACAACAGTCCTCTAAGGAGGGACTATTAGTCATAGTTTGAATATGAGGAAACTGGGGTCTAATGAGGTTAATGGGTTCTTTTGTGGTCTGACAGCCATTCTCTTGAATGTATACTTAGGTGTTGAAGTACTGCATATGTAGTAACTCTACATTAAACTTTTCGAAGAACCATCAAACTGCTCTGAACCAGCTGTGACATTTTATAATCCTTTCAGTAGCATGGATTAGTTTGAACTTCTCTACATCTTTGAAACCATTTGTTCCTAGATTCTTGACTATTCCCATTCTAGTGGCTATAAAATGGAATTCCATGGTTTTCATTTATATATTTCCTTAATGATTATTGTTGAATATATTTTCATAGGCTTATTGAATATTATATACTTTTTTGATAGCGTTTTTTTTTTGTCTCTCCTTTAGCCATTTAAAAATTGAGTTTTCTTCTTATGGTTGAGTTGCAAGGGTTTTTTAT
>NW_008346927.1:514751-524660 GCF_000622305.1 Nannospalax galili
GTTGAGTTGCAAGGGTTTTTTATGTATTAGGGATATATCATTATCGATTATGTGTTTTGTATGTGTTTTCTCCCATTCTATGAGTTTTTATTTCACTTTTTTGATGACTTCCTTTAAAGTTCAAGAGTTTTAAACTTTAATGCTTCATTTATCTAATTTTTTCACTTCTTACTTATACTTTTGTTCTCAAATCTGAGAGATCATTGTTGAACTCAGGTCCGTAAAGGTTTACACTTATATTCTCTTCTAAGAGTCCATGTATAAAGAAGGCCCTGGTAGACCAAGAGGCCCTGAGAGGCCATTGTCTGAAGCTATGAAGGTCAAGCCTGGTTGGCAGTGGAGATCCCAAGATGCTGGAGATGCTGGGACCATGAGACATCTGCCAAGAAGAGCTGCATACAGGGATTGGTGCCAGTTCAGGAGAGTGATGAGCATTGCAGGCTGCAAAGCTAGAGGGTCTGAGCTATCTAAACTCTTTGGAAGTTAAGTCCCAGGCTTTAGATGGATGCGGAGCTAGAGGATTTGGTGTTTGCCATGCTGATTTTCGTCTTGTTTTGGCCTGATATTTCCTTATTATGTCTCCATTCCTCCCTTTTGGAATAGGAGTGGGTATTCTGTGCCATTGTATGTTGGAAGAGATTGTCTTGAGTCTCAGAAGAGACTTTGGACTTTGAACTTTTAAGCAATGTTGAGACATAGGGACTCTTAAGGTTGGACTAAACACATTTTGCATTATGATATGGCCATGAGCCTATGGAGGCCAGAGTATGGAATATGATGGTTTGAATGTGCAATGTCTCCCATAGGTTCCAAGTATTTGAACACTTTGTCCTCAGTTGGTGTTGCTGTTTTGACAGGTTTAAGAGTTATGAACTTGCTGGAGGAAGCACATTACTAGAAGGCTTTGAGAGTCCATAACCATGCCATTCCCAGTCTGTCTCTCTCTGTTTCCTGTTTGAAGATGTGAGCTCTCAGCTTTCTGCTCCTGCTGTCCTGCTATGCCTCCCTGCCATGATGGACTCTGAGTTCACTATTGTTCATAGCTTGGTGTGGGCTGTTCAGATTCATTCTTTTGCATCTGCATTTCCAGTTTCTCCAAAGCCATGTGTTGAAAAGACTTCTAAAAATTGTTTTTCCATCTCTTGTGTTGTTTATTTCTACACCAGTCTTTGTTGTTTCTTTCCTTTTGCGTGATTCAGATTTAGTCTGCTTTTCTTTTCCTAGTCTCTCAGGATGGCACATAATTAACTTGGTGTTGTTCTTCCTTTCAACATCTCTGTTTACAGGTATGCGTTTCCCTGTAAGCTTTCATCACTTTAGATACAGCCACAAGTTTTGTGTACAATCCTTTCATTTTCGTTCAAAGTATTTAATTTTTCTGTTTTTTTCTTTACTGGTTACATCTAAGGATTCTATTACTGATTCTCTCTCTCTCTCTCTCTCTCTCTCTCTCCATCTTTCTCTTTCTCTCCCTCCCTCCCTCCTCCCTTTCCATGACAGGGTCTCACTATGTAGCTTAGGCTACCCTCAACTTCATGATCCTCCTGCCTCAGCCTCTCCAGTGCTGGGATTACAAGTATGTACCACCATACTTGGCTCTATTACTTATTTCTAATCACACTCCATTGTGTTCTGAGAACATATTTGTTTGACTTAAATCTTTAATTTAAAGCACATTAAAAATTATCTCAGGTCAAGACAATGAATCATGAAGTCATACACTAAAGTCCTTTAAAATGACGAAATGCCTTCCAAAAGTATTTCTGGAATTTTAAAGACAGATTCCCAGTAGTAGCACATGTTTTAAAAGTTACATTAATTGAACTTTTAGATATTATCTTTGTTCCAACAACAGAGAAAAATTGGCCATGTGTGGAGAAGAGCAGGCTGTGGGCATAGCAGGACAGCGAGAATGTGGCCAGAAATGGGCAGGTAGGGAAGAGCTTAAGCTGAGTCCTACACTGTGCTTAAGACAACCAGCTTGGACACACAGCTTACATTCAGTCTTATTTTGGGCTTGAAACAACCGTGTGGCTGGGTGTATGTCTTCTTACTGACTGCAAAATAAAACTACCGCAATGCAATTCAGTTAGGCAGACTTCGGCTTCCTTTCATGGCATTAACTCAAGATGGATCATCGCCTCTCCCTTTCTAGAGGGCTATGTAATATTTTGTATGTTTGGTGCATGTTTATTAAACAAGACTGAATTATAAAAAAAAATTATCTCAGGCCTGGCACATTGTCTATCCTTGAAAGACTTCCCTGCATACTTGAGAAGAATGTATACTTTGCCGTTGTTGGGTGGAATGTTCCATTGATGTTGCTGGATTTCATAGGCTTATTGTGTCAAGTTTTCCATTTTTCCGTTAGTCTTCTGTTTGTTTTAATTATTGCTGTTTTGGGGGCTACCGTTATTTTGAGGCTATTGTTTTCAAAGGTATTATAGAGCTATAGAAGGTAGGGAATAGGGTAAATCGAAGTGTGCGATAGCTGGGATGTAGCTCAGTGGTAGAGCACTTGCCTAGCATATATTCAAGGCCTTTAATTCTATCTCGAGCACTGAGAAACAAAAGTAAAAACTCTTAACAACTTGCTGTTCTGTGATTCACTCATATGTATTAAATGAATGATTCTCATATTGTTTTAAACTATTAGCTACTTTTCATGATTCTGCAAAAAATCTACTTGATAAATTTAATCTGTATTTTTATTGATTTTATAGAGGAACATATTTCTAGAATTCTTTTCACTAGTCTTGCTTTATATCCTGGGAATAGCAATTTTTGGTTTGGGAAATGACAGATGATACAAGTCAGTTCTTTAAACAACCCTTTATAAGGCCAGGCATTGTGGCACTGGACTTTAGTTCTAAGCATTTGGGAGGCAGAGGCAGACAGATCTCTGGGAGTTCAAAGCCAATCTATATGGTGAGTTCTAGACCAGCCAGGGCTACATAGTGAGACTCTGACACAAAACCACCACCATTACCACAAGAACAAAAAGAAACAAAAACAAAAAAAGAACCTTTATAAATGCATCCATACATTTTATATGAGGTTGAACTGATAGAAAGCCGGTTGAGGACTATTTCTATCCGTCATTTGGCATTTGAGTAGTTCATTCAGAATATGAATAAGTAGCCCACACATGCTTATTAAGGTGCTTTCTCCAGAGGGAGAAACTAGTACCTTATATTTTCTCAACAACTCCCAAGATAGTCATGTAAATATAAAAAACTAAAGTTCAGAAAGCTCTGTTCTATGGTGTTATACAACTGAAGTAAGTTAGTGTGTATAGACTGGATATTGAGTTATTGACTCTGAGTATCTTAAAACTCAACACCAGGAACATGAAAGATGAAAGTCATATTTCTCTCAGGTTTATATTCATCAATGATACTTCAGTGTTGCCTTTATATAAATGTTTAATCATAAAAGATCTGAGATTTGTGCTATTACATACCTACCTATCACCCTGCTAGTGACTCGGGCTTTCTTGATGCTGCTTAGTTCTCTAGGGCATGGTGCTTTTCCTCATGTTTTAAAAATGAAAAAAAAAAATCTGCCAGGATCACATGGCTAACAAATGGAAGAAGTGGAATTTAAAAGACTTATCTCTGTGTGACTCCCATATTCTTTCTGCCTTATCTCCCTGGTTTTCTCCTAAGCTACTTCTTTTAGACATTTCTAAATGATCATCTTCCTAATAGATTCACAACACATTCATTTTCCATTTCTTTCAAAACTTTTAGCCTGTGAGATGTCTTTCTTCTTTGTGATGCAAAATCACATCTCTGTCTCAAAGTTATAGAATAATTGGCAGGTAAAAATTATTTGCATAGTACAGGCACAAAGTGTGAACTGCAGGAGCAAGAACTAAAGCGATTTGGAACCTCTGTGTGGGCTGAGGACTGAGTTCATGGAGGCTTTGAAATGAAGGTGGAGGAAAGGAATTGAGGCCCTTAAGCAAACCAAATAAAACTAGTTCAAAGAAAAGGAAATGAATTTCTAGATTAATAGAGATGAGCCAGCATGCACATGCTAAACACTCATATTTTCAAATGACTGTATGCTGTTTTCTCAAGGCTGTGGGCAATGCCTGTATATGTTAAACAATGATTTCATAGCAGTGAGTTTTCTCCATGAGCTGGCTGGCATTCCTGGTAAAATTTTAAAGCTATAGTGCTACATCTTAGAATTCTGAGTTTAGTTTATCTCTCCTCAAAAAGATCATGGGCAGATGTGCCCTGTAGTCCCAGACATACCTGGGAAACAGGATGCCTCCTTCAGAGACCTTTAGAGCTGCCAGCTTTAGGATTTAGATTTTATTCTTTCTGGGTCTGTGAAATTCCCTAGGCCAACCACTCAGGAGAGAAGGTTCAGAGAAATCCTGCTGTGCTGTATTTTGTGTTCTGAATTTGGTTTGTATTGGCTTTCCTTTCTTCATTGGTGCCAACTTCTAGAAAATTAGACTCAGAACTTCCTAAAGAGAGAGGGCTGCATCTCATTCAGCTGTGCTGTCAGAGCCTATCTCAGTGACTCATTCAGACTAGGCATTCCAGGAGTTTCAGGAATGAATGAAGAGCTAAGGTTTATCAGTGAGACATGGATTCATAGATTGTCTGTCTTTTCTCACCTGTTCTCAAACTATTGCTTATTTGAAAGTGTTACTAAAACAGAAATAATTCAGTAAATATAAAGGTAAACAATTTAAAAACCCTAAAAAAATCTATATATCCTCCTAATTACATCAACAACTATGCTTTGTTGGGCTTGTAGCACACACCTGTAATCTCATTACTCAGAAGGCTGAGGCAGGAGGATTGCAACTTCCAGGCCAGCTTTGGCCATATAGCACCTCAGAAAACCACCACAAAAGCCTGTCCAGGTGGTGCACGCCTTTAATCCCAGCACCTGGGAGACAGAGGTAGTCAGATCTCTGTGAGGTCCAGGCCAGCTTAGACTATTTAGCAAGTTCCAGGCCAGATAGGGATATAGGGAGACCCTGTCTCAAATGCAAACTAACAAATAAAAACCCAAGAAACAACAATAATAATAAAAGAATGAAAGAAAGAAAAACTTTGCTGTATCTAAACCTTTTCCTGGTCCCTGTATTCGCTACCACTGTCCTAAATGTTGAGATAATCATTCATTCTAGTGCTTTTATATTATATCTGGTATTATTTTAATATTTATTTTTTTATTATTTGTGTGTATCCCTGTGGGAACATGTGACACAAAGCACACGTGGAAGTTAAAGGTTAGTTCCCTCCTTCTATCATGTGGATTCCGGGGATGAAATGGCAGGTGCCTTTACCCACTGAGTCATCTTACTCGATCTCTGATGCTGCTATTAAAACATTGCTTTTTTGTAGAGACAGTAAGATTAATATTAATTGCTGTTTAAAGCAACGATAACCATTATGGTGGGCTATAAATCCAAAAGAGAGGTAGATTAAGATTAAGCAGGTTTGTCTAATTAAAATATTTTCAAATCTAAATAGGAGTTTTTACAGCTCTCTCTTAGAGGAGCTACAACGTGGGAGGAGTGAAGGGACGATTTGGACAGGGGTTGTTCTTAGTGTCCCTGTGTGTTCTCTGGCCTCATGTGCTGCTGCTGTTGAACTTTTTTTAGAGGCTGGAGACTTCTAAAAAAAAAGCATAGACCCATGGCCTGGGGAAACGGGCACAGTTCCTGTGTTTCAGTGTTAACTCCTGGTGGGTTTATTCACTGTAACAGCTTCACCACCCTGAAAGCTTGGAAGTCTCAGGCCATGTGAAAGGCAGGCTTGGAAAGTCGAGCTGTTTTCTCACAGATGAAGGAAGTGATTTGCAGTTTGCTCACAGAGCAAGTGGGGATGAGGCCACAGAGGCCTGTGTTCTGAGAGCCTGATTGACTTCCTTGGAGACTTTGCAGAAGAGGGAAGATCTGTCCTTGTTGCTTTTTCGTGTGGGGGCAGATTTCTTATTTTTTCATGGCTCCTTTTTCTTGAGTAGGTCAAGTTTTCTTTGCTCACCAAGAGTGAGCAAAAGCAGTTTTACAGATATCAAGAGTGGGCCTGTTTGATTTTGCTTGACATTTGTGTATGAGTCCTTGTCTTTTCCTTCCTTCCTTCCTTCCTTCCTTCCTTCCTTCCTTCCTTCCTTCCTTCCTTCCTTCCATCCTTTCTTCTATCCCTCCCTACCTACCCCCCTCCCTCACATACCTCTTCTCATCCCTCCTTTTTTCTTTTCCCTCCCTCCCTCCCTCCCTCCCTCCCTCTCTTCCTTCTTCTCTTTCCTTTCTTGTTGAGACCATGTCTCTCTGTGAAGTTTGTCTAGCCTCAAACAGTGATCTGCCTGCCTCTGCCTCCTGACTACTGTGTTTACAACTGAGTGCCATTACACCTGGCTTGCATATATATGATTCAAATTTCAAATACCTTCATTTGAAGGTAGGGAACAGGTGTTCTGATTATGTCACATCATTTATAGTCTAATTTTATTCACATAGCACATATCTGAGTATCAAATGCAATATGGGTACTAATCACATAGTGTGTGGAATAGAGTCTCTGTCAACAAGAACTTCATATTCCATCAAGGGAGACACATTCAAGTGCAATGTAAATCATAAGTTTACTTCACTTTGCTGAGTGTTATGGGGAGTTAACTCCTTCCAGTTTGCTTTCCCAGTCCTCAGAGCAGCAGCACTCCTGACTGTTGTGAATTGCATCTGTGTAGCTCAGTACTGCCCCTCTTATTTATGCTGGGCCTGGCTGCACAGGGTTCTCTGCCTTTCTGTATGGCTGGGGCTGGTGCCTTCCAGGTTTCCAGTGCTGTGTGACTGCACAGATCTACTTCATTTTTCAGTTCAGATTAGGAAGCCCATTGATGCCATGCGCTGAACTGATTAATAATTCCCTGAACTTAGTACTTTGTGAATCCTCAGACAGCTCTGTTGTCTGTCTCAGTTAATTCACAATCTGGGCGGGAAAGATGGAGCTCCTTCTGGGACTCTTGAACTTCAGCGCTAAGAATAAATTTGGTGCTTATGTTAGGAAAACAGATAAGCTCTAGTATTTAGGCTTTTGATTTTTCAAGTTCTGCTGCTCAAAGGAAGGAGGACTACAGTGAGCCCGCAAGGCTGGATTCTCCCTTCAGAATGCCCACAGGGTGAGCAAATTCACTTTCCTCCATTTTAGAAATTGAGGGTGCATGTAAAAATCAGAACTTAAAAGGAGTTAAAAACCAAGGCTTTGGACTTATAGCCTACAAATATATTTTACCACAATCAATAATATTAGCCGCAATATTAATAATAACAGCAGTAATTATATATAGTTTTGTTTTGAGACTGCTGAAGGCCAGGATGGCCTGCAACTCACTGTGTAGCCTAAGCTAGCCTGGAACTTATGGTCCTAGCCTCTCATGTGCTACAATTACAGGTATGCCTGGCTAAATAATTATATCTTATATTATCCAAAAATCATATACATTACATATATGGGTAAATTGCCCTTATACTCTGTAATATGATCCATTCCATTCCTTCCCATCTTATCCTATTAGAAACAAAAGTTTGGTTAAAGCATACTAAATTGGTTCTTCATGACATGAAGTTTGAAAAATTCTGCATTTGGCCATGTTCACTTAAGGGGTGCTCCATTGATACACCAATGAATGGTCTCTTGATAATACCTCTTTGCCTTATGTAACTTGTCACTTTAGAGTTTACTACATCATTTGTGTTTTCTGAATGCAAATAAATTAGGCTTAAAGTAATTATGAAATTATAGCTCCTTCTAGATAGCATTTTTTCATCACAGTTATTTTTTCCAAGACTTTAAACAATGACAAAATAATATATTACTGTCTGTGACGGCTAGTTTTTTGTCAATAATACAAACTAGAGTCACCTGGAAAGAGGAAAACTTATTTGGGGGATTTTCTCCATCAGACTGATCTGTGGACATTTTCTTAATTGTTAATGACATAGGAGGGCCCATCTCACTGTGGATGATGCCATCCCTAGGTAGGTGGGCTTGGGCTATATAAGAAAGGTTACTGAGCAAGCCGGGGGGAAGCAAGCCAGTAAACAGCGTTCTTCCATAGTCTCTGCTTCAGTTCCTACTCTGACTTCCCTTGATGTTGGAAGTCATCAGGGACAACACCTGAGAGTTCTAAGATGAAATCAAACCCCTTCCTCCCAAAGGTGGTTTTGCTCACTGTTTTATTATAGCAACAGAGAACCAAACTAGAACATCTTCCAAACTGATAAATATTGCTAAATACAGTGTTCAAGGCTCATTTCATTTTTTTTTTAACTTTTACTGATGTTTTTATTTTTTCCTTTTTATTAGAGACCAGGTCTTCCTATGTAGCCCAGCCTAGTCTTGAACTTGCAATCCTTCTGGGTTCCAGGTGTGTGCTACCATACCCCACATTGAGCTTGATATTAAACTGTTTTAATATTACTGGACTGTTTTGTTTCATGGGATAGTTTTACAACAAATCATGGTAGCCAACAAAATTGGCAAAAGCTCTCAGGTGCAGAGTACATGTTATATTCCTCATGGAGTACTTTAAGATTACATTTTAGAACGATTATTTGTGTGAGCCTGCTCACCAGTACTACCTTATTCTTGACAGCATGGCATCCAAAAAAATGGCAGTTTTGATGAGAACAAGGAAGGCAGTGTTGTTTTTATGCTTGAGCTAGCACCTGGCGAGGCAGGCTAGTGGTGGTGTGCCAAGCAGATCAAGGTGTCCCGAGGACTGGGAGATGCTCTGCAGGGGAAGTAAGAGTCAAAGAAAAGCAGGCACCGTGTGTGTGTGTGTGTGTGTGTGTGTGTGTGTGGTGTGTGTGTGTGGGGGGGTGTATGTGTGTCTAGGCCAGAGAGGTCGATGTTGGACATCTTTTTTGATTGCTCTCTACCTTGTTTTTTGAGGCAGGGTCTCTCACTGAACCTGGAGCTCATTGATTCAGCTAAGTTGACTGGCCAGTGAGTAGTACCAGGGATCAGGCTGTCTCTGCCCCATCAGTGCTGAGTTACCGATGTGCGCCATGCCTAAGTTTTTAAGTAGGCCTCATTGAAGGCACCTTCTTGATGTAGTTTCTGACATCTCTATTCCTTCATCCCTTCCAGCCTCAAGGATATAAAGCTTATTTTAGTGAAATACACACCAAGAAGGCAACCTGTCATTTAGCTGTTGTCTCCAAGTAAGACATCTGAGGGGACTTTTGACATGGGCGCAAGGGATCTGTCCCCGCATGGAGGAAGCATATGCTCAGTGAAATGACCTCAGTGAACACCAGGCTCAGAGGCTTCCTTCTCGCCTCTTCTCCTCCCTGCTTGTTCACTTGAAGGGGCGGTGGGAACAGGCAGACACAGGTGCTAGCTGCCTTGCCAGCTCTGCTTCGCCTTCAGAATCAGGCTCTCCCTAGATGGCACTGCTTGGAAACCACAAGAATGAAGATCTAATCGAGTCAGTGCTCCCTGCCTGCCACTAACTGGTTTGATTCAGTTTCCCCATTGTTGATAGTAAAGCACAAGTGAGCTTTCAGGTTCTTGCCAGTTGAAACCAAAGTCAGCATCTGCTGTGTGCTCTTGGACCTTGCCTTTTTGTGGTATTATGGAAAGGGCATTTGCTGACAATGGGCAACAAAGTTCAGACTTTACTGGCCACATTCTTTGCACATTTCACCTCCCCGAGCTGTGTTTCAAATGGAAACCTTGACCCTAATGATATCCAAGCTTAGGAGTGATTCTTTAACTTTCCAGGGTTCTAAGAGAATGAGTCAAGGTTCTGAGCTACCATACTAGATAGCTCAAGGGTTTCCTAGACTGGGCTGGAGAGGGTAGAGCTGCAGAGGTGCAGTAAAGCTGGAAGGAACATTTGTAGCGGCTTAGGGGTGGGGGTGGTGGG
>NW_008346927.1:526163-539589 GCF_000622305.1 Nannospalax galili
GTGGTGGGGGTGGGGGTGGTTGTGGTGGTGTCTCTTATCTTCTGATGGCAACCTCAGGAGACTTGGATTCTGTCATCCATGTTCCCTGATTCACTAGAAGTTGATCTTTGGCAAAGAAGTTGAGATTGACACAGCAGGTGTATCAGCCACAGGCAGTGTAGGCCTGTCTGTCAAGTCAGAGTTCCCACCTTGGAGCTAGGTAGGAGCCCAGGGCCTCTGCAGGGAAGGGAGTTGGAGCACTAAAAAAAGCAGAAGGTTTAACTTCTTCACAGTCCTATAAGGATGAGGTTTGCAGTCACTATTATTGATTTAATAAAACCTAAGTAATACATTATATTTTATTTACCCAAGCGAGTAGAGGTTTGCACTGTAAAGAGTATCACTTCTATTTTCCTGAGTAAAATCTCAGAAAAACTTGCATTTCTTTTGCTCATCCTAGGTCATTTCTGAGGACATTCGTAGCTGGAGCATCAGGTTAGGCAAGGTTGGCCATGGTGTAGAATGGGATAGACTTGGAGCAAGACAGCAAACTCTACGATTCCAGTCCTGTCTATGGTGTTGTGAGGGGTCTGTCCCAGGCCACTGAGAGTTCATTAGATGGGCATCATCCTATGTAGACAGCATCTGGGCAACAGCAAGCAACGCCTCTCTAGCCAGGGCTCCTTGCATGCAAGCTGCAGTCCCAGGGAGCAATGCATTCTCAGGGTTTCCTAAGCCCCAGCTCTAGGATCATCTTCCCGTCTAAGGCTGACATATTTTGCTCCCTTCTCAGAGAGGCAGGGACCCGGGACACTGCAGCACATAGTCAGTAGTCATGGTTTCCTGAAAATGGGAACTTATCTTTGGCTCCTCCTAGACCTAGTTTTCTGTCTACACTTCATAGCCCCCAGTCAGTCATGGAAAGAGGAACATGCCTAAAAATATCCACCAGCTGGGCCTGCGAAGTTCAGCTGGGTGCATCTCAGTGAGGAGGTATCAAGTCTGGCCGCGTGATTCTGGAAGCTCAGCCGCGGTAAGCTTGCCAGAATGCCCTTCAACTAGCATTATTCTTAGTATTTCTCGGGGCAGCCTTCACAAAAGCCAGTTCTCCCTGCCTGTGAGTTATCAAGGGCACCTAAGGACAAGGGCTTTAGGAGAAGCACAGAGAATGAAATATACGTCAGTGCGTTTTCTTGGCTCCCTTTTCCCGTCTCTTTTCGTGCATGCTTTGGATCTTCCCAGCAGCATCCTTCCGTGCCATCTGCACCACTTCACTTTCCAGTCTTCCTACAAGGCCAGAGACTTCTGTGGTTCCTGGGGTTTGCCTTTCCTCACTCCCCTTTCCCTGAACCTCGCCTTCTCTTCTTATCAAGATTGGTATGTTTGTCCTTTGAACATGAAGCTAATTTAATAAATGAATTCATCATAAAGCATAAAGAATGCTCGTTTATAATTGCTCGTCACGTGGAACATGACATTTATTTACTTGTGTGTGCGTGTGTGTTGTATGTGTATGCACATGCACGTGTGCCTGTGCATGCAGAAGCCAGAAGAGGATGTTTACTTTATCACTCTCTGTCTTCTTTCCTTGGGACAGGATCTCTCTCTGAACTTGGATCTAAGCTGCTACCCAGCAAGGCCCAGGGATTCTCCTGTCTGTGCCCTCCACAATGCTGGGGTTACATGGGGTTTGGTGTATACAGCCATACCCAACTTTTTATTTAGGTACTGGGAATTCAAACTCAGACCTCATACATGCAGAGCAAGGTCTCTTACCCCTCAGCCATCTCCCCAACCCCATGGCTCCATATTTATTTTGATGAAAACATAACGTTTTTTGTAAGAATAATTTTTAAGTTCAGTATGTTAAGCATACCCAAATTGTTGCAAATCTCCAAACATCTTCATTTTGCAGAACTGAAACTCTACACTCACAAAACAGTAGTTCCCCATTTCTTCCTCCTCCCAAACCCATCATCCATCACGTCTATGAACTGTTTACCCTACATTGTTCTTATAAACAGAGCACAGTGTTTGTTCTTTGTACTGGCTATTTTTACTTAGCAAAGTGCCCTCAAAGTTCAAACATATTTATCATATGATAAACTTTTCTTCCTTTTAAGGCAGCATACTATTCCATGTATAGCTATGACATATTTTCTGTTCATCTGTTGATAATCATTTGGATTGCTTCCACCCCTTGCCTACTATGGATACTGCTGTGATAGACATGGGGTTAGAATACTGTATCTCTTTGAGATACTGCTTTTGATGCTTTTGAATATACACCCAGAAATGAGATTGATGATAGATCTATAGTATTTCTTTGTGGACATAGCAGTTGTACCATTTTACAGTTCCCCAAACAAACACAGTGAATAAGAGTTATAGTTTCTTCACATCTTTGCCAACACTTGTAATCTTCTGTTTGGTTTTTGTCTTGGTAGTAGCCATTCTAAGGGAGTGAGTTTTTCAACAGAAGATTTTCACACATCCTCCTACAGGATTGCTGGTAGTGTTGATTCCAAGCTTGGCACAGGCCAACAAGAGTATTAGATCTTTGGTTAGGATTATTGTTACATCTCTCAAATCAAATATAGTATCCACCACTACATTCAGCATTCTTACATGGATTCTTAGCATCAGACTCAGGTCCTTATGCTTATAAGGCAAGTGTTTTGCCAAATGAACCATCCTCCCATCCCCTACTTCTGCCCCTTTAAAGAAATTTTTTTAAGTTAAGAATTTGGTTCATTTTATCAGAATGTAGAGTCCCTCAAACACATCTTAGCCCAGCAGACTGACCACCAACACCACTTGCTATATATCCCATCTCACTGCATCTACCATCTTCTGCAAGGTCTGATCCTCTCCGTTCCTCTTCCTGCTCAATTTGGCTTCTTTCTTTATAAAGAATTACTGAATTTTTGTGTACTTCATACATAAAACCATCTTTATACCCCTTTCCCCTTTGGCATCCTCCCATACCCTCCCCCACTGAAGTTCATACATTCTGTTATTTGTGTTAAGGCCTATCATGTAAAGTTAGTGTCCCCAGATGTCCCTCAGTGCAAGTTTAGTCAGCCTTTCTAGAGTCCCTCCCTTTAAGACGATCAGCTCTTCCTCACCCAGCAGTAATTAGCTGCCAATTATTCTTCGATTAAGATTGGGGCTTGCTGTTCATTTCCGTAGTTCTGTGCTGGGTTTTTGTCTGCTTAAATTTGCATGGTCTTATGCATGCTGGCACCATTGCTGTAGGTTTGTATGATAAGGGTGCCAGGTACCTGTAGGATTATTTCCATATGGTCCTGCACCTCCTCCCTGGCTCTTACAATCTTTCCACCCCTTCTTCTACAATGATCCCTAAACCCTGGGTAGATGGATTTTAATAAAGGAGTCCTATCCAAGGACCCATATTGTGCAGATTCTTACTCTCTGAGTTTTGGCCATTTGTGACCGTTTGCGTTCCTGGCCCTCTGTTGCATGAGGGAGCTTCATTGATGAGAGTTGAAAGATTTATTCCTATTTTCCCCTGACTCTGTGCTGTACCAGCTAGTACCTGACAGAACCATATAGGACTGACAGGGTCTTGGCCTCAGGTTCATGCCTCTTATTTTTTTTCCCAAAGACTTCTTAAGAGAAACACCAGACACCAGGAGACCCAGCCCAAGCTTCTCTCCAGATAAAATGTTTTCCTGAATCTTCCTAAGCCCAGTCTTTCTTCAGTATTTCCCAGCTCCCCAAATGTCACATTCCCCTGCTGTTTTAATACAAAAATCAAGTCATTCCTCCTTTGTAAACCCAAATCTCAAAATATTGACCTAAATGTAATATTTATTACCAATTTATAAGTTCAAAAGATGGGTGGAGCTCTTGGGTACTTCTTTAGCAGGTACCCAGCTTCCCTAGGAATGTGGGGATTAGAAGGAGCATTTGTTTTTCTTCTGATGCACAGGAAATGTCAGGTTAGTGTTGCCAGCAACCATCTGACTATAGGCTGTAGGGAAGGCGTCTTAGAGTAGTTGAGTCCTGAAAGAGCTAGGATCCTGAAAAATGTGTTTGTTTTCTTTTCCCCATGCAGTTAAAACCAAGGCTGGTGGGGAGCAGGGATAGAATTGTTTCCTGACCTGTGGTTTTGCTTACCTCAAGTACTCTCTGCCCTCCCCATAGAGGACAGACTTCCCGAGTCCCCACGATGCTGGCTTTCTAACTTGAACAACAGTTTTGTGCCTTATTCCCACATCATGTTTGCTGTTTGTGGCAGATCTAAAAGGGATATTAGATCCTAAAGCTCTCAGCTGTAATAACACACCCCTTGACCCCACCTACATGGTTGAGACCTCTGTTCCCTCCCTCCAGACAGATGTCCAAGTAAGGAATCTGTACTTAACACCGAAGGCTGTCACAGAAGTCATTTTGAATTATTTCCTCTGACTATATATGGTAGGCTGGAAGTGGTATTATGCAGCTAATCTTGTAATCCTTTTCTTCCTAACAGGAGAACAGTGTAATTCTGTGGGCTGGAGAAATGCAAGCAGCTGGGAGTTGAACTTTGAGCATCAGTCTGGTAGACTCCAGCCCTCCCCATCAGTCACACTGGCCTGGCAGGGGTAATAGTGACACATTGAAAGCAGCTGGAGATTTCAAAGGGGTCAGACTACAGAAGTGACCAGAAGGAGAACATGGATGAGATGGGAAAAAGTAAAGCAGATACTTTAAAAGAAATACTGTGGCCAAACATAAGTGCACAGACGTTACAACTATCCTGTCTATGTCAAAAGATGTTATAATTAGGATAGGGCAATGGGAGCAAATATCTCCTTGTCCTGTAGTAACAGACAACTTGTGTGTTCTAGACTGTGTTACACTATCTTGATTCCTCTTCTGGAATACCATCTCTACCTGGATCCTCCATGTCCTGTTCCACCTTCTCCCCGCTGAATGCTTGTTCTGGGCTTTCAGTTATCAGCCTAGATATAATTTTCATTGGGAAATTTTCTCTGGCCACCGAACACTAACCTTGTCATGCAGGTACTTTGTCACTGAGTAGAGAAGGTGGATCTATCATTACTGAACTTTTCTGTCATGTTCACACTGGGGACTATGTTGTTTTCATTATAGTATCCACAATATGTAGCACAATCTAAAACAAGAAGTCTATAAATGTTTGTTGAAGGGATGGGTAGTTGAATAAATGAATTAGTATAATGTAACCATTTTATGTCTTTCATAGCTTAAGACCAAACCATTATTGGGGCTGGGGATATGGCTCAGGCAATAATGTATTTGCCTTACAAGCCCAAAAACCTGAGTTTAATACCCAGAACTCATGCAAAAAGCTAGATGTAGTGGCACATGCTTGTAGTCTCAGTGCTAAAGAGGTGAGGACAGTAGATCCCTGGAGCTCCCTGGCCAGCCTAGCCTAACTGCTGACCTCCAGGTCAGTGAGAGACCCTGTCTCAAAAAACAAGGTGTAATGCTTCTGAAGCCTGACACCCGAGGTTATCCTCTGGTCTCCACATGCTCACTTACACATGTGCACCTGTACCCATACGTACATGTGCATGTGTGTGCATACACACACACACGCACACAGACACACACAGACACACACACACGCATGAGTCCTTTATTGAACATTTTCTAAGAAGAAGGACTAGGTTGGGGTTTCTTAATTGTATGCAGTGGCTAATTGTGGCTGTGAGAAATGCCTGGTCAAGGACTGGCCCTGTGGAGAAGCAGTTAGTCAGGCTTCAGCACTCAGGAGAGTAACCACAGATTTTCCTTCTTCCCAAACCCCAACTTGGTCAGCTTTGAATCTCAGTTTCTCTTAGATCTTTGATTACTGAGTTATAGAATTCAGGGTTATCACCCAAACTCAAAGGAACAAAATCTTTGCAATGAAGTTGTTGGGCCCAGGGAGCATCTTTATCATGCTGTACAGTACATGATATACAAGGGAGATAAGCACATCTGCATAAAAATGTGCAGATTAGAGGTACACAAGTTGATCTGATTATTATTGTTATTGTTAATATTATTATTTTGAGACAAGGTCTCTCTGTAGATCCAGGTGGCCTGGAACTTGCTGTGTAGACCAGGCTGGCCTCAATGTCACAGAGATCTACTGTGTGCCACGACACCTAGCTTAGACCTAATTATTTTAATGGTGTATAAAAGTGTAAGGCTTGGCAATATAGTCACATGACTGAGTACCTATTTTAATTGTAGAAGGATCTCAGAATAAGGTCTGAATGTTGCTCTTTCCAGTACTTGTGACCTTATTTTAAAATGCTCATTCTGCAATGGATAGTTTTGGCCTTGACATAGATACTGCAGCATTTCCTTTATATTATTACTACCAAATGGAAAAATAATGGAAATTAACTGTAAATTATTAAATTCCGAGCAATCATTTGCTATTTTACTTATAACTTCTGCATTTGCTTTGTTTTTAAACAAGGAGGGACTCGTTCTGTAGCCCGGACTGGTCTCAAATGTCTCAAACTCATTATTTGTTTAGGTTTGCCTCAAACTGATGGCAGTCCCCCTGCTCAGCCTCCTGAGTGATGGAATTGCGGCTGCCTTTTCCTTTTATGAAAGATTCAGACACATGGGAAGGACAGAATGACATTTCATTTGAACTCGAGCAAGCCGTAACACTCACTTGATTTTTTTTTCATCCAGAATATGTTTTCCTTTTTGATGTTTGACAAAATTATCAGACAATTTTATTTCATTTGATAAAAACATGATTTCTGAGATGGTTACCAAAAATTTTAACGTTTTGTGAAATGTTTCAAAACAGGATTGCAGTTAAATACAGTCTCTCAAAAATGTATTCCCTGATTACATGAACCAGGATTAGAAAATGAAACTCATGTATTCCGGAATCACCAGAGTAAAGCCACAACAACTGTTTTATTTTTAAAATTCTTCCATCACGTGGATGCATTTTTTTTTTTCAAAAGCAGGTGAAGGGTAATCTTGACACACTAAAAACTTATGTCACAACTAAGGCCTTACTATTTTGAAAGTCAGATGTGAGTTTTTGAGCATACTCTTCTACTGTCCTTTTTTTTTTTTTTTTTTTTTTTGTTTTTTTTGAGACAGGGTCTCCCTGTAGTCCCAGCTGTCCTGGAACTCACTATATAGACCAGGCTGGCCTTGAACTGACAGAGGTCTGCCTGCCTCTGCCTCCTGAGTGCTGGGATTAAAGGCGTGCGCCACCACACCCAACTTTCCATTCTTTTTCAAATATTTATTTTATTTTAACATTATGTCTATGTGTGTGTGTCTGTGTAGGGGTTTGTGTACACAGTACCGATGATGTTGGAGGCAAGAAGAAGGCCTCGGGTCCCCTGGAGTTATAGATGATTCTGAGGCACCTGAAATGGGTGCTCAAGTCCTCTAGAAGAGCAGCAAGCATTCATAATCACTGAGCCATCTCTTCAGTACCCTTCCTGATAGTCTTTATGAGGAAGATACCAAGTTTATTCTTTGCTTTACATACTTGATCTGTGTTTATTAACTTCCCTTTATGGGCCAGGACCCATTGCAAGTGCTGCAAGGGGTGTGAATTGACTGCAGATGTGCCTTTATGCTGTCTAGATGACTCTCTACCCACCTGAGTGGTCCACTACCTCTTGGAGACTGAATGGAATTATAGAATTATTCATCAATTTTAACATCATGATTATGCTCACTACCTTAGAGAGGCTGTATGAAATTTAGGTGTGATGAAACAGATAAAGTGTTTAAAACAGCTGATGGCATGCAGTAAGAACTTTTACAAAAAGCTGAAAAGCAAATTGAATCATGGAACTATAGTTGAAGGAAATTTTACAGTTTACCTAACAATACCTTATCCTCACTGAGTGGTTGAGAACGCTCATTTTCATGAGGATAAATGTTTAGCAGGAGAATGATGGACTGAGGAGCTCTCGATTTCTGTCTCACTGAAATTTTCCCTACAGTAGTTGCCAGAGAAGTTATGGGAGGGAGAAAGAAGCACAATAGCTCTCACAATAGCACTAGCGCGTGTCAAGTGCAATGTGCATTGCAACCGTATGGAACAAAAACATTACCTCCAGGGAAAACTCCCTGCAGTGCAAGACCTTTCAAAAGCCTGATGCTCAGAGTTGGATGTTTTTATTCCAGGTGAGTGCAGTGTGATTTCTTAAAGGTGTCATGCTGGCTGATGGTTTGTGCCTGGCATGACTTGCCTGGGTAGGGTCCATGGAAAACAAGCTTCATGCAAACAATCCCGGACTGTTTATTGATCGGGTGTGATTTCCTACCCACTCGGTAGACACTGGCTGTGAGGCATGTTCACTCTGGCTGGATTTTAAAGAGTACTACAGGCATCCTCTTGGGGATGGAGAGCTGGGAAGCCGAGAAAATGCTGCCCTTATTTTCAAACCAACCTCTTTAGTCCAGGAAAATATCGAAGCGCTGTGAACAAGCATCAGGTTCTCAATGCTTTCCTGTGCAAATCCTGGTGGACTGGGCAGCATCATATAAGCACATGAATTGTTAGAGTCCTGTGAACATTTTTTGACCCATTATTGGGACAGAAGGCAACAATACCCTGCTTAAAGTGAAAAGCAAGAGCCAGCTTCCTTTCTGAAAAGACATGAGATTCCGTTTGTGTTTGCCTCTTCTCACATCTTCAAGGTCATTATAGGATCTTGAAGTGGTCTGTGGCATGCTCTGAGGCCAGCCTGTTAATACTTAAGAGACTACACACCTCTTTTAATGCCTCAGTCACTGACTTAAAGCAAAAATCTCCAACTTAGCAGCTTGTTTCCATATGTGATCATCTTTTCCAACTTAGGAAGTAAAAAGGGAAGAGGAGCTAAGGAAAAGACAGTATATTAGTGAAAATAGAAGTTATGTTGAAAAGGGTCCATTTGATTATGATGTTATTAATCTTTGGAATTTGGAGGTAATTTTCTCAACTATTTTACAATTGTAAACATAGCTATCCTGTGCTTTTAAAATCATTAGTTAAAAGTATGCTATAGTATAGTGGATCTCAGTAGTAGTAATAGGAACTGACATTGCCTACAGGAGGCATTTAACTGTCTGGAGGCCTTTTGGTCAGCACAATGGAGGTAAAGTGATAAGGTGGTGTTGTTATCACTGGCCTCTAGGCAGTGGAAGTCAAGGATGCTGTGGACCATCCTCCAACACAAGGTATAACCTTATGATGGCTTACATTGATAGTCAACTTGACAAGCTCTGGAATCATCTAGGAGACAAACCACTGGACATGTCTGTGAGGGATTTTCTAGATTACTTTAATTGAGGTGGGAAGAGCCACCATAAATGTGAGTAGCATTATTCCATGGACTGGTATTCCAAACTGAATAAAACGGATAAAGGTATCTGAGCACCAGGAGTCATTCTCTATGCTGCCTGTCTGTGGGCACGTTGTGTATTAGTTATTCTTCTGTTGCTGTGATAAAAAGACTATGATCAAGGCAATGTGTGGAAGGAAGAGTTTATTTGGCTTACAGTTCCAGAGAGACAAGAGTCCATCGTGGTGGGGGAGGCATGGCTGCAGGCAGCCAGAGCAGAAAGCTGAGCACTCACATCTTCAAATGCATGCAGGTAGCAGAGAGAGACAGACTTCAAATGGGATAAAACTTTGAACTCTTAAGCCTCCCCCTAGTGTCATACTTCCTCCAGCAAGGATACACTTCCTGAAGGTTCCATGACCTCCTCCAAACAGCACCACCAACTGGCCAGGTGTCAAATACATGGAACCAACTGAGGACATTCTCATTCAAATCACCACATTCTACTCTCTGACCCCCATAGGCTCATGACCATATCATAATGGAAATTTGTACTTAGTCCAGCCTTAAAAGTAGCCATATTCTTTACAAGTCTCAACACTGTTCAGGAGCCCAAAGTCCAAACTTTCTTCTAAGACTCAAAAGATTCAAAAAACAGATTACACACTTCAACATAAAATGGGACTACACATTCCCATTCCAAAAGAGAGAAACTGAGGCATTGTGAGCAAATACAGGATCGAAGTAAGATTAGAACCCAGCAGGGCAAACACCAAGTCCTGTAGGTCCATGTCGACTGTCAGGGACTTTACTTTCAAAGCAGTCAGACGGCTCAGCCCCTCCAGCTTTGCTGTCTATAACATATACTTCTTCCTTGGGCTGGTACCACTCCCTGTATGCAGCTTTCCTTGCCAGATGCCCCATGATTCTGGCATCTCCAACGTCTTGGAGTCTCTATTGCCATCTAGACCTGACCTTCACAGCTTCATGCAATCACCTATCCAGCCCTCTTGGTTTCTCAGGGCTTTCTTTACTCAGGGACTCCCCTGCTACACATAGTCTGGCCTCAGCAGCTCTCTGAAGCTGTGGAGGAAGACTTGATGACCCCCTCACTCTTGCATCTATTATACCTCTAAAGCCAGCACCAAACAATGCTGCCAAGTTCTGAGGCCAAACTGGGATGGACCTTGGGCCCCTTCATCCACATTACCAGCAGCTTTTGTGTATTGTAGTTTTTACAAAGCAGGAAACTCCTCGACCCTTTTCTTTCACAAGTTGGATGCTTAGCTGGGTGGGGTCTTGCCCTGAGAGTGTTCTTTACATTGTTTAAGTGCAAATCTGAAGGCTTCTCCTTAATAGCTTTAATCTCCTTAACTATGGAAGCTTTTCTTCCAGGACACAGCCTAGCTGCCTTGGTTCCAACATTAAGCTTTTTAGTGCTCTTTTTCATTCCAATGTGTACATATTATTATTTATCTCTTCTCCACTTCTCATTTTTCATTGTAGATTTGCATAAGATTTGCCATTAGTCACCATGCCACTGACTGAACATTAGGCTGTTTTGAAATTTCCTCTGCTAAAGAAATTAGTCCAGGGGCTGGAGAGATGGCTCAGTAGTTAAGAGTACTCACTGCTCTTGTAGAGGACTTGGGTTTGATTCTGAGCACCCACATGGTGGCTATGAGCTGACCTTAACTCTTGTTCCAGGGGAATCTGAAGCCCTCATCTGACCTCTGCAGCACTGCACAACATGGATGCCCTCACATGCATGCAGGCAATACACTCATAGACATAAAATAAAAATAATAAAAAAAAAATTAGTCCATTGCTTTTCAATTTAGTCTCAGGCAGGTTCTTAGGGCCTGGGCAGATGACAGCCAGATTCTCTGTCAAGACCTCCCAATTTCCTTTAAGTCCTTGTTTCCCTCTTCCTTTGGAACATCTTGAACTGGGTTTCTACTAGAATGGCCTATTAATCTCTGCTTACAGAATTTAACTGATTTTTCTAGTCCCGAGTCTTCCCCATTGCTCTGAAAAACAACACGGTCAGGTTCTTCACAGCAACAGCTCACTCTTGGGTAACTACTTCTGTGTAAGTTGACATTCTGTTTCTCTGATAAAATACCATGACCAAGGCAACTTATAGAAGGAAGAGTTTATTTGGCTTATGGTTCCAGAGGGGTGAGTCCATTGTGGAGTGGGGAGGCATGGTAGGAGATAGCTGGAGCAGAAAACTGAATGCTCACATCTTCAAACACATGCAGGAAGTAGAGAGAGACAAATTCCAAGTAGACCAAGAATATGAACTCCCAAAGCCCATCCCCAGTATGGCATACTACATCCAGCAAGGCCATATCTTCAGAAGGTTAGGTGACTCTCTCCAAACTGTACCACCAACTAACCAAGTATTCAAATACTTGGAGCCTATGGGGACACTCTCATTCACTACCACATGAGACCAGTTCCAATGTGTCTCATGTTCTGTCACCATGTCTTCTCCACCACATTGAACTGTACTCTCAAACTCTAAGCCAGAAGAAACCTTTCCTTTATTAAGTTGCCTTTTTACAGATTATTTTGCCACAGCAATGAGAAAAATAATTAAAATAAACCCAACAACCAAGTTGAAAAAGCCTGCAGATTTTAAGGGTATGGGGCCAGACCAATTAGGAAATATAACTAATGAAGCTTAGCAAATTTCTGGTATTTTTGCATGTGTATCTGATGACTATGCATATGGATGTATATAAATCTGTATGTGGCATATGTCATATGTGTACAGATATGAGTGCCTATGCACAATGCAGGCCAGAAGAGGACATTGGTGTCCTGCTCTCCCACTCTGTATCTTGTTCCCTTGAGACAAGACCTCTAACTGAACCTGCAGCAAGATGAGAGGTCAGTAAGCCTCAGTGATCCTCCTGTCTCTGTCTTCCACAGTGCTGGTGTTATAGGTACGCATGTGGCCATACCTGGCTTTTACATTGATGCTAGGATCCAAACACAGGTCTTTGGGCTTTTTTTAAAAATTATTTATTTAATAACCATATAATTAGAAGAGGCATTTCATTACAACAGCATTGACATATTCAATAACAATTTCCAGACCTAAGATGCTTCTCTTTCAAAATTGGCTGTAAATTTTTAGGTTTACAGTTGAATTAATACAATTATACAATATTGTACTCTGTATAAACCCTATAAGACATAAAATTAAGTGAGTTTTTAAACTTTGAAAAAGATCTCCATTTTGTTATGAAAATAGTTTCATACAGAAAAATTCATTTTTAATACAATTGACACTAAGATACATATGCTTTTCTATTCTCTATATATCTGATTATTACTAGTCACAGTTGGTTACTTTCTGAGCTCCCTGGCATCTGAGCATGGATACAAAGTCATCAGGTAGATCTCAATGGTAATGTTTTTCACATCTACCAATTATTAAGGAGCAAATTTCTATGCTTTGAAGAATTTTTTTTATACACTGACTTCCCAGGTAGCACCCTCCCATAACCTCCCTTCCCCCACTAGAGCCCTTATACTCAGATATCCCTGCTACTGTCTGCTGTGTTGTTGGCACCCCCAGCCATTCCCCACTACTTGCCCTTCTGGTGAATCTAGTCAGCTTATCTAGACGTCTTTGTTTTAGGAGGGTCAGCTGTTTCTTATCTAGCGGTAATCAGTTGTCAATATTCCTTTGGATAAGATTGGGGTCTGCTTTTCGATTTCCCAGTTCTAAGCTGGGTTACTATCTGAGAATCCCTTTGGACACCCTGGCCAACAACTCAAAAGAAGGTATCGCCTGTCTGGCATTGTTGCTTGTTATGTAGCCTTTAGCTATACATATGGACTCTTATGAAATTATATTGGCCCCTTTAATCTTTGGTTATACTTTCCTTTTGGGTGTTTAAGCCACACAGCTGGTCCAGATAAACCGATTTATTTTTACGCTTAAGGTTGTTTGAGGATCTGTTCCTCAGGGGTCACATGGGCTTGGGAAGAGCCCCTGGCACCTTTCTTTTACCAGTTCTGCCTATGTGACGATAAGTCAAAGGTCCTGCTGGACCATGGTTGGCTTCTCTTAGAACCACGGAGGAAATGATTCCTCTGTGTTGACCCTCCTCTTTATAGACTGGACA
>NW_008346927.1:541311-541627 GCF_000622305.1 Nannospalax galili
GTATTTACTCATATTTCTTTCTTCAATTTTGTTCCATTGGTCTATGGGTCTGTTTTTTGTGTCAATACCATGTTGTTTTTGTGACTATGGCTCTGTAATACAGCTCGAAATCTGGTATAGTAATCCCCCCAGCATTGCTTTTAGTGCTCAGGGTTGGTTTGGCTATCTGAGGTCTTTTGTGCTTCCTTATGAATCTTAGGATAGTTTTTTCCAATTTTGTGAAAAATGTCATGGGGATTTTGATTGGTATTGCATTGAATCTATATATGACTTTTGGTAGGTTGATCATTTTCACAATATTAATTCTTCCAATCCA
>NW_008346927.1:541863-544609 GCF_000622305.1 Nannospalax galili
TTGCTTGTTATTGGTATATAGAAAGGCTACAGATTTTTGTAGGTTAATTTTGTAACCTGCCATTTTACTGAATGTTAATAATTTCTAGGAGTTTACAGGTAGAATTTTGGTGTCCCTTAGATATAATATCATATCATCTGCAAAAAAGAATAATTTGATCTCTTCTTTTCCAATTATTACTCCTTTAATTTCCTGCTCTTGTCTTATTGCTCTTGCAAGAGTTTCAAGTACTATGTTAAAGAGAAGTGGGGATAGTGGTGGGCAGCCTTGTCTGGTTCCTGATTTCAATGGGAATGCTTCCAGTTTTTCTCCATTTAGAATGATGATGGCTATGGGTTTGTTATATATGGCTTTAATTATGTTGAGGTATGTTCCCTCCAGTCCAATTCTCTCTAGGACTTTGAACATGAATCCATGTTGAATTTTGTCAAAGGACTTCTCTGCATCTATTGAGATGACCATATAGTTCTTGTCTTTGAGTCCATTTATATAAGTTATGACATTTATTGACTTAAGTATGTTGAACCATCCCTTCATCTCTGGGATATAGCTGACTTGGTCATAGTGGATGATCTTTTTGATGTGTGTATGCGGTTTGCAAGTATGTTGCTGAGAATTTTTGCATCTATGTTCATTAAGGATATGGCTCTATAGTTTTCTTTTTTGGTTGTATCTTTATCTGGCTTTGGTGTGAGAGTGATGCTGGCTTCATTTGGAAGTTCTCCCTCCATTTCTATTTTTTTGAATAAATTAAGTAGTATTGGATGCAGATCTTCTTTAAATGTCTGATAGAATTCTGTTGTAAATCCATCTGGTCCTGGGCTTTTTTTTTAATCAGAGGTTTTGTATTAGTGTTTCAATTTCTTTAAGCTGTTAATCTCTTCTTGGTTTAGTTTTGGTGGTTCCCATGCCTTTAGATATCCGTCCATTTCTTTTAGGTTTTCAAATTTAGTAGCATATAGGTTTTTAAACTATTCCCTTATAATGTTTTGTATCTTTCTGGTGTCTGTTGTGATGTTTCCCCTTTCATCTCTGATTTCATTGATTTGGAAGTGCTCTTTTTTTTTTTTTGGTTAACTGGGCTAGTGGTCTGCCAATTTTATTTATCTTTTCAAAGAACCAGTTCTTGATCCTTTGTATTGTTTTCTTTGTTTCAATTTCATTAATTTCTGCCCTGATTTTTGTTATTCTTGTCTCCTGGGTTTGGGTTTCGTTCGCTGTTGCTTTTCAAGTGTGCTGAGTTGCAATGTTAAGCCATTTATTTATGTTCTTTCCGATTTTTTGATGTAGGCACTTAGAGCTATAAACCTCCCTCTAAGGACCACTTTCAGTATGTCCCAGAAGTTTTTTCATGTTGCATTGTCCTTTTCATTTAATTCCAGGAATACTTTTATTTCTTTCTTAATTTCTCTTTTGACCCATTCATCATTCAGGAGTGTGTTGTTTAATTCCATGTGTTCAAGTGGTGATTAGGGCTTCCTCTGGTGTTGATTGTAAGCTTTACTGCATTGTGGTCTGATAGAATGCCTGTAATTATTTCAGTCTTTTTGTATTTGTTGATGTTTGTCTTGTTGGAGAAGATTCCACAGGGTGCTGAGTAGAAAGTATGTCCTTTGGTGCTTGGGTGGAATACTCAATAGATGTCTGTTAGGTCCATTTGATACATGGTATTGTTTAATTCAGATGTCACTCTGTTAAATCTCTGCCCTTTGACCTATCTAATGGAGACAGTGGGGTATTGAAGTCACCTACTATTAATGAGTTAGGGTTAATCCGGGTCTTAAAGTCCTGTAGTATTGTTTTAATGAAGTTAGGTGCACCAGAGTTTGGTGAATATATGGTCATGATTGTAATATCTTCTTGATTGATTGTTCCTTTGATCAGGACGAAGTGGCCCTCTTTATCTCTTCTGATTAGTTTTAGTTTAAAGTCTATTTTGTCAGATATTAGGATTGCTACGCCTGCTTTTTTCTTAGTGCGATTTGCTTGGTATATTTTTTTTCCATCCTTTCACTTTGAGATAGTGTCTGTCCTTGAAAGTGAGATGAGTTTCTTGCAGACAACAAAAAGATGGGTTTTGTTTCTTAATCCATTCACCTAGTCTGTGACTTTTGACTGGGGAGTTCAGTCCATTAATATTTAAAGTTATTAATGAAAGATGAGCACTGAATCCTGTCATTTTTATTTCTGTTTACATTTTTGATATAGCTGTACTTTTCCACAATTATACCTTCATTGGATTTCTTTCAGCAATCCCATGGGTATAGTCATTCCTTTCTTCAGCTCTTTGCTTCCAGAACTCTCTGAAGAGCTGGTTTTGTGGACATGAATTCCTTCAGCTTATGTATGTCACGGAAGATTTTTCTTTCCCCTTCAACTCAGACATTTTGGCTGGGAATAGTATTCTGGGCTGGCATCACTTGTCATATAGAACTGTAAATATCTTGGTCCTGGCTCTTCTGGCTTTCATAGTTTGTATTGATAAGTCAGCTGTAATTCTAATGGGTTTTCCTTTACATGTGACTTGTTTTTCTTTTGCAGCTTTCAATATTCTCTCTTTGTTCTGTACATTTAGTGTTTTTACTTTGATGTCCCATAGAGAATTTCTTTCCTGGTCATGTCTATTTGGTATTCTAAATGCTTCTTGTGTTTCTGTGGGCATGTCTTTCTTTAATTTTGGGAAATTTTCTTCCACGATTCTGTTGAAGATCTGGTCCATGCCATTATCTTGGGATTCTTCTCCTTT
>NW_008346927.1:544673-545032 GCF_000622305.1 Nannospalax galili
TTATTTCTTAAATTTTTCATAATCTTTGCTTGAGTGGTCCAGTTCATCTGCTTTATCTTCCAGTATTGACACTCTGTTTTCCATTTCGTTCATCCTGTTGTTGGGGCTTTCTCCTGTTGTTTCTACTTGGCTTACTGAGTATTTAACTTCCTTTTTCATTTCAGCCTGAGTATTCTTCAATATTTCTAACTCTTTTCTGAATTCATTCAGAAGTTTATCCCTATCTTCCTTCAGTTCTTTGATTTCTTTTTTTGTGTGTTCTTTAAATTCACTTAATTCTTTTATCATGTTTATAACTGTTCTTTTGAGTTCCATGTCCTGCATTATCTCTAGGGGGTTCTCATTGTACTCCTCTAGAG
>NW_008346927.1:545131-577295 GCF_000622305.1 Nannospalax galili
TGAGACTCAGACCTGCAAGTTTAGGTCTGATTCTTTTTGTGAACTTTATGTGTCTTTGTGGTTTACTTTTTTGGCATGAAAAGCTGGTTCATCTAAGCTTCCAGTTCTCTCTTTTGATTTTATATTGGAGTGGCCGGATTGATTTTTTTTCAGGAGTTCCCACAGTGGCCTAATTCAGATGAGGGTCAGATGATTTCAGGCTTTCTCCTAAGGTCTGGATCCCTCCAGGAACGATTTTGGCCTCAGGAATTTGGGGGTTGGACTGGCCTGAGAGCCTGGTCCAGAAAAGATGCTGGTCTAGGGCAGCTGGTGGCTGTTCCACACAGAGATGCAAAGGCAGATGGTGCGGGAAGAGGCCCAAAGGACTCCTGGGGACTGCATTGTTGGTCTGGATGCAAAGGTTCAGGAAGAGGAAAGGTCAGCTCCCACTACCCAGAAAGAGGCTGGCAGGTGTTGCAAGCCCAGGAAAGCAGAGGGAGATGAGGGTGGGGCCAGGTCCAAAAACAGTGCTCCTGTGGCCCAGAGAAGGCACTACATTGGTCTGGATGAAAAGGATCAGGAAGCAGTATTGGTTTCCCAGGTGTCTGGGGCCCCAAGACAAGGAATGTGGCAGGGTCCAAACTCACAGGAGATAATGGGGGGGAAGGTGGGAGGGTGAATGGGGCTGGAGAGTCAAGGTGCGGAGAGCACAATGGACTTACCCAGGAGAGAGGCCTGCAGGTGGGAGGCCTGAGGTGGGTGGTATAGGCCCAGGAAAGCAGAGGGAGGTGAGGGTGGGACCAGGCCCAGAAGCAGTACTCTGGGGCCCAGAGAAGGCACCACATTGATCTGGATGAAAAGGATCAGGAAGCAGTATTGGTT
Source organism: Nannospalax galili (assembly GCF_000622305.1). Taxonomy (NCBI): domain Eukaryota; kingdom Metazoa; phylum Chordata; class Mammalia; order Rodentia; family Spalacidae; genus Nannospalax; species Nannospalax galili. The sequence continues at coordinate 545,993 of NW_008346927.1, forward strand.
CCCCAGGTGTCTGGGGCCCCAAGACAAGGAATGGGGCAGGGCCCAAACTCAGAGGAGAGAATGATAGTGGAGATGGGAGGCTGAATGGGGCTGGGGGAGTCAAGGTGTGGAGGGTGCAATAGACTTACCCCAGAGAGAGGCCTGTGGGTGGGAAAGCATGTCCTTGGGCTTTTATAGCAAGCACTCTTATCCACTGATCCACTTCTTCAGTTCCTGTTTTACAAATTTCATGATCTCCATTCTTTAATTCTCTATCTTCAAGTGAGCATCATCATAGTACTCTTCTCATAGGTTTTCATCAGAATCACATAGCCCATACATAGAACATCCTAAGAACAGTGCCCAGAGTATTAGTTACTTTTGTGTAAACATCATAAGGTCTATATAAAAACTAGTAGAATATTTGAGTTGCGCACAAAATTGTTTTTGAGGAGGATCTTCACTAAAACCCCCCATGAAAGTAATTCATCAGAAAGGACTAATTCAAAGTGACCTGTAAGATAATAGAATCCACATGACAGTGAATGAGCTGAGTGACATTGTTGTTACTCTTGGCTAGTTACTTACTGCAAATTTTTGTGCTAGGACATTGAAAGGGAAGAAATGACAGTGCAAAATCCTAGTATATCATATGCTTAGATGGTATTGCAGAATAGTTATTGTGTTTGCAAGATCCCTTGAAGATCAAAGATACAGGAACTTCCTAAGTAGATATGGAGCTGTGAGATGGGCGTAAAGATAGAAATGTGGAAATATATTTTAAGATTATCTCCTGGCTTTGTAAGGCTGTTGAGAGCCTCAAGGAGGGGAAGACACTTGACCTTAAAGATAACAAAGATAAAACTCTGAAAGGCCAGAGTGTGATGAGAGAACTTGAAAATGAAAAGTGGTGATATTTGTAGTCAGAACCAACAAATTATCATATGATTTTTTTCTCCTATTAATTGTAGTGCTGCAGTTGCCAAAAAAGGGCCCACTTAAGTACATGTGACAAATTATAGGTGTTCATCAGGGAAATGAGACCTGAATAGGCTGAACTGACCTAAACTGAGTACTATGCCCAGAATTATATTTAATCTAATGGTTTTGATTTTCAGATTTTGAGAGTCTGAAAATATCTCTGCTAAGCTCTGTTAAATGCTCCTTGACCCTAAAGCTCTTATGGGTAATTTATGCTCTGGGTAATTTCAGCAGCTAGGGGACCCACCCTGGCTTTTCTTTATCTCTTTCTCTCAGAGTGAAAGTTTTGATTAAGAAGATATTTAGCATTATTGGTTGTGAAACCTAGGCATGAAACTCCGTAAGACCTCAAGGGACCATCTTGCAAAATCTCAGCTTTAGATTAGCTTGTGGCAAGTGCCTATCTACTTCAAATATTTGCAGGCATAGTAGAAGATGTTTATATTATAATTGAGCTGCTCTACACCTCCATGACAGGGCTTTTACACCAGAAACTGTTATACTAAGTGAAGTAACACAGACTCAGAAAAACAAACAACGTATGTTCTCTCTCATATATGGATCCTAGCACCAAATCCTTTTAAATTCCAGGTCCTTTTAATAAGATGATGCTGTACAGCAGTCCCTCCTGCATGAAAGCCATCATCACAGCTTCAGCTGAGCCTGATCACTAAACATCGTCACAATTGGGCTTATTGATGGTTGTGCTCATTCATTAAAGGAGGGCCAAGCAGGGTCATTGGACCCTCACCTGAATATCCAGCCATTCTTCCCAGCCAATTGTATGTAATTTGGCCCTCATCACACATGGCCTCCCAGATTTGGGGTGGGCTAAAGTTTACAATCCGGGGAAGGCTAGGAAAAGAAGGTATGGCCCATGCTGGGTAAAGGCTTTCCAGTGTGCATACCCTGATGTCATACATACACCTCAGGAACCCCTCAGTTATCTCGAAGCCTTTGAGAGGGAACTGATACTGATTCTAACCACTTCAACAGCTATCAAAATACCTGAAAGCAAATCCTGAACCCATCACTCTAGAGTCCAGCCTTGGAAGACAAAAGAAAAATGAGGTGGAACCCAATAGAGGGATGCTTTTAGAAGCCCTTGTCAAGAAATTCCAATGGACTCTCATAATGAACACTTGAAAATTTCCCTGTTCTGACTTTTTTCTAGTTCTCTGTCTAGAACTTGTAATGCTAATTACTCTTGACTTTACTTCTCCTTCACATCTCCTATTCATGATTCAAGGCCTTTCTTTTCCCCCTAGAGATAAGAGTTATGCAATTTGGGAGTCTTTTAGATAGAACCACTGGAGGAGTACTCCAATTACCTCACCTTGCATCCCTGTTCAGCATAGAAGAAGCCAGAACCGTCTGTGTCCCGATTCCCTATCGGCAATTTGGGTAACCTCTTCAGAGAATGGTGTGATAAGAATTGGAGGTAGGAATTGACTAGGCAGGGTAAAAAGACCCCAAAGAAAAGTAGCTAGTTTCTTGGCTAAAACTCACAATGTCTTTGGGCCTCTTCACAACATACTCTGTTCCAAAGGCCAAAAAGCCAAAATCATTTTTGAGCTTTTATCTAATCCTTAAAAGATTTTAGCGTTATCTCTTCTGAGTGGGGAATGTTAGTGTAGCCAAAGCCCCATAAAAAAATAAATAAATCAAAGAAGAAGAAAGCATACATGAAGTCATCAGACAAAAAGTAATGTGGAGATATGGGAGGAGTTGGAGGGGAGGGAGTGGGCATTGGTTTGATCCAAACACCTTATATGCATGTATGAAATTCTCAAGAAATTATTTATATATATAATAACGCTTCTGAGTAGTTAACATAGGCACAACCCAGACATATGCATGCTACTTTAAGCACTAAAATGACTTGCAGGCAGTAAAACAACTGGGGTTTGAAGAAGTCAGGTAGCCTGTTCAATCACATAGCTGATAAACTGAGGACCAATATCTGGATCCAGGTCTGTCTCTTTCTGAAACCTTCTCTGATTCATTTAGTTGTCCCTCTAATGACTCACCCATGCTACCACTCAAGGACTGCTACCACCCTAATGCCTGCCACCGTTTGCCACTGGTGGTCAACATATTGCTCAAAGCATTGTCAGTTTAAATGAATGTATATTTGTTGTAGCTATATGCCATTCTTTGTTTAATTGAATTGACTTCAACACATTAGACTGAACAATAAACATAAAAAATTACTATGACCAGCCGGTGAATCTCTGAATGGTAAGGAGGATTGAGGTGGGCCATATTTAGTGTTGGGGATATATTCATTTGGAAATTGCAAAAATTTCTCTCCTTTTCTGATATTTTAATATACAAGCAAGCATCTCAAAGTTTATGAAACATCACTACTGCCTTGTCACTTGCCATAATGCAGAGATCACCAGAAGGATACAAAAAATATTTTGATCATAGAAGAGAGCAATGTGCTGCTGCATATCCTGTAGGTTCTAGCACCCAAACCCTTCAGAGCCCACCTGCTTCTCCCCACCTGCTACACCACCACAGTGGTCAAGTCGCCCATCATTCTCATCGGGGACTGCAGTGTCTCCCAGCTGGTCTTCCTGATTCTGTTCTCACATCCCTATAGAACACTCTCTTGTAGGGTGAATCTGTTACATCATTCCCTGCCCAATATCCTCCAGTGGTCCCCTCTTGCATTTGGAATCCGATCCAATCCACCTTGTATTGCCTCCTACTTGAAATACTGATTCTCTCCATTTTCCAAGGTCTTCTTTTTCCTGGATTCTTCAAATAACACTTTTGCTCCCTGAAATGTTATCCCCATAACATTTATTGGTGGAGGTGATGAGTTTATGCCACTCCAAAAAATACTCATTTGCCAGAGACAACACTAGCTAAGTCAGCAAACACCTAGTTCACCATTCCCCCATATACAGATGGCCTATATCTTAGTGTGATTCAGCTTATGATGGTTTTGACTTTACAGCATTGCGAGAAGTGATATACATGTTTAGTGGAAACTGTACTTCAAATTCTTTGTTTTGATCTGAGACAGATAGCTTTCTTTCAACATACAGATACTGATTGAAATATAAGTAATATAAGGATGCCTTTCCTCTTGGCCAGACTAAAGGTATCACAAGTAAGCTCTGCCCACCTGTTAGGTTCACAGCCTCTTTCACACCACTTTCTTTTGTTGAAATCAGCTCACATTTTCTCTTTTATGTATGTATTTATCATTGATTTCTATTCCGCCAGAAGTTAAGGATTTTGTCTTTATTAAGGCTGTGTTCTCAGAGGCTAGAAACTGTGTCTAGTGAGTAATACACACTTAAAAATATTTGCTAATGTTGAAAAGAACAGTGGCTTGGGAGGCACCAGACTTAATCATGACACTGCTTCTGGGTCATGGAGTGTGTTGACAAGTCAAATTTCTTGGTTTTCAGTTTGTTTTTCTGTTTATAAATTAGAATAAGTTATCTCTACGGTTGTATTCTAGGCTAAAAACACTGATTCCAGTCAGTAGCACCCTGATTCTGGTTGGGGCCTGAAATGGAGATCCTCAACTCTTACTTTCGTGGGCTCCAAATGAGGCATTCTAATATAGTAACCGAGAATGCTGTAGTTGAGAGGGAAAGTTGGTTCTGTGATGTTAATACTGAACTTGGGCACCCTAAGGTGGATTGTGTGCATGGAGATGGCCACACAGCGGGTTATCTGGTAATACAAATGAATACTCAATTGAATGAAATTATAGATAAAAATCCATTGCTTTGGTTTTTAGCTCAACTTGAAAATAATATTCTATTTTGGCTGGGCATGGTGGCGCATGACTTTAATCTTAACACTTGGGAGGCAGAGGCAAGCAGATCTCTGTGAGTTTGAATCCAGCCTGGTCTAACTAGTGAGTTCCAGGACAGAGGGGGCTACAAGGAGACCCTGTCTCAAAAAAAAAAAAAAAGACAAAAAAGAGAAAAAATGTTATATTTTTTAAACTTAGCTGTAATAACTATTTTTATGGAGTCTTTGAATAATACTTGTTTCCACTTAAAATTTAGTTTCTAAGAGCATATTAAGAACATTTATACATTATATATTTTATAGACATGAAAACTTTTAAAAGACAGTAATTGGCTATCAAATACAATATCCATATACTTAAATGATTGATATAAACATACAAAGAGTGCATTTACAAATATAGCAAAACTTAACTCTGTTTAAAAGTTCTAATATTATACAAAAATAAGTTTTTAACTTAGATGAACAATTCTAAACCAATTTCTCAAACATGTATTTTAAATTAGGATCAAGAGATGATCCTGGGGCTGGAGAGATGGCTCAGCAGTTAAGAACACTGACTGTGACTTGGGTTCGAATCCCAGCACCCACATGGCGGCTAAAAACCTTCCATAACTCCAGTTCTAGGGGATCCGACAACCTCTTCTGTCCTCTGCAGGCATTGCACGACATGGGTGTACCTTCCTACATGCAGGCATAACACTCATACACATAAAATAAAAATAATAAATAAAATATTTAAAAAGAAGCTGATCTTTCATTCTAACAGAAAGTTTTATTACAAGACCAAGTTATACCATATATACACATCTTTCTTCATACAATAATATATTTTTGTTCTGATGCATAATTCTATACTTAATTTAGCATTTTCTTAGGGCTCCATATGTTTATTATCAATAAGAAAATGATTAAATAATACCTTTCAACCTGCTTTGAGTCTTAAATGCAAGTGTGTTTGTGTGTGTCAGTTTAGGCTGAATGTTAAAGACACTTAGTAGCCCTGATCAGGAATTCAGACCCCAAGTGCTGCCAGTTCACATTTGATCAGTGAGGCTACATTCCACAGGCAGTTATTGCAAGCATTTTGCTATCTTTGTGTCAGCTCAACACTAGACATTTTATCTAATTAGCATAATGATAATAGAAATATTTTGAAATAGTAGCTTGTTAGCAAAGTAGATGCTAGAAATACACTCTTATGCAGAGTTAGTGCTATTAAAGACAGATGGTTTGGCTGAGACACTTGGCGCAATCTCTGTTTTTAGTGAAGAGCATAAAAATCTTGCACTTTGCTCTCTAAATGTATTCTGCATGTGTGAAAGAATTTGGTTTGAGTCTTCCTCATAACCCAGTGATGAGGTTGTGGGTTAGTGGCTCACTGCTACTGTTTTCTACCAGAAAGAATCCAATGAGTCTTCTTAACTAGCCAGAAATATCTTCCCATGTAATTTTACTATTGACTTAGGTTGATGTAATTAGAAGATATCTTTTGGTGATATTGATGGATGTATTAGAATTGCTAGGTCAGTAAATTCCTGACTACAGCAGAGAGGTGATGGCTTCACAGTCAGGTTTTTTGACTGTGTACTCAGGGGGTCCTACAGTCATAAACTGTTTGATTAAATGAACTTCCTTGACTCCTAAGTATAAACACAATTTTTCCATCAAATTTTAGAGACTATTGAATTTGATGGGATCCTGTTGATTATGTTACATATTCTGAGATTCACATGACTATGGTTATTAAAGTGACATTGGATTAAATTTTAGTTTCTCTCTCTCTCTCTCTCTCTCTCTCTCTCTCTCTTTCTCCTCTCTCTCTCCCTCTCAGCTTTTTAGAACGAAGTCTTTTTTTTTCTGGTAATTGATATCAGAAGAAAACAATGAGCCATGTGGCAAATCCTTAGCAAGGCTGGTTCTGGAAATACCCTTTATTCCAAGCATATCACCAGGTTGCTGGTATTTTGTTCTCTAGAGAACTGTTTCAGAAGTCTAAGTTCCATCACAGGGCACTAGATACCTGGTCAGTAAAAAAATGGTGTAACCATCATCATTTGGACAACCACAGCTCATGAGGAGGTCAAGAGTGAGGGGAGGAAAAGAGGAGAATCTTTTTCTGTGTGCAAGTTTCTACACAAAATTATTTAGCTTAGAATGGAAGAGAAGACCATTTAAAACTAAATGATCTCAAATAAAAATTTATTCAAAAGAAAGTATCTCTGTAGAATCATATTTTGGTAGATTTGACTTGATTAAGCAAATGCTATTTATTATATAATAACTTGTCGCTCTACTGTTATTTAGTACTCACAGTACTTACATAGTAATTTCAGTCAGAGCAGAGGAAATTGGGATGCTACTTATTTTCTTACAACTGTGTTCTCTCAACATGACTTAGTGTTCTAAAGGAAATTCAGATGTCTAGGCCTCACACCAAGCAATCTGAGCCATAATTCCCTGAGGCTGGCTGCTAGAATCTCATTTTTTCATGTACTGTCCTCATCATCCAGGTGGGTCAGATCTCTCTGTCCTTTGAACTTTTCTTGGAAAAGCACTCCACTAGAAATTTTGAAATACTGAAAAGAACGTCCAGACCTCCCTCTGAACTGACTTCACAGATCCGGTGACTTTGGGCTGTGAGCCACGGGAAGGGTGAATAATCGTAGGCTCAGTTCAGCTGTTCAGCCTTAGGCATTCCTTCAACTGAAGCTCAAGGAGGGATGACTAAGTTGACCTTTTGTCATATCTTTTTTTCCTCCCTGTTTATTTAAGTTACCCTCTTAGCTGGCTCCTGAAGTCAAAAGTGCTTTTGTTCTCTGCATGAATGGTTTGATTCACATCACACCAATATTGCTTCAAAGAGAAAGAAACCTCTTACCTTTGGATAATCGCCTCTTCCTCCTGCAAATGCCACAGCCCAGCTGAAGGATTTCAAAGATTTTATGTTTTAACTAGTTCAGACTTTTCTTACTTCAGATCATGTCTCCTGTCCCTGTCTCTGCCTGTCTCTTTCCTGCCCCCTCTTTTTCCCTCTTGGAAGAAATAAAATCTAAAGCAACAATACCTACTCACTATATTTTTCACAAAAGTGAATTCCTACATATAATATATTCTGGGCAGCGATTCACAAATTAGATGCTTAGAAAGCTGATTCTAGAATCTGACTCAGGAGTTGGATGGGGCTTAGGAAACTGTTGAATCAATGGTCAGCCAGGTCTGTGAGTCAACATTTAAGAGAATACCAGATCATTTGTCAGAGGTTGGATGATGAAGCAACAAAGTCCAGCAAATTCCCTTCTCTGTCTCTTGTGGTGGTGATGACAGAGACCAAAGGACAACAAGGAAGGAAGGCTGTCTGAGCTGCTGGCCAGTTATGGAGCCTCCTGGCCTCTCACCTACTCCTCTCATGCTCCACAGTCAACTGCTGTGAGTATCTTTCAGAGCATGCACCACAGGCACATTAGTTTGTCCAATTGCCTATGTACTAGCAGTTCTTTCAGCTTGGAGTGTTTTTGTGCCCTGTTCTTTCATCTACCTAGTGAACTTCAAGACCCCATCCAAAGACTCATACCTCCTTTGTGAAGCCTCCCCAGCACCCCAAGCTAGTCAGTCCTTCTAACTATCCAATTACATTTTTGCATATGTAAGTATCACGGTGCTAAGAAATGAATATATGCTCTATCGCCTGTACTTTACTTAAAGCCATCTTCCTCGATGATGTGATAGGAATGTGCCTTTTAGAAATAAACTTTACACTGAGGGACAGTTAGATTTTGTATATCAATCAGGAACTATCTTAAGAGGTGCCGAGGTAGCATTTCAAAGATCTTACAGTGAACACTCTAGAATTATTACAGTTCAGTCACCTAGAAATTTCTGTCTAAATTGAGATCAAGGGATAGTAGAAACATTTTCTAGTGGATGAAATGAGAAGCATTTGAGAGAAGCCAATGGTCTAGAAGCTGATGTAACACATCCTGCCCTTCCATGAGTGGGACACAGAATGTCATCAGGCAGCATTCCAGCACCCTCAGGAATGTGGCCCAGGGCTAATACTTCCTTTAGTTGTGTGTATGCTCACTTAATAGAAGGTTTTTAGACTAAGTGGTCTGCCACAGTGAACTTTCATGTATGTCCCGCCCCATCTGCATAAAGGACAGGGAACTAGGTGTTTCCTGACCTTATAGGCAGGTCTTATAGCAGTGTGTATGCTTGACTGGTATCCATGCTAGTTGGTGACACGTGCTCAGCTGGACTGGTCTGATATTTGCATTTCTGTTAACATGTAGACAGTGGTGATGAGGTTGTATGATGTGGCACCTATAGCTTTCATTTCCATTTGCTGTAAAGGTTCAGTAGTCTACCAAGAGTACCTGATACCTACGAATATCTGAATTGTCTTGAGATAGCCTTCTTGTTCATCTCTGTATACTTGATGACTGCAATTTTTTCTAGTAATTGTTCAATAAATGTTCTTTTTATCTTCCACTCGTTATAACTATAAAACAAACAAAAAATGGGATTGAACCAATCTAATGCTCTTTGTGTTATGGAATAGCGTGCATGAGAGTATTCATTTAAGCAGAGTGGAACAGATTTGTTTTATTAATCTATATATGATAATTGTAGATATTTGTGGGCTTGAGTGTGATGATTTGATAGATGTACACAATGTATAATAGTCAATTCAGGATAATTTTCATTTCCATTTTCTTCAATATTTATCATCTTGCTGTGTTGGTAGCTTTCTAACTCCTGTCTTTCAGTTCTTTTGAAAATATACTAGTTTGTTATAAACTATAGTCATTTTACTGTAAACTGGAGCATACTCATCCTATTTAATTGTATTTTAGCACTTCCTATCCGAGCTCCCTCTTCCCCCTCGCTTTGCTGCTCCTAGGCTCTAGCAACAGCTGTTCTAGTCTCTCTTTCCACAGAATCAACATTTTTTTAGGTTCCATTCATGAGGAAAAATGTGATATTTATCTTTCTGTGACTTATTTCATTTATCAATAATCAGGTTTAAGTCCTAGAACCTGGTCATTTGGGGAAACTGAGCAAAAACTACTAATACTGACTTCAGATGAACTGAGAGCTTTGGATGAAATGCATTTTTAAATAAAAATATGAATATCTGAAATATAATGCTAAAATACAGCTTTATGGAGTGCCTTAGTCCTTCTCCCCAAATAACCCACCATCCAATTGATTTATCATCTCATTTCACACTGCCTGAACAAAGAAAGCTTTAAGGATAGCTTGTGGAAATGCATGATACACACATTTGTGAACAGCAGCATTCATTTTTCAATGCTGTCAAGAAAATTCATCTAAAGATATTATAAGCTTAAAGAGCTTCTGCATTAGCCATTTGTCACAAGAGGTGCTGCACACAGTGAATAGGCTGTACAGGTTGTTAAGTATCTCGGGAACACTGCTCTCTGAAATTGGTTGGAAAGATGATTGAATGTTATTTAAGTAGAACTTTACACACAATAAATAATACATTTGCCGACTGCTGAGAAAATTGATGAAAAGGATAATGTTCCATTTTGGACTCTAAACAAAAGGCAATCAATTAGTTGGAGCAGCTTGAATAATGGGAGAGAAGCTGTGCCTAGAAACACTCCTGCTCAAGGACTGCAGCTCAGGCTGAAAGAACGCCTGTGTTCAGCAGACCTGTGGCTTGACATCAGTATAGCATAAGAGGGAATTAGGGCAGGAATCCACTTCTGGACTTCCATCACTGTGCAGAACTGAGTTTCATCTGAACCCATTTTCTTTCCAACCTAGCCTTTAGCCATACCCTGGCCAACTTTTCAGGCACTCCCACATGAGATATTTTGAGTGTCTTCTTAAGAGACATCATTAACAAAATGTTTAAAAGGTATCACTGGTTTTTCTAATTACCTTCAATGCTATTCTGTGGAGTTGTTGGACTGTGTTTCTGTGAGCTTTGATAGATGGTCTCTTACATCAATAGTTGGCTAACATTTTCAGTTATGGTCTGACTAGTAAATATTCTAGTCTCTCTAGGCCATATATTCTGTCACAGCAGCTCAACTCTGTTGTGACAACCCTAAAACAGCCATAGACCACACATAATATGTAATGAGTGAGTATGATTGTATGCCAATAAAAGTACATTTACAAAAATGGCAGCTGGCCCCAGCTGTATATTAAGGGACCAAAATCATTACAACATTAGTCACAAAATTACACAAAACATTCATTACACATTACACAAAAACACTCTTATAGCACAGGCACATATTTGTAAGAATAAACCATTACCTCACAGGCGATTTTATGCTACATATATTGCAACAGAAATTTAATGGGGGTTTATATAGAAGAAATCAGAAGTCTTAGAAGAGAGTCATTCAAAAAACAAGACAATCCTTTTTCACCAGATTGAACTGGAGGGATGTCCCTTAGGACAATGACGTCTACATTACGTAAGTCATAGTGCCCTTAACTGATTTGAATTAAAGAATTCACTCACTGGAGTAACAGGCACTCCCCATTCCTCTATAAAATGGTGACTTGATCATCATACCATGGAATGTTTTAATGTAGTTATAAGCTACAATGTAGTCATTTAACAAGCTTTTAAAATCATAACTGCAAGACATTGTACCACTGACATTAGCATCTCTGAGGGTGGGATTCAGGTGACCAATATGTAGATAAGACAGAGAAACACTATCTTTAAAAAATATTTTATTTTTATTTTATGTGTATGAGTGTGTTGCCTGCATGTATGTGAGTGCACCCGTGACATGCAATGCTGTGGAGGTCAGAAGAGGGCTTCAGATTCCCCTGGAACTGGAGTTAAGGATGGTTTGTAGCCGTCATGTGGGTGCTGGGAATCAAACACAGGTCCTCTGCAAGAGCAGTCAGTGCTCTTCACCGCTGAGCCATCTCTCCAACCCCAGAAACACTATTTTAGTGTCTTGAAATTTGAGAGTGTGGTCTGTTGGCCAGAGACAATGTCTTCAGCTGAGAGTTTGTTAGAAGCTCAGAGGCAGGCATGGGGACACACACCTACAAACACACAGCTTCTGGGGAGGCTGAGGCCAGAGGGCCACTTGAGCCTAAAAGTTTGGGCTCAGCTTGGGTAACATTGGGAGACCTCATCTCCTTTTTTTATCCTAGAAATCCCTCTATCTTTTTGTAATTGAATTTTTGATATTTTCATACCTTATAATTTGATGTATTTAGATCCCTCCCTTATGTACACTTCCCTTTATTGTCTCCCCACCAAATTTCATGTACTCTAATATATACATACATGCATGCATACATACATATGCTGAAATTTTATCTGGTTTGAGCTTACATGGAACTTCTCCATCCTGTTACCATTGCTGTGAGTTCATATGCATAACTGACCAGCTGTCTGGAAAACTGTATTTCTTTATGGTTATCCTCTATCTCTGGCTCTTACAATCTTTCTGCCTCCTCTTCTGCAATGATCCCTGCGCTAGTCTTCAGGGAGGAGGCTTCCAGGTCAGTTCCAGCTCCGTTGCTCCAAATCCTGTGTCCAAAGTATGTTCTGTCTTCAGCAATAGGGTCTTACCCTAAAAAATTACCCTAAAAAATTTATCAATACACAAAGTGGCAAAACTCACCATGGCTTTGCTGGCCATGCCTTGGGGACCATCCTTCAGGATGTTGCTAGAGAAGGATGGAAGCATATGACCCAGAGGTCCTGATGCCCTCTTTTGACGTAGCTAACCACATTCTTCCTTGTGCTATGGTGTCTCTATTAGCACTTATTCTACTGTAGCCAGTAGAATGAATGAATGAATGAATGAATGAATGAATGCAGTAGGTCTGTATCATATAGATTTATGTCAAAAGGAAAACAGAACTGGTTAAAAGGACTGCACTATTCTGCCTCTGGAGATTCTGGCTTAATATTTATGCTGAATTGTCAACAAGGTGGTAACGTGTCAGCAATTAATCCGTGTGGAACTGGCCACAAATGGTTTGCATTTTTTGATTACTTCTCCATTACAAATCCATTTGTTTTAGTATACTTAATTAATATTGATTTTGAGATAGGGAATTTCAGGAGAATAAAAATGAATTAATTATTTCTGTTACATTGTGTTTTTGTTAAATGGTACTATATCACAAAGTTCTGTTTCTATAATATGATGAAAGGAAATGATTTATTGTTATCAATTCAAGAGATAAAAAATTTTTTAATGCTATAACATTTCCCTCTTATTAAACTAACAGAAAATAATAGTTATAAAGAAAGAGAAATAGGTTTTTTCTTTTGAAAATAAGATGCTAAAAGAATATTTAGCAATTTCAGTCAACTCTCCTATATTTGAAATTATGTAGTTATTATTTGTGTTTTCATTAAGCATTGCTACTAATGCCAATGATACATTTTCATTATAATTAATCAAATGCTTTTCTACTAATGTTTTTCTACGAATTTGAACTTTAGAAACCATGGAAATGGGATTCTTTTATAGAACTAGGATAACATACTCAGTACTGAGACCCCTATAACCCTTACATTTATTTTCCTGTGACCCAACAAGAATGAAGTTGGAACATTTATTCACATTTTAATCTCACAGCTAACACTGTTAATCTGTCAGCAAACATGCTGCCCTTCATCTATGAAGATGATGGCTCTGTTTCCCTGTGGATGCAATGGGCTGAGGTGCTTCCTCCTCTCTGCCTGTGCAGGCACCTTCCTTCCCTCACTATGTTTCCTGTATTTATTTTTTAAATTTTATTCTTATATCTCTGAGTGTATTGTCTGCATATATGTAAGTGCACCTGGGCTGTGCAATGCCTGCGGAGGACAGAAGAGGGCATTGGATCCCCTGGAACTAGAGTTACAGATGATTGATTGTTAGGTGCCTTGTGGGTGCTGAGAAGGGAACCCAGGCCTTCTGTAGGAACAACCAGTACTCTTAATCGTTTCCCCAGCCCCTATGTTCCCTTTGTGATGGTTGCAGTAAGTGGCAGCACAGCTAAGGCTGTGAAGCAGAGGAGGCCAGCTGAGCACTGTGGGGAGAGCCCCAGCGTGGCCTCCTCAGACAGTGCTTTCAGTCCAGCTTCGCTTGCTGTGTGAGTGGTGGGGGTTTTCTTATAAGAAGATCACCCGATGCTGGTAAGAAATATCTTGTCATCGAAGTATTCTTCCTTTTTTTTTTTAAAAAAAAAGTGGAGGTATATTGGCTCAACATGAGTTTCACTTTATTTTTCTTTAGATTAGGAAAATAATTCTACCCAACATGGAAAAGGCCAGGACCGAGCAGGTTCACTGCCAAGTTCTACCAAAACTATAAAGAAGAGTTAACACAAATCCTCCTCAAACTTACATAAAATACAAAGGGAAGAAACAGTGCTTAATTTATCTTATGATACATGAACTGAATAAGGACATAACATCAACAATAAAAACCAAAACAACAACAACAAAAGAAAACTATAGACTGGTTTCACAAATGAACCTAGATGCAAAACTTCTCAATAAAACTTCTAATAGTCAAGAACACATTAAGATCACACGCCAGACTCAACTTGGTTTCACTGCAGTGATGGTCATCCTTTCTGTTGTGGACAAAACTTTCAGTATGGAAATGGCTTGGTGCATCAAGCTGCCGTGGTGTGGGGTGGATTGAAGTCAAAGCTGAGTCAGAAGCAGCAGGTCTGTGGTATTAGTGAAGATAGAGATGTTGTCATATATGCTGGTGTATCTAGAACATGCCACCAGGGAGGGGCTGATGGGAGCTTGACAAGGATCCCAGCCCAAGGTGCATTTGGAGATGCAGTTGCTTAAAACGGCTCCTATTGAAGTCTGAAAGTTGCTAGTTCCATCAGGCATGCTAGTGGACACCTGTAATCCCAGCACCTGGGAAGCAGAGGCAGGAGGCTCTTGAGTTCAGGGCTAGCCTGGACTATATAGGGAACTTTTCAATCAACCCTCATCACCTTAAAAATAGAACATAAGGCCAGGCGTGGTGGCGCACGCCTTTAACCCCAGCACTCGGGAGGCAGAGGCAGGTGGATCTCTGTGAGTTCAAGGCCAGCCTGGTCTACATAGTAAGTTCCAGGACAACTGGGGCTACAGGGAGACCATGTCTCAAAAAGACCAAAAAATAAAAAAAAATAGAGCATAAAAGATAATTATGTTACAAAGTTTACTGCAGCTTTGTTTTCCTAAAAGTAAATTGTATTTTAGTTTTTGTTTTCATTTCATTGCTTTGATGATTGGAGGACTACAGGATTCAAAACCCTTCAGCTAAGAGGAATATTATTTCAACCCCTATGGAATTGTTCAATGTATATTATATGCTCAACATTGTGTTTAATATTCAAAATGTAAGATAAAGAAGCAGAGAATACCAGTTTTCATAAAATTCGCAACTCTGACTTGAATATAAAAGTCCATGAAAAAAACAAACACAAATAAAAAATTAAAAATTTTTCTTTAATTGCCACTTGTAAAGGAAATAAAATCCAACTGAGAGGTCAGAGATCTGTGCTGATGCCAGTGCAAATCTTCCTGATACCGCGCATCCCAGGGAAAGGTCAAAATCTGAGCCTCCAGTGCTGGACACCCCCCAGGACCTGGCAAGGAAGCATTACCTGCCCTGTCTGGATGCTATAGCCTCAAGAGATGCCCAGCAGATAAGTTCACCTTTCAGGACGTTCTTTTTTTGTCATTGACTTAAGGAAGCAATTTAAAATTTTAAAGACGTTCACTATCTTTGAAAGCTCTTTCTAATAATAGTTTCAAATGACCCAAGGGTAAAGTTCCTGACAATGTTCTTACTATCCATGAAATAGCACTCAGCTTGTCACCTTTACAACTTTATGTACTGCAAAGTTTAATGGAAAATGTGCCACTTCAGTGAAACCAAAGAACCCCAAAAAATGGAATACAGAAAATTACACTGTTACTATGGTAATGGCATCTCCTTGGCAGCTGAAGAAAATCATTTAACAAAGTTATAAAACCCTAGTAAATATTAGACAGCTTTATGGAAATGTAATAAACTGAAGTCATATATCATAACGTGCTAAAGCTCATTCCACATTTATGGCACACTGCAAAATTAAAATGCAGACAAGGGCTAAACGTCCTATAAATGTCAAGTACCACAGTTAAGCAAGGAATATGCCAACCAGGGTCTTTATGGCTTTTCTGTGCAAGATGTTCAAATTAGGTAAGAGAAATCCTTGCCTATTTCTAAGCCTATGGTGTGTTTTGTTTCCCTTCAAAGCTAGATGTAGAGTTAAAAAAAAAATCCATTTTCTTAAAGATAATCAGGTAAGGCATGATGAGAAACTGACAAGCCTTTGTCCTTGGATAAATTTAATGAGTCAAATGCTGATAAGGTCGTCATCCTGGTACTGTTACTGCTTAGAGCCTGATCCAAAACACAATTGTACTTGGTGTTGCCTGCCACACAATCTACTTTGTGAGAAAATCATTGATGCTTTGTGAGAAAATCATTGAGTAGGAAACACAACTATTGTTTTGTATTTTTCTAGGCACCACTATAAGAAGCTGAGCTTGAAGGCTTTTTAAATAACACGTCCTAGAATTTCAAAGCTTTTAAGTTTGCAGTTTTCATCCCATAGCACTAAAGATTCCTCCCTAGCAACTGGTTCAGATCCTCTGCAGAAGGGAACTGGAAGGGACAGGGACAGTCCAAACATAAAGAAGAGCCAGTTCCAGTGGAGGACTCAAGGGTGAGTGTGCCATGTAATTCAGACAGTTGCTATATGACACATTGTATTCCTAAGATGACCAAAGTTCTATGCTAATCAGTTGATTATCATATTCTCAAACTGCCAAACAATTGGGTCAGTGAATGAGATGATACAAAACCATCTACTAAGAATTCCATCTACTCAAACCTTAGGGACTATCTTTATTTGTTATGGTTCATCCTTCTAGGTTTGGTGCAGTTAACAGAAATATCTTTGAAGGTTTCTTTGGTGCCTGTGCTCCAGGAGTTCTCAGTGAGTCACAAAGACATTGCTGCTGTCAGCACCTCCTCCTCCTCTTTCCAGCTCACCATGGACATCACTCAGTTCAGACCTAAGTTCATTTGAAAGACTTCAATGAACCTTGCATTTGCTTAAAGGGATTCATTGCACAGAAGAATGGAGAGTAGCATTTTTGAGGAATTTCTTACACAAAGTTGCTGATTTGGCAGGTGGCAAGTAAAGATAAAAAATTATAATAAAATTAAATGCAAAATGTTCTGGGAGTTTTCTATGAAATTTGAGTGTAAAATTCGATGTGAGAAGTGATGGTAAATGACATAGTATGGGTAGAAGTGATGGTAAATGACATAGTATGGGTAGGAGTGATGGTAAATGGCATTGTATGGGTAGAAGTGATAGTAAATGACATTGTATGGGTAGGAGTGATGGTAAATGGCATTGTATGGGTAGAAGTGATGGCAAATGATGTTGTATGGATAGAAGTGATGGTAAATGGCATTGTATGGGTAGAAGTGATGGCAAATGATGTTGTATGGATAGAAGTGATGGTAAATGGCATTGTATGGGTAGAAGTGATGGCAAATGATGTTGTATGGATAGAAGTGATGGTAAATGGTATTGTATGGGTAGAAGTGATGGCAAATGATGTTGCATGGGTAGAAGTGATGGTAAATGGCATAGTATGGGTAGGAGTGATGGTAAATGGCATTGTATGGATAGATAATAATAGGAACATTGATGGAGCACCTTTTAAATGCAAGGCACTAAGAGCTTTATGTGAATAATTTCATTTCATTTTACAAGGTTTAAGGTACATGCTACTATTAATTATTTTCTAGAGGATGAAGGAGATGAAAAGAATACTTGCTTAAGGTCACTTAACAACTAAGTGATTAAGTACTAGGACTCAACAACTAAGTACTAGGACTCAAACTTCAGCCTATGTGGATCTACGTCAGTGCTTTAAACCTGTACACTATGCTAAGTTATCTCTGGTTGAGGTATAGTCCTGTATAGCAATCCTTTTAATGGAAACAAAGAGCATATAGTTAGCATTCACCGCAGAATGAAAACAGAAAAGATTTGCATCACCAGGTCCCAGGATCAATGTGCAACACACATGGGCTGTTCTTAGAGAACTGCAGGAGGTAATCAAGAAAATGTAAGGAAAGTAATGCCCAGCTCAGTGCTAATCTAGAAAGTGAGAAGTGAGCACTGGTCTGGGCAACAAAAGGGTGAAACTCTAGACATGGGTAGTGAATGACACAAGGTTGATTCAGGCAAACTTTGTGAAATCAGAATTCTGACTAATCTGCAGGCCACTTTTATTGGGTCTGGGTGAATAACTCCAGGGAGAGAATTTAGAACTTTCAGGAAAATTTAGCAAGAGAAATAAAAAGTTACCATCGTCTCTTTCTGCTTTAGAAAGCCACAGTTTATCCTTTGATGTATTTCCCTGCAGTCTTTTTCTTTCCCAGGTGAAAGATTGTCTTACTTTTGCACAGTTATCCCAAGTGGTATGCAGGGTTATGCTTTTTCCTATACATACATCCATAAATTTAATGCTTTTCCATCTTAACTGAACACTGTGGATTTTATTTTTCAGTTTCAGGTGGCACACCAATGCTATCATGAACTTCCAACTTGCCTTCTTCACAATTTCTACAGGTGGAAGATTTGTTCTCAGTATAGATCCAACCTTGACATTGGATCTTTTTCCCTTATGGAGAATTTCTACCTTTTCACTTAAAAGTAGCACTTATGGTTTCCCTTTGGCATGTTGGAATTGCAAGCATCATTGTTTTTGTGCTTTGGGGGTCATTGTTAATAGCAATAATGACTAAGGAATATATGGGTATTGTTGAACAGGAACCCTGAAGTACCATGACAGCTGATCTGATAACTGGGTGGCACTGAGTGTTCAGTGTGTGGGTAGCATACACAGTATGGATACACTGAACAGAGAGATGCTTCACATCTTGGACAGGGTAAAGTGAGACACCATGAGATTTCATCACATTAGATGGATCAGCATGCAATTTAAAATTTGCTGTTTTGGTTCTGATTTTTTTTTTCATTTGATATTTTTGGTTGGTTGAAACTGTGGTTGTAGAAAACAGAGCCAAAGATAAAAGGTGGCCACTGTGCTTAAAGAGGAGGGTATATAAAATATACATTGTTTGAAAATGATGTATAGAGTGAACTTCTGTGCAACTGTGGCTCATGTTTGAAAAACATCCAGTGAACACTGTCTCTTCCTTCATCCCTTCTTGTCCTGTCCCAGGCCCAGGCCTCTCCTGACAATCACTTTACAGCTTTCTCCTCTCACCCCACTGTACTAAACACAGTCCTGACTTTTGACCTTCATTTCCTTACTTTTCTTTTTGTGTTGCATATGTAAGCATTCATGAACAGTTTAATTTCCCCCCTTTTGAAACTTATACAAATGGGAATCATACTCTGAACTTTAGTAAGTGAATTATTTTGCCCAGCATCTTGTTTGTAGGGGTCATTCATGCTGCTGTTTGAAGCTTTAGGGGTCAAAGTATCATCATATTCAATCATTTCAACAATGTAACATACAATAGAAAGTTTTCTTCTATCATATTTGAGACAAACATGTTTTCCTCACTTTTCTCTATTTTGGTTATATTTTGACAAAAGCACATAGAGACAGAGGCAGGCAGGTCTCTGTGAGATTGAAGCCTGCCTGGAAATGTGGAAGGTTCTTTCCCTCCAGGGTGTTGATGAATATTTTCTCTTATTTAAGTTCTTTCATGCTTTCATTTCTTTTTCTTATTTTTCTTTTAAAAAACTTTAGTGCTCTGATCCACCTATATTTATTTTCATTTATAGTTTGATTTGATTTTGATTTGGTATATAGATTGATTTTTCTTTCCAAACAGTTAAATAATTATTCAGTAATCCTTTCCACACTTATTTGTACTGCTTTTTTTTGTGTGTAGCAAGGATGAGACATGGGGGTTGGGAAAGGAGGGGTGGATGAAAGGCAAGAAACATCGAAGTGTAGTTAGATGGCTGGACAGAAGAGGACTGAGTTAGGACCGAGTTCAAGACAGTTTAGGAGGGCTTCTTCCAGGAGGTGGTGATTAGACTTTTTTTTTCATTTTTTTTTCTTGTCTTTTTGAGACAGGGTCTCCTTGTAGCCCCAGCTGTCCTGGAACTCACTATGTAGACCAAGGTGGCCTCGAACTCACAAAGATCCACCTGCCTCTGCCTCCCAAGTGCTGGGATTGAAGGTGTTTTCATTTTTTAAGTTCACTTGGAGCCTGCCAGGGAGAGTATAGGGCACGTTGTGGAGATTTTAGATAGAGGAAACCCAAGGTGCATGATAATCTGTTGTTCTAATTTTGAGCTTCAGAATCAGACAGATCTAGTTCTTGAGCTTGCTATGTTATAATGTCTCACAGCTTGATTTTTTTCTGTGCCTTGTTTAACCTTAATTGATGAGTGTGTATGTCTATAAAAGGAGACTAGGTAGAGGCCCATAGAATAATAAGATAATATTGAATAGATAGTATAGTTAGCACTCAGCATATACTAAGCAAGTGATATTGCTGCTGATATTAAATACATCCCAGACACTCCGAATTGCCCCATGCCCTATCCCAGCTGCCCACCTCTAGGTGTGAGAACTCATGCCCACTGTCTCACGCTACTCAGTGAATGTACGAAGAGCAGAAACTTGAAATGTCGTGATCACTTCAGGAACAGGGAAGGAGTTTGGCCACTCTGGAATAAGAGTCTGAGCAAGTGAGTGGTGTGGGACCAAGTCAAGCAGGAAGGACCTCAGACGCCACTATGTGGCAGCTTCATCTTTTTGCTGTTGTTTGTGTGTAGGAGTTCATTTAAATTTCTATGATGGTAAAATATCAGTCTTCTGTGCAATCTCTTCAAGACCTCCTGTCCCACTGTTTCATCTTTATCTTATAGGTAAAAGGATGTACATACTCCAGAGAATATAGTTATCTTAGGGTCTTGGAGGCTAGCTGAGGGCTTCAAGATTCCCAAACCCATGCCTTCTGCTTTCTCCAAAGCACTAAGGAAAAGAGATTTTAACTTTAATCTTAGGAATATTCAAAGCTGGAAACACTATGTCCCTAAATAAATGAATTTAGTTTTCACCTGGGAAGGTCCTATATAGGAATTTCTTTATTACTGAAGCAATTCCCATGCTTTTCTTGGGGGCAAACCTTACTTCTTGCCCCACAGTATCTATCTTCTCTTCTTTTGTAGCTTGGCATTTGAATCTCTGGAATTAGGACTACATTTCCCAGCCTTGCTTTCAACCACCTGTAACCATGTGACTGGCCAGTGGATTAGTCAAAGCACACGTGCAGTTCCTAAGATGTATCTATAAAAGAAAGAGCCCTGGCTTCTCTGCTCACTCCTTTTCTAGCTGTGCATAGTGCTCATGATTGCCGGTGCCTAAAAAGCCATTTTGGACAACGAAGTGGAGGCCACATGCTACAGATGGAAGTTCTTTACTAGCCCTGGCTTGTTTTCTGCCAGGCTCTCCGTGTGTAGTGCTGTCCATCCCTGGAAGCTTGTCATTTCTCTTACTTGCAGCTGAATTTCAAAAACTTCTTTCTGATAATAGGTAAGAATTGTAGGATTTCTGGGGCTGGAGAGATGACTCAGGTTTAAAGCACTGGCTGCTTTTCCAGGGGACCGAGGTTCAGTTCCCAGCACCTGTACAACCCTCATAACTCCAGTTCCAGGGGCTCCAACACCCTCTCTGGCCTCTGCTAGCATTGTGCTGCATGGCACAGGTGCACTTACATGCATGCATACATTGCACTCATAAGCATAAAATAAAACGAAAACAATAAAAAATTTTTTTAAAAAGAATTATTAGATTTCTCTTGCACCTTTGCTGTTCAATTCTGCAAAGCCCCCTTGAACTGTTTCACCCAGACTACCTTCTCTGGGTTGTCGGTGTTTTCTTTTGTCTTCTTCCATGTGACTTAGTTTCATTTCTTCCATCATGGTGGTGTCTTTCAGTTATTATTCAAATGAGCATGGCAATTGTTAAGAAAATAAGTTTCTTTACTCATCTGTTAATACATAATGGAATTTTTTCAGCCTTAAAGAAGAATGAGGTTATGGGACTGGCTTAGCAATTAAGGGAACTGGCTGCTCTTGCAGAGGACCTGGGTTTGGTTCCCAGCACCCGCATGGTAGCTAACAACCGTCTGTAACTCCAGTTCCAGGGGATTTGATTCTCTTTTCTGATCTCCATGGGTACTGTAGGGCATAGGTGCATTTACATACATGCAGGCAATACACTCATACACATAAAATAAAAATAAATATAATATTAAAAATGAAGTTATGTTGTCTGCAAAAAAAAGAATGCAATGGAGGTAATATATTAAGCAAATTAAGCCAATCTCGGAAAGACAACGGTCATGTGTTATTTCATTTGTGGCACCTGGACTTTCTACTGATATAGGAAATCATGTATGCACAGAGGATCTGAAGGAAGAGGTGACTGGTGTTGGAAAACAAGGAGAACTAATGGTGGGGGTATGGAAGGGGAGGCAGGAGAGTGTGGAGGAGGGAATGCTCAGACACAATACATATATGTCCTTGTGTAGCATGGTATAAAATGAATATATACAATAAGAATTTAAAACGAACACACAAAAAAGAAGTCTTGGCTCTGCAGTGACTCATTTGTTCATTTCTGGCTTTGGTGGATTCACAATCAGTAGATAATGCCCTGGCCTGGAAAGTCACCAGCACTTGGCTCCTTGTTGTGTACACGGAGCCAGAGCACAATAATATTATTAGAGTGAGAGCCAGAGAGAAGGCTTCGAGACTGTACTGGAAAGAATGGGTCATGCTTATTTGCTCATTAGGCCTCTATGTCCAACCCAAAGTGATGTTTTAGAAGTGTGTGCAGATGAATATCTTTTTGTTTGGAGCAACAGATAACTGTGTTTTCATTTCAGTAGGAATTGTAATTCAGAAGTGGACTGAGGCATAAATATTGACTAGTGAAAGACTCGTAGCTGGGAAGGGAAGTGCTCATTCACCTCTTCACTGAAGGTGAGACACAACTCATGCTCTTATTTAGGTGGATTGTTGAGTTGTGTGGTAGGGAATTCTGTGCTTTTCTTGCCTATTCCCCATTCTTCTGGATGGAGCTGTTTATTTCATGTGCAAATCCCTGGACAGGATCTTATTTTGAAAGCACTGAAGTGAATACTTATTAACAGCGATAGATACAGAAACAATAATGAAGCTTCACACTGATGTGATGCTAGAGCACAGACTTTGACCTTAGAAACACCAGTCTTAAAACTCACACCTACAACTCACACACCCCTTGACCTTGGATAATCCGTTTGATAGGTCCTAGGAGTCTTCATTACTTTATCTATAAATGGAAAAAGGATCTTCTCCCCAATGTCATTCTGATCATTTGTCTTTACTTTAGCCTCCTTCCCATCCCCCTCTTTTCTCTTTCCTTTTTATTCCTTTCCCTTTTTCCTTCTTTCTTTCCATGCTAGACAATTGCTAGACAAGTGTTCTACCACTGAACTAACACCCACAGTCCCAGGGTTTCTAAGTTACTAGACTGTGGGTAGCCCACAAGATGACTGGCCTTACAGAGCGTCCTGAATTATTATACCGGAGTGAAGGAAATAGTCACCAATTAGTTGTTGAATAAAGGAGTGGGAAATATGCGTACACATCACTATGCTTCCTATTTACTCTCCCTCGGCCTCCAGTTCCCACAAAATAGCTGCAGCTGGATGCTGATAAATGGCCATGTTGGCAAGGAAGGTGTGAGGCTAAATGGAGGGATCAGGAGAGGAAGGATGGTGTGTGTGTGTGTGTGTGTGTGTGTGTGTGTGTGTATGGGAAAGTCCCAAGTCCATTAAAGACTTCTGGCTTGCTTTGGTAATTTTTTCATACAAGGAAGTGTAAACAAAGGGCTGTGTTTGGTTATGACTTCTAGAAGCTATCAGCCAGTTTCAGGTATCAGGCGGCTATAGTTTTGACATTGGCTTTTCCCCCACTGAGAGATATAAACCCTTTTAAGTGCAGCCGTTCAGAATTTTATTCTGAGCTGGAGGAGCTAAAGGGGGGCAACAGAGTGCACGTGAAGATGGCGTTCATGGAAATAAAAACCAGCTCCCACTTTCCCAAATCGGCAGGCGCATGCTCCTCCACTTCCACTCTCACAGAAAAATGTGCGCAAATTGCTTCAGCAGGTTCTTTCACACAGCCCTTGTGTGAAGATGATTTCCTTGATTACACATCTGCCAAGTTCAGCGTCTTCAAAGCACCAGGTATTCACAGTGTCTAAGGCACACTAATTTCATTTCAGTGCAAAATGATTGGATGTCTAACATTGCTGTAGCTCCACACAATTATCATCAGGAGACTTCAACTACATGTCTAACCTTTGTTCTCTCCTGTCTTCTATCTGTGCTGGTTTTAGCTAGAAAAAATGAGGTAATGAAGAGAAAGGAAATTTAATTTTATTTCAAGATGAAGTTTTATGCACACATTAGAGAACTGTTGATTTATTTGGTTATCCAAATTAACCTACAACTTGGGCAAAGACATTTGGCAAAAGTTTTTAAAATTAAATCTCTTTTTCTCTTTAAGCTTTTTCCTGACAATCAAGCCTACTACTTTTTGGGTGGGGGACAGGGTCTCCCGGTAGCCCAAGCTAGCCTGGAACTTACTATGGAGATCAGGCTGGCCTCTATCTCACAGACATACACCTGCCTCCGCCTCACACGTTCTGGGATTAAAAGCTTGTGCTACCATGCCTGGCTTTTAAAAAATACTTGGTTCCTTTTTATTCCCACTATACGCAGTTGGACTCTCTCTGATTTATAGCAATTCTGTTTTTAGTTCATCAATGGCTTGGCTTCAAAGTTTTGACGTATGAGATTACTACTGTATCTGAGCTAGGGGTGATAGACATAACAGTTGCTGTGTTTGCCATAACTTTACTCAGATCATTTGATCACAGTTCATTTTTCTCTTTGTTCTCTGAAATTTATCCAGTAGAACTAAATGTTTTTCCCTGGGATCTCATAGCTAAAAAAAAAGAGTTATTTTGGGGTGGAGAGATGGTTCAGCAGTTAAGAGCACCGACTGCTCTTGCAGAAGACCAGGGTTCGATTCCTAGCACCCATATGGTGGCTACGAACTGTCCTTAACTCCAGTTCCAGGGGAATCTGAAGCCCTCTTCTGACCTCCGTGGCATTGCACGACATGGGTGCACTCACATACATGCAGGCAATACACTTGTACACATAAAATAAAAATAATAAATAAAATATTTTTTAAAAAGGAGATATTAAAAAACTTTATTTCTTAGATTTAAAATGTAAAAATGTTGAAAGTGAAACAAATAGAATACTAAACTTATAATAAAGCTTATGGAACTGTTATGATTCAAAGATCGGTTGGATTATTATTTAAATCGACAACTAATATTCAATCATTCACTCAAAATGATTGAATTCCAATTTTAATGTGTCTTGTGAAGAAGAATCAGGACCAGCCAGACATGTTCCAGCATGAGAATTCTTCTCAGAACACAGACAGATGCTCAAAATTTGCTGTGAAGCGTTCTTTACTTGACTTATAAGTAGCAATAATAGAAACCAAATGAAAAATTTTACAAAACACTGGGGCACAAATGGACCCACTGTGGAGACTGTTTCTCCCAGAGAAATGCAAAGGAGAAAGATTTGTTTTCTGTTCTGCTTTGAAGACCAAATTGTGACACACGAGGATTTTAAAATGCTACTGTCAGGGTCAGCAGGTGACTTCAGGGCACACAGATCAGCTGCCATATGCCAAGTAGAGAGGGAATTTCTGGATCAGTCCTCCTGATGGGAGTAGCGATGAAGGTAGGGGAGAGGTTAAAATATTGGCACAAACTGAAAACTGTGTTTATCATTAATGTGATCTGAAACTGGTGTAGGTCTGAGAATTTTATGTTATGTATAAAACTGACAGTTACAAGGGGAGAGAGAAAAAAGAAACATGAAAAAGTACAGCAAATTAAATTGTCTTTGAGCTTTCTTTTTTCCCTTTAGTTGACATTTTTTACCTGCCCATGATATGTGACCATCTGAATATTTCACAAGCACCTCAAACTCACCATGTCACAGCCAAATTAATTCTCCTGTCTTCCTAGACATCCCTAAATTGTTTTTATTTTGTTCCTTCCTTCTGACAATAACATCATTATTCTTCAAACCATCTGAGGTTATTTGATTCTCCCCCAACATCCAATCAGATGATGAGACTCATTACCTCTGAAATCTTATTCCATGTATCTTTTCACTCTGTTACCATGACGCTACTTGGTATCAATCTTTCCTTTTCACTTGCTTGTACTTTATAAATAAGATTCCAGATGGGCCTCTTGACTCTTCTATGCATTCTGTATACCAAAGTCAGGCCTTGCAAAATGTGTGACATGTTGTCTTGTCCCTCTCTTGCTTGATAAGCTACAGTAGGAGCTCATTCAGTGAATTGACTTTAAATTCCTTTGTCCCATCTACACCCCAAAAGTAGACCTCAGTCTTCCTTTGAAAGTGGATCTCCATTCACCTCTTCCATGTGCTCTAGCTTACTGTACAGTGAAGATTCTACTTACCTTCATTTTATTCTTATAAGATCCACTGCAAACATCACAGCCTCCATGCAATCTCTTCCTACTCTACCACTTCATCAGTTATGAGTCTTCTGACTCCATGGTCTGACTTCCGGCTAATTCATAAAATTTTACATCATATGTGCTCCTACTAAGACTATTGCTATCTTGGTACACGTCTTTGCTCACATGGTGTACACCTGTTATGCTCCTGGAACTGTGTTAAGCACTTTATTCACATTGTTTTCTTTAAATGTTAGGACTTCAAGTCAGCTGTAATATTACATCGAATTTATAATCAAGGAAACGAAGACTGAATCACTTGCTGACGTTATGTTAACACAGGTCCATTTTACACTAAAGCAAGTGCTTTTCCATTAGACCATCCTGCCTTTGTGCGATGAAGGCTCTCTGACTGACATGTATGCTTCCTGTGGCTCCTCACATAGTGACCATGATTTGCATATGGTAGGATGTAAGTCTGGAGCTGCTAGCTGAGATACCTTGTTTCACGTGGAGTCTGAGATTGAAGCTGAGATGGAGAAGCACTGAACCAGGAAGTATCAAGACCAGGGCTTGATGACATTACTTGAACATCTGTAGCAACCTCGTTCTAGCTTTAAACTGTTCAGGTCCGTGAACCAGTACAGTCCATGTGAGTTGGATTTTCTGTTCAGTAATTAAGTTACTACAGTGGTAGAGCAAGAGAATGGAAAGTTTGATTTCAGCAAGACAGTTAAAATTTGATACAATTTGATAAAATAGGCTCATGAACAAGACAGTGAACTGTGGATTAATACATACTCAAATTATCTTCTTGGATATTCATTAGTCTGGAGAAGTTCTTGGCACTCACAAGTTTTATCAGTGGCTTGGAAGATAAGTGGGAAAATGTAAATGTCTAAAGATCTTGAAGATCATGCCTATATATTGGAAACCCAAGTCTGGATAGATAAGAAGTTCTAAATCCAGCATGATTATGGATAATACCAAGTCAATGTTGCAAATCAGAGGGTAGGACTCTCTCTGAGGCCAGGCAGACAATATTAAAGGCAAGAAGTCAAATCCCTTAAATATTCGGAATACCTGGAGGTGTAGTAACATTAAAGCCAGCACAGGTTCAGATCTTACCCTGCTGCTTAATTACCGTGTGTCTTAAGGGAAAGCTCTGAGCCTCTGATTTGCTACTGTCAACATGGAAAGAATGATACAAACCCACTAGACCCTTGAATAGTGATCTATTTGGAAATTTTAGACACACGGAAGATGTTCCATGCATAGTATTCATGTTAAAATATATTATTTACTAAGAGGTGGTTAGAAGCTCCCTATCAACAGGGAGAGAAGGCCAAGGATCTAGATACTAAGGAGCAGGACAGTGATGAGGAGGCATGAACCATTCTACAGAGCATGGTCTTTCATATCCAGGAATGATTTCTCCCAACAGTGTTTTGGGTCTTCTCCTTAGCACTTGATAAGAAAGAAGAGATGAAGGAGTCGTAGTCAAACTTGGCAGGGATAAATGTTAAGTTCTATAATAAAAAGTAATTTGATAATTAGAGTATACAGTAAATTTGGTGGTTTAGCCTGATTGATCCACAACGTGATTTAATTTCCAAACCATTTGATATTCTTAGGGTGCTAATATGAAAGCAGAAGATTTTTGGCCAAAAAATGATCAAGTAACATGCTCATTGCCCAAGAGCAATTTTGCTGCAACAGTTCCATCAGCAGTATCTTGACTAACATATTGATGTAAATGAAATTGGCATCCCTTAATAATATATTTTGAAACACTGGAAATTTTGGTGTTCAATTTTCAATGATTGATCTTATTCTGTTTTGACTTTTTTATTCAATTAAACACAATTTTAATATTTGAATTCCTTATTGTTTGAAAGTATTTTTCCTTATGCAAGTCAAACCCTTTACAGAAAAGTCATAAAATACAAATGAATAAAAGAACAGCCACAAAAATCTCAATCTTACTCTCTCATAAGTAACTATTATTTTTGTCTTGACTTATATCACTCCAAGTTCCTTTTCTCTGTATTATATTTATCTGACAAAGGAAAGGGATATGCTATAAGAGAGTGAGCTCTTCATCAATGAATTTTAAATAAAAATATGCAAGTCTATCAGAGATATATGTCAAAGTTATTGTGAAAGAGAAAGTTTGAATTTTATAATGTTCAGTTTTTCAACTTCAGGATTCCAAGGGAAAATGCAATGAATGTTATTGAAATGCTCACTTGTGTATTTTTAATTTACATTTTATTTGTAAGATTCGGCTTAAAAAGAACTTATAATGAGAGCCATTTTGTTGTTTCTCAAGTTATTGGCTCTAATGCCTATATTTGATTCCTGCGCTGAGTAAACCCACCCACATGGCAGACTGAACTCTAGTGTGTTTGACATTTTCCCTTTTGAACAGCATCCAGCATAATGTAGCTTACTGGAAAAAAAATCTACACAGTATGACTCAGCCAGTCATGCAAGAGTTTCTTTCTCTGGAATTCTTTATTTTTTTTCTTCAGAACAAAAAGAGACCACATTATTTGAGGATAAACAAATCTGAAAATGTTTCCAGTAATATCTTTATGTGTACAGGCTGCTGAAGGTTAACTAAAAATTCTTGACTAAGATCTCGCTTCCTACCTAAATGCTACAGTAAATACAGACTTACTGAAGGAGACTCCAACATTTCAAATTCTTCAACTGAAAACAGAAAATGAAACCCTACTATTCAAGAAGAGAATCTGGTCTTTCTTTTCCTTCAAAATGTCCATAATTTATCCAGTGCAGAATCATTCACATGGTATACATTTAATGTCTCCAAACAAAACTGCGTAAGGTAAAATTACAGTTTATGAAAGTCATGAGAACTAAATGGGGGAATTAAGACCTAGATTTTCTTCCTTTACTTTCATTAAATTTCTAATAAATTTCAGGAAATATTCCTAAGTGAGCATGTGCCTTATAGATTTTCATAATTTGAAATCTTTATCATTTTCAAAGAGTTGAATTTTGTACATGACTTTAGAATCCTCTGTGATGTTTTGAGCTGAGCATGTACATTTGAGAATTCCTTTGTCATTTTAAAAATACTGTGCATTATTATTATTGTATGTATGTATGTATGTATGTATGTATGCATGGCCTGTACATATGGGCATGTGTGCCATGGTGTGTATGGAGGTCAGAGGACAAATTTTCAGAATCGATTCTCTCCTTCCACCTTTACCTGGGTTCTGGGGAAGGAACTCTGATTGCCAGGCTTGCTGAATCATCTTGCCAGCCCTATTTGTTTATTTTTTAAGACAGGGTCTCATGTATCACAGGCACCTCCAACTCACTGTGTAGCCAAGGGTGACTTTGAACTTCTGATCTTCCTGCCTTTACCTCCATAGTGCTGGGATGTCAGGAGTGTGCCACCATACCCAGTTTATACACGGTGCTGTGGACTGAAACCAGGGCTTCATGTGCACGTTACAAACTAAGCTACGCCTTCGGACCTGTGAAGTTCTTCAGGTAGAAATTTAAAAAGCAATTTTATGTGTCTGAGTGGTTTGTCTGCATGTGTATATGTGCACCATATATGTATGCTTGGTGCCCAAAGAGGCCAGAAGAGTGTATTGGATCCCCTGGAACTGGAGTTACAGACAGTTGTGAATCACAGTGTGTGTACTGAGAACTGAACCAAGGTCTTTTGCAAGAGCAGCAAATGCTCTTAACCACCTAAGCATTGCTTCAGCCCCTAGGTAAAAGACTTTTCTCAGCTAGGCCATCACTTTTACAATTATTAATCCCTGTTGTCATATTGGGAGTATAAAACAAGAAAAAGGGACCATAAAGCTTGAGAGAAGAGGAATGGAAAAAGAAGCTGCCTAGTGTTTAGTCCATAAATGACAACGATTAACATTGTTGGAAGCGTACTGCTGCAGGTGCTGATACTTGCTTAGTCGGTTCATATATGCACTGCTTTTTGTAGCAGCCCTTCAAGACCGTATCATCATCTATCTCTACAAATGAATCCACTGAGGCCCGGCAGAGGGATGAGTCTTGCAGATGTGTACACACTGGGGTTCATAGTTTGCCCCTTGATGAAACTGACTTTCTTCAGGTTATACCATGTTTTCGCATTTGTTTAAGAAAAAGAAAAGAACAGAGTTTCCTGCCTTTGTGAACAACAGGGCCAGACATTTTGAGCCCCTCTGAATTCTCTAACTTCTGTTTTAAAACATCCAGACCGTGTTCATCTTGCCAAGGCCTTTAGGGATACCCACAAATATACTGACTTTGTGAGAACAACGTTGTATCTTGTCTGGCTGCTGAATAAAAAATGGTCTCCTTCTCCTCCCACTGGACCAGACACCTGCAGGTCAGTACCATGCATGCTACAGGTGAGAGTTGAGGTGCTGTGTGAGCACAGGGGGTTCCTGGATCACAGATGCATTCCAGAGGGCAGGCCTATGCTTAATTATGGAAACCACACAAAAATCAACACAGGTCTAAGCTTACTTATGGAAGACACATAGAAATCAGCTGGCCAGGAGACCAGTCTGACTTAAAGCATCCTTTGGGAAGTGCTTTTTGCAGGTGTCACCTGCATGGTCGTACATGCTGGCTTCTTCTTTCCTACCATCTTTTTCGCACTGTGGTTTATGGCACCACCATAACCACATTTCTCTCTTATGATGTTCTGCCCCCACCTGCGGGGACCCTGTACAGGTAAGACTCGAGGGGGACCACTCCCTGAAAGGAAAAACGGGCGAGAAAGAGTAGACGGAGCCCAAGCAAGTCCACTTGTCAAGGGTCGCTTTATTGTATTGCAAGCTTTCCTTATATACAGTTTGTATTTAGAAGGGGTTGAAGAAGTTGGTCAAAGGTTACAGCATT
>NW_008346927.1:577770-579882 GCF_000622305.1 Nannospalax galili
GATCCAAGGGATGTGTCATACTCACTATCCTCTGGATCTTCAAGCTATAGCTGATGGTAGTGGATAGAGGCCTTAGTGGCCGAATCAATTTGTTTTTTAATAAGGTCAGTAATCTTTCGGAACACCCATGGCCCAAAGGAAATTATGAGCAAGAACCCCACCAGGGTCCCAAGGAGGGGTAGAAGATAGGGCAGGATTCCATTCCACATGCTCCACATGGGGTTTGCAAAGAGCTCTTGGCGTCTTTTTTCTAGCTCTTCTTAGTGCTTTTTGATCCGATCCCTGACGATCCCGGACTTGTTGGTATAAAAGCAGCATCTTTCCTGTAGAGCTAAACAGATACCTTCCTTGTCTGCTGTTAGTAAATCAAGTCCCCATCTGTTTTGTAAGACAACCTCAGCCAGTGAGTCTACCTGGTCCTGAAGATCTTTTACAGACCGATAGACCATATTAACATCATCAATTAACTGCTGAGATAATTTGTTGTAGGTGTCTATTGCCACTCCTACACCAGCTGAGCCAGTAGCGAGTGCTCCTGAGATACCCAGTCCAATAAGCAATGGAATAAATTGGACCGCTCATTTGTGCCTAGGAATGAACGTGTCAAAGCTAGGCAAAGGCACAGGCTCATCTCCTGGAATTATGTTTATGTCTGGCAAAAGCAATGCGGGGGCACATGAGCCAGTCCAATTAGTGGGTAAATAAGGATAGGCCATGTTATTTCCACATACATAAATTCTTCCCCCCCCAAACAGCCTGTCTGAGAGGTCTTGATGAAGCTAGAGCAGGTAGTAAACATAGCTAATCCAAGATCTACATCAAAGGAATTATTTTGAAAAGGATTAAAAAGACAAACAGATGTATTGAAGTAACGGGGCAGGACCTTAAAAGGCGTGGAATAGCTACAGTTATCTGGAGAGGGGAGTATGTTAGACTCATTGTTTAAAGGTATAACTAGAGGCCATGAAGTTTTTGGAGGAGCCATCAGTGAATACCAAATGTGCTTTAGGTATCATGGAGCCGGCACCTGTGGGTTTAAAAAGAAAAATTTTTCTTTCTCAAGGAGTCTTATCTTCCTTGGAAGAACTATTATTAATTTGTTTTACTAGTCTCTCTGGGAGGACTAAAGGCCTTTATAAGACGCTCTGGCAGCCACCGAGCGTTTCCTGCTTTAGTGTCATACACGCAGGCTGATCCCCGGCCCCAGATGAGGACGGGATCGGGGCCCTGCCACTTAGAAGTCAGGGGATCTTTCCATAGAGCCTGGGTGTAACCATAGCTGGTTTGGGGGTGCCACAGGCGATCTGCAGCTGTTCTTTCTTGTTTATCCAAGATTAAGTAGTTGAGAACAAAGAGGGCATGATTTAATAAATTCTTTTGGTTACCAGGGAGTGGGAACAAGGCGCCTCCAGTTGACTGTAATTTTATTAACATGTTTTTTAATGTTTGGTGTGCCCTTTCAACAATTCCTTGGCCTTGGGGATTGTATGGGATTCCTGTGACATGTTTGATCTTAAGTTGAGCACAGAATTCTTTAAAATGGGTGCTAGTATAGCCAGGCCCATTGTCTGTTTTGATAATTCTAGGTTGTGGCAAGGTTACTAAGCAAGCCAAGACATGGCTGATAACATGTCAGGTGGCCTCTCTTGGCTGAAGGGATGCAGAAATGAAACCACTGAAGGTGTCAATGGTGACATGGACATACTTAAGTTTTCCAAAAGAGGGGATGTGGGTGACGTCCATTTGCCAAATTTCTCCAGGGATTAGTCCCCGAGGATTCACTCCCAAGTGCTGTTCAGGAAGAAAAGTCAAGCAGCTTTTGCAATTGCGGACTATTTGTCTTGCTTGTTCTCGGGTGATCTTAAACTTAAGCCTAAGTGTTAATGCATTAAGGTGATGTAAATCATGTGCTTGTTGAGCTAAGGCTACAGGGTCTTGGGAAAGTTCTTGAGTGAAGGCCACAAATCGTGTAGCACAATCTACAACATCATTGCCCTTTGCCAAAGGCCCTGGGAGGTCAGAATGTGCACGGATGTGTCCCACAAAGAAAGGCTGGGAGCATTTATGAATAAGTTTCTGGAGAGCTGAGAACATGGGTGCGGCATTGGAGGT
>NW_008346927.1:584101-596563 GCF_000622305.1 Nannospalax galili
AGACCCTGTACAGGTAAGACCCGAGGGGGACCACTCCCTGAAAGGAAAAACGGGCGAGAAAGAGTAGACGGAGCCCAAGCAAGTCCACTTGTCAAAGGTCGCTTTATTGTATTGCAAGCTTTCCTTATATACAGTTTGTATTTAGAAGGGGTTGAAGAAGTTGGTCAAGAGGTTACAGCATTTTTATGGGTCTGGGGTGGGGGACTGAACAATGTGACTGACCACCAGGTGTTCCAAGAGATTACTGCATGACTTATCTTTTCTGAGAACTGTTTGCAAGGGGAAGAGAAAGATAACCTTGCCATAAATTCTTTCTCAAGGTTACTAGTGCAGGCAGAATGTCCTGCTTAAGTCAACTGTTTGTAGAGCCATATTATATTTTTTGGTAATGAATGTTGTTTCTCCAGCTCCCGACAATGTTCTCTTGATTCCTCCTGACTGCCAGCCTCACACTCCTTCAGTGCTCTCTCCACAGCAGTAGGAATTTGTTTTCTGAAACTCAACTCTAGGGCTCATGAAGACCTTTGGGGCACATTCTGCATCAGAACTATAGCACAGTCCAAAGCCTGGTACAGCAAGCACATTCTTCATTTTGTATTAGTGTGTGTTAGTTATAGAAGATAGTAAATTTCTTTACAACATTTTCATTATGACATTTTCACATGTGTATATAAGGTATTTCGATAATATGCACACCCTTTATTACCCATACCTATCTCTCCTCTCCTGCTGGTCCCCTTCATATCCCTAATATGGTTCCCTTTCTACTTTCATAGTTTTTTGTTTTATTTTGTTTTAGAATCTTAAGAGAAGCAAAAATGTGACACTTGTCTTTCAGAGTTTGGCTTACTTCACTTAACATTATGATTTCTAGCTCCATGCATTTTCCTGCAAATGCCATGATTTAATTCCTCTTAATGGCTGAATAAACTCCAGTGTATCACAGCTCCACATTTTCTTTATCTGTTCATCAGTTGATAGGGATCAAGGCTGATTCCATAACTTGGCTATTGTAAATACTGACCCATTTAACAGGATTCTCTGTATTGCATGTTTCCTTTGATTTCTTCAGGGACATATCTAGGAGAAGCAGGTCATTCTTTACCTGACCCTGACAGCCTTTCTCTTCCCTGTTTCAACTCTTTTCTTACCTTCCACTTCCTTTCAGTTTAACAGACCATGCTCCCTGGTCTTTGATGTCTCTATATCTCAAAAACTCTTTTTCCTCCAAAGCTCTGTCCGTTTATCTGGCTGATTTCTGTATCTTCCGTAAGTTTGGACCTGCCCTCTGGAATGCCTCTGTAATCCAAGATGCCCCTGTGTTCACACAGGGCCTCTACTCTCACCTGCAGCATGCAGAGGTCAAGAGCAGGAGTCTATTTACTGTTGCAGCCCAGGGACCTAGCAAGCACATGGCGTGTTGAAGAATCTCAGCTGCCAGCTGGTTACGCTTTGTTACTAGCTGACTGCAAAATCACCCAGTTAACTGCTGTAGAAGATGGGACGCTATAGAAGGGAGGGAAGTCAGCTACTCTCTGGATCTAATGTTTTCAGTGCTTTGCTCTGTTTTCTTTTCACGGTTCTTGATCCATGAGGTATCTATCTTTCCGGCATGGACTTGAAATAAGGGCTCTTTAACTGCTTCAGATACAAAGCTACCTGAAAGGAATGTACCAATTTAGCACAGAGAAGACATTGAAAACAGTGCTGATGGATTATTCCTAAAGAACATGCATTCAGAAGATGAATAAAGTCTGAACTGATCTCGTTAATGTCCCTAGAGCCATAAAATTAAGGAATGTAGAAAAAGGAAGGCCTACAGGTATGAGTTGCTGTTGATATTTAAAACTCTGAATATAGGAATTTGTAGACAGTCCTTTTAATGGATAAGTCACTAGCTAAGGTAGAACACCGAATCCTAGTAGTGAGCCAGCTAGTCATCCAGAGCCAGAAAATGATTCCCCCCATCTTTTGATTTAGGCTTAAGAACCTAAGTGAAAACTGCCTATGAAACTATTAACCCTTAAATCCTCCAGGATTCCTTCCTCATCTCTGGAACAATCATGCTCCTCTTGTTAAGTTAAAAACCTGCCCTCTGCCTTTTCAAGGGGGGAAATTAGCAGTCATGAAGTGAGTGATTGTAACAGACTCATGTCTCCACTCTGCAGGAACTGTATCAGCTACATAACCATAGGGTCATAGAAGGGCTTCACACCCGCAAAAGTGCAAAGGAGAAAACCATTTTGTTCACATTTCTATTCTTTTTTTCCATCCTGTCTCATTACTTAAAGGTCTTTTACTTAAAAATTTTGGGCATCTATTTATTTATTGTGTGTGTGCATGCACATGTGTGCCATTGCACGTGTGGAAGTCAGAAGACAATTTGCAAGAGTTGTGTCTTCCAGTATGTGGGTTCTGAGGATCATCAGGTCATCTGGCTTGGGAGCATGCTCTCTTACCCACTGAGTCATCTTGTTGGCACCTCTTTTATTTTTTTATCATGCACATTTTATCCCTAGAACAAGGGCTCAATAAACCTGGCAGAAAATATTTTAGGATTTACTAGCCATATAATCTTTGTAGTAACCACTCAACTGCCATCACACATAAAAGTAGACATATGCAATAGGTTCATGAATGGGCATGGGCTCCAACAAAGCCATTCTTATGGGTGCTGATATTTAGGTTTCATGAAATTTTCATGTGTCGTGAAAAATATTCTCCCTTTTGATTCCCTCTCCACTAGAATGATTATTTTTATTTCAGAGACTTTTTTTTTTTTGTAAAAAAAAAAAAGCAAGTCAGGTTACTCTAAGAGCCTGTAAAGTCTTGCACTAGAGTGTTAACTGGGAAGCCACAAGACTGAACTGGAGCTTTCAGACAGCATACAATGAACTTAAGTACATATGTGAATCACCTGGGGTTTGGATAAAATGCAGTCAGCTAATACAGCTGCTATGGACATATGCATACCACATCTTGAGAAGCAAGATTTCCAAATGCCACACAATTAGGTTCATCCATGGAAAAGAGATTAGAAAGAGACTGGTAGAAATGGAGTTTGTTAAAGCTGAGTTAGGTGCTTTGGTGATGGTCCAGGAGTGGACTGATGCAAACCCATCTAAGACAGGCTCAATGAAATTGGAGGCAGGAAGAGGGTATGGGGAACTTTGGGGGTGCGGGCTCATCAGGGTGCTGCAGTTGCTTTTATTATCACTGTGATAATACTTGAAAAAGACAACTGAAGGGAGAAAGGGTTTATTTTTAGCTCACAGTTTTGGAAACCTCAGTCCACATAACAGGAAAGGAATGGCACCACAAGCTTGCATTGGAACTTTATTCACATGATGGTTGGAGGCAAGGAAGTTGAGCATGTGACAGGATGGAGCTAGGAATAATATACTTTGCCCACCTGGACTTGCTCCCAGTGAGCTATGCCCTCAAACTAGATCCCCTAAAGATTCCATAGCCATCACTAGATAGTACTGTTACCTGGGGACCAAGTGTTCAAACACATGAGCCTTCAGGGGACATTTCATGTTCAAGCCATAACAGCAGGTTTAAGTTGCTGTAAGGATGTGAGAAGCTCAAGGAAGAAGGCTTTTAGTCCCTGGACCTTCAAAAGAGGTCCTAGTGATCTATTCAGAAGTGGGTGCAAGTGCATTCTTAGTATGTCCTGAATAAATAGAAAGGTAGAGGGGAGATTGGGTTGGGGGTGGTATATCATGACCTTAATCTGGGGTACTTTAAGTTTGATTCGGTAGAAACCAAGAGAAGGTAACAGAGATAAGTTACTCCTCTGCCTTTTTGGCTAAGATCAAACATAGAAAGTAACAGGTAGGTAATGTTTGAAGGTGGAATCCCATGTGGTGCTTGCTGATCTAGGAATGAGCTGTTTTCCATCAACTGAGAACTAGACTAAGTCAACAGCACCACACAGCCAGAGAAGCCAGGTTCACTTGCCACTTTGCATGTGTTCATGTGTAGACTTTGACTTTATTTTTGTTTTGCAATGGACTTCAGTTCCACAAAGTGAAAATTTGTTTGCAAACATTTTAAATCTTTTTATGGATCATAAAAGTACTTATGAATCAACTTAAAAGTCCAGCAGCACGTTTGTTTTCTTCACACTTGTGCTTAATTTATTCTGCTGAAAACACCAGGTATTCCTTAGATGTCAAAAGAATCCATTCCTTATATGAGATCATAAGCTTTCTCTGATGAGACAGGTTTTCTTTTCTTTCCTTTATTTTTTTAATACACTTTTAACTTCCTGACTGTGTTGAAGGAGGATTTACCTGAATTCGGTGGAGGATTGTATTACTGGCTATGGGCCCTGAGTACACCAGTGATGTTTCACCAGCTCCTTTACCTTCTCTGTCCCTAGTGTCCCCTCTTTTAATCCATTCCACACAGCTGCCCAATTAATTTTTCTGAACAAATCCCCGATCCTATTACCTCCTTGTTCAATAAACTCAAATGGCTCTCAGAGGTCTACAGACGAAGCCAATGAAGTCAGACTCATTGGCCTGCTTTTCAGTAAGCACTAAGTACCACCATCTGATTTCTATACATATTCCTAGATGATTCCCCGCTGCTCACTTTCACTCACCCCACCTAATGACCAAACCAAACTCACTGCTTCTTCCCTGGGCCCTGTCCTTTCCTGTCTCTGAGTCATTGTCTATGCTGTTCCACCCACCCCACACCTACCACAGAACTCTGGGCCCAGGCCCAGGCCAAACATCCCCTCCTCCACAAAGCCCTCTGTGAGGTCTAACTTGGGAAGACTACTCTTTCTCATTTAGAACTGTCTACCGCTTTGTGTCTGAGACAAGGCATGATAGGGAATTTGTGGCTCTAGCTCTAGACTGTACACTCAAGGCGGAGTTTGGTTCATCTTATTTGTTGCTGCATCTCTAGAACTTAGGCAAGTGATTAATTATAGCAGATGTTAACTAAAATATTTGTTAAATAAATAAATGGAAGAGTGAGTGAATGAACAGGTGTGTTACTTGAATTCAATGCTATAATGTAAATGCCTAACATGGGTTGAAATAAGATGGGCTTTCGAAATTAGGTTCTTCTCCTCTATTCCCCACTTTCATGGCAGTTGTATATATCTATTTGAAAGTGCCTGGGACCTAGTACAGAAGCAATTTGTAGATCTACCGAGCCCCTTTATCTGTCAGCTATTGTGCTGAATACCTTATAGTTAGTTACACCTTATTTTAATTGTTCATAAATAAAAATAAAAAAATTCCTTCTATAAGGAAGGAATTATTATTCTCATTATTGATGGAATAGCAAAAGCACAGAGACTTGAACCAGGTCACAGATCTCATAAGTGGCAGAGCAGGA
Organism: Nannospalax galili; assembly: GCF_000622305.1. NCBI lineage: Eukaryota > Metazoa > Chordata > Mammalia > Rodentia > Spalacidae > Nannospalax > Nannospalax galili. The sequence goes on from NW_008346927.1 coordinate 589,463, forward strand.
CTTTTTAAAAAAAATTTTATGTGTATGAGTGTACTTCCTGCTCTGGTGTCGTGCCATGCCCATGAGGGTCAGGAGAAAGCATTGGATCTTCTGGAACTGGAGTTACAGACAGTTGTTAGCCACCATGTGGGCACTGGAATCAAACACAGGTCCTATGTAAGAGCAGTCAATACTCTTAACTACTGAGCCATCTCTCCAACCCCTAGAGCAAGACTTTTAAAGTTTAGTCATTCTGATATATTCCTGTTTGTTATTACCTTGTAAATTACAAAAGCAAGAAGCAAAACCATATTTATCTGACATGAAAAAATTCACATTCTTGCTACAATTGTATGGCCTTAATATGCTTCTGTATAGTGAGTATGGAATGAAAGAATTTTAAATACATAAGTAAATGAATTCATGGAAGAAATAGTGAATGACAGAACTAATGAATTAAGAAGAAGTTATTCTTGGGCTAGGGATGTAGCTCAATTATTAGAGTGCATGCATGCCATGTATGGCACCTGGGTTTGATCCCAGCACCACATAAAACCAGGCATGGTATTACACAACTGCAATCCCAGCACTTGTGAGTGTTTGTATGTAGATGTTAACTTTTTATTCTTGTTTTACAAGGGACTGCCATTACGTAGGAAGATCAGAAGTTCAAGGTCATTCTTGGCTACCTAGGAAGTTCAAGACAAGCCTGGATACAAGCCACCCTTTCAATAAAATACACGAATAACAAATAATAAGTGAATAAGCTGTTCTTTCCAATTAGAGAATGAAGTCAGGATGATGGTGGTTGTTGTACTAGCACCAGCTGCTTTTGTTCAAAGAACAAGGTTAGCTCCAAAGTGAAAATAAGTCCAAATTAGCAAATAGTATCTTGATGCCATTATGAAAGTAGAGAAGTTCTGCTACCATCTTTGAAGCCCATGTTCTTAATTACAATTCCACCCATATGGTTTTAGAGGCAGTATATGACTGTAGGCCTGGAACAGAAGCAGCGGATGGGACTTGCTCTCTTCAGCTGTCATCTCTAGCAGATCCGAGAGCATTTCAATACCAGCTTGAAGTCTAAAGTATGCTCAGATCCCTATTCACGCTATTCGAATCACAGAGGTAACCAAGTTAGCTACAGAGGATCTTTCACATGAGAAACATCTGAGAAATTCAAGTTATTCACAAGTTATCAGCATGAGTTATCTCAGCAGCAAAAGGAATTAACAGTGATCATGCATCTTAAATAGCTTCTGAAAACTCCAAGACTGTCTTGCCTAATGTGTCACCTTGGAAAGTAACTTAACCCGTCCAAGTCTCAGCTCAGTGAGTGTCATCTTTATCAGCTGACTGTAAGGATTAAATAAGAATTGCATGCGCAACATTTAACTTTCTATTCGATATGGATTTTAATTATTAGATTGAGTTTTGTGTTCTGATGTCCATCTGGCTTAGACACTGAGAACACAACAGACACCCTGAGAGTGCCAGGATCTGGCCTCCATGTAGTGTAGCTGGAATCCCACTGAAACTGGCCAACAGCCTATGGAAAACAGATGCTGCAGAGACCTGAAAGTTCAGTGCCTTGCCACAATGGGAGGAAGATCATCCCCCACCTGCCACCCCTTCCAAGGCTCAGGGACTTTTTTGGAAGAGGTTGGTAGAAAGATTGTAAGAGCCAGAGGAAGGGGTGGAGTGTTAACTGGAAATGTCCTCTGACCACTATGCAGGCAAGCTATAGTCACACTTCCTTCCCACTCTCATCATGGAGTCAAAGAGGCAGTCAGTTACCCCTACCACCCAATCAGTTGACCTTAGCTGCCTGTGGGGGGAGGAGCAAATGATATATAAGATGAGAACACCAAGAAGCATCTCTTTCACCATTCTGTGCAGCTGTTGGGAGGTCACAGGATCTGTATTTGAGTGTGGACTTTACAGCACAGCTGTAAATGTGGGGTGCCCACTCTTCTGTAAATAAATCCCTACCCTATGCTCTGTGAAAAAATAATGATAAATAAAATATTTTTAAAAAAATTGAGTTCATATTGTATTGAGGATATTACTTTCAGCACATTTGAGAATTTCTCCCAAGGCAAGGACTAGGAAGTTAGAGCTGATGATGAAGAGTTGCTCCTGATATTGAAAAGACTGCCATGAATGTTTTATTTATAACCCTCTCATAGGGTACTGGCATCCTTAGAGTCCTTTTCAGGTGGGAGTAGATTTTCTCATAGATTTGAGAGTGACCTCAGAGGCAACACACTGACTGAATAGCTATTGACTTATCTGTACAAGAATAAATCCTAATTCTCAATATTACCATACCATTAATAAAAATGCTTTGTAGAAATTATGTAATAATTAGAATATCTCTGCAGGGTAAAAATAAAGATTATTGTCTTCAATTGCAGATTTGTAATCTATGTTTAAATTAGACTGTGTAATTTGTCATCTATAACACACACCAGATGTAACAAAGTTGTGACTTAAGACCAGATCTGGCTTAATCCAAAGTATGACTTTTGCTCTGAACCACACAGATATGGCACACTTCGCTGCAATGTCACACACTGATGTATTCATCTCATTAAGAGGCATCGAGTGGTGTATCAGTGTAAGGATTCTGCTAAGGGTTGAAGAGAAGAACAAAACATGCAGCTGAAGCTGCACTTTGCAAATGGCTTCTCTGCAGTGACTCCCACCCTGCCAAATGGTGCCAAGTCTCAGTTGCTCTACAAGACACATGCCCTTAAAAGCAGCACCATGTAGGAGACCCTGACATATTACCAAGTTCAGCTACCAGTTTGAGATGTAGCCTTGGCCACCATGGATCACAGCTTCTCTGTGCTGACTCTGAGGAAATGTTCCTTAGAAGATTTCACCTCCATGATATTGGTCTCTTACTAATCACAGTTGATTTTTTAGCCCCAGCATTGATTGTCCCCACAAAGCAAAGGTTTCACTTCAGTGGTGCTGGTCTCTTTATCACACCTGATTCTTCAGCCGCAGCTGAGTAGAAAACACAGAATTGTTAATTCAAAATATTACACAAATGGCTTGGTTAGAGTCTTTGATGTACTCTCAATCTTCCCCATGAAGCTTCTCAAGCCAGGCCTCCACCATCTGCATTTCTCTCAACATTATCTTCCAAACTTCCACAGAGCAGCTCATTAAGCTCAATGGATTCAACAGCTTCTCCAGCTCAAAGTTCTGGACAGTTCCACAATCCTCCCCAAAACAATACGGGCAAGTTTATCATAGCAGCAATATCACATTCTCTGGTACCAACTTCTGTTCTCGTGTGCTTTCTCTGATAAAACACTGATATGATAAACCACTGACCAATAACAACCTGAGAAAGCAGAGCATTTATTTCATCTTACACCTTACAAGTTCATCAGTGGGGGAAGTCAGGACAAGAACTCACGGCAGGAACCTGAAGGTAAGACCTGAAGCAGGAACCATGGACGAATGTTGCTTACTGGTCAGCTTGCCCTGGCTTGCCCAGCCACTTTCTTTCTTTTTTCTTCTTTAATTCATTTTTTTATGGGGCTTTTGGCTACTCTTAACATTTTCCCCTCTGAAAAGGTAATCTTAAAATCTTTTAAGGATTAGATAAGAACTCCCAAATATTTTCGATGATTTTGGCCTTCAGAATGGAGTATGTTGCTAAGAGGCCCAAGGACATTGTGAGTTTTAGCCAAGAAACTGGCTACATTTCTTTGGGGTCTTTTTACCCTAACTTCCTAGTCAATTCCTACCTCCTATTCTTATCACACCATCCTCTGAAGAGGTCACCCACGTTGCCAGTAGGGAATTGGGACACAGACTGCTCTGGCTTCGTCAATGCTTAAAAGGGCACAGGGTGAGGCAATTGGAGTACCCCTTCAGTGGGTCTGTCTAAAAGACTCCCAAATTGCATAACTCTTATCTCTAGGGGGAGAAGAAAGCCCTTGAATTGTGAATAGGAGATGTGAAGAAGTAAAGGCAAGAGTAATTAGCATTACAAGTCCTAGACAGGGAACTTTATAAAAAAGTCAGGAAAGGGCAATTTTCAAATGTATGAGGCTATTAGAATTTCTGACAAGGGCTTCCAAAAGCATCCCTCTATTGGGTTCCTCCTCATTTTTCTTTTATCTTCCAAGGCTGGACCCTAGAATGATGGATTCAGTATTTGCTTTCAGGTATTTTGATAGCTGTTGGAGTGGTTAGAATCAGTGTCAGTTCCCTCTCAAAGCCTTCTAGATAGGGGGAGAAAACAAATTTATCCATCATTTTAGAACAATAGCTGGTTGTCTCCCTTAGCTACAGGTGGGCACTACAGTATTGGAGACCAAGACTTGAAGTCTTACATCTGAGCAGCACTTTCTGGTTAGGAACAAAATTATCAATGAGAAATAATTGTCTAAATAGCTTTTTATATAGACTTTAGCCTAATGTCTGGGAAGTGTAATCCCTTGAACTCTTAAATATACTGATGACTTTACTCTTTGGTTATACTTTCCTTTTGGGTGTTTAAGACCATACAGTTGGCCCAAATAAATCAATTTATTTTTATGCTTAAGGTCATTTGAAGATCTGTTCCTCAGGGTTCACATGGGCTTGGGAGGAGCTCCTGCTCCTTTCTTTTACCACTTCAGTCTATGTGAAAATAAATCAAAGGTCCTGCTAAACCATGTTTGCTTTTACATGGAAGCGTGAATGAGATGTTTCCTCTGAGTTGACCCTTTGCTTTGTAGACTGGACACTGATTCAAGTCTATCTCATGGTGTCTCCATGTCCTCCCTGAACAAGAGGACAGGTGACTCACACTGTTACAGGACATTTTGAGAGATGTTCCATAGTCCCCTGGAACTTAGTTGACCTTGGAGGGCAAGGGGCAAAAACTGTCCTTTAAGTCCCTCTGACCACATTAGTATAATCCTCAGACTTTAGATGTTAAACATCCAGTAAGTTTAGTTCCACCAGTCTGGTACTTCTAATTATCATGTGCTATGTAGATAAGGCTTAGGTAAAAAAACAAATATTCTCAGATAAACTTTGACCAGATATGTATTTTGTTCCTTAAACTAGTTGACTAAACTATGATCGTAGAAAATTTAAGATTATGTGTATATTATTTTTGTCTCATGTTTTATTTATCATAAAAAACCTACACAGGCCTTCATGACTTGCTTAAGCTTTCTCATTTTTTCTATTTTGGAAAGTATCTTCATTCCCATATCTTTTTAACATCTTTTGCATTCTCATTTTCTTCTTTTTAAAAATAATTATGAGACATAACAGCATTAACAAATAAATTTTCCATGTGTTGTCAGAATTCTTTTCGTGGGGGTGCTAAGCAATGCTTATTCCCTTTTAAGGTAGTGTCAAGCCAATGTTTGATTAAAGTTTTACTGGGGAACTTACCGAGATAACTGAGGGGTTGCTAAAGTATATGCATGACCTGAGGGTATGCACACTACAAAATCTTTACCCAGCATGGGTCATGCCTTCTCTTCCTAGCCTTCCCCAGATTGTATACTTTAGCCATCCCCAAATCCAGGAGGCCATGTGTGATTCGGGCCAAATTACATACAGTTGGCTGGGAAGAGTGGCTTGATACTCTGGTGAGGGTCCAGTGACACTGCTTGGCCCTCTTTTAATGAATGAGCACAATCGTCAGCAAGCACAATAGTGACGATGTTTAGTGATCAGGCTCAGCTGAAGTGGTGAAGATGGTAGTTATTTCATGCAAAAGGGACTGCTGTATAACATCATCTTATTAAAAGGACCTGGAATTTAAAAGGATTCGGTGCTAGGATCCCCATACAAGGGAGAACATATATCATTAGTTTTTCTGAGTCTGTGTTAACTTCACTTAGTATAACAGTCTCTAGATCCATCCGTTTATCTGCAAATGTCATTATCTCATCTTTCTTTACAGCTGAATAGAACTCCATTGTGTATATATACCACAGTTTTGTTAAGCACTTGTCATTTGAGGGACACTTAGGTTGCTTCCATCTGTTAGCTATTGTGAAAAGAGCAGCAACAAACATGGTTGTACAAGTGTCTCTACGATAGGATGAGTCCTACTGTAGGTTCATTTTTAGTTTTTTAAGAGTTCTTAAAACTGTTTTCCATAGTGGTTGCACGAGCTTGCAGTCCCACCAGCAGTGAATGAGCATTCCCCTTTCTCTACATCTTCACCAGCATTTGGTATCCTTTGCTCTCTTGATCCTAGCTAGTCTGGTTGGGGTAAGGTGATACCTTAGGGTGGTTTTAATTTACATTTCCCTAATTACTAATGATGTTGAGCACTTTTTGAGATGTTTCTTAGCCATCTTTATTTCTTCCTTTGACAACTTTCTGTTTAGATCTTTACCCCATCTTTTAACTGGGTCATTTGGTCTCTTGATTCTTTGTTTTTTGAGTTCTTTATAATCTGGATGGTAAACCTCTGTCAGATGTATCACTGGTGAAGATTTTTTTCCTATTCTGTGGGTTTTCTCTTCACTTTTTTGATTGTTTCTTTTGCTGTACAGAAGCTTTTTAGTTTAATGAGGTTCCACTTATTGATTGCTGACCTTAATCCCTGAGCAATTTCTGTCTGATTTAGAAAATCCTTTCCTACACCCATATCTTGTAAGTAACCATCAATATTTTCTTCTAATAATTTCAGAGTTTCCAGTTTCACATTGAGGTCTTTGATCCATTTGGGGTTGACCTTTGTGCAAGGTGAACGATAAGGATCTAGTTTCATTCTTCTATAGGTGGAGATCTAGTTTTTCCAGCATCATTTATTAAAGATGCTGTCTTTCCTACATTGTGTTCCTGGCACCTTTGTAAAATATCAGGTTGCTGAAATTGTGTGTGCTTGGGTTTGGATCTTCAATGGTATTTCATTGATCGATGTTTCTATTTTTGTGCCAGCACCATGCTGTTTTTATGACTATATCTCTGTTGTGTACTTTGAGATCTGGTATAGTAATCCTCCCAGTGTTGCTCTTTGTGCTCAGGGTTGCTTTGGCTATCCAGGGTCTTTTGTGCCTCCATATGAATTTAAGGATGCATTTTTCTAATTCTGTGAATAATGTCATGTGGATTTTGATTGAGATTGCATTGAATCTATAT
>NW_008346927.1:596604-600968 GCF_000622305.1 Nannospalax galili
TAATTCTTCCGACCATGGGAAGTCTTGCCATCTCCTGGTGACTTCCTCTGTCTCTTTCTTTAGTGATTTAAAATTTTCAACATAGAGACCTTTGGTGTCTTTTTTCAGATTTATTCCAAGATTATATATAAATTGTGAATGGGAGGATTTCCCTGTATTCTTTCTCCAATTGCTTGCTATTGGCATACAGAAAGGCTACTGATTTTTGTAGATTGATTTTATAACCTGCCACTATACTGAAAGTGTTGATCAGTTCTAGGAGTTTTCTGCTGGAAATTTGGGATCCCTTAGGTATAATATTTCATCTACAAAATGTGATAGTTTGACCTCTTTTCCAATTAGTACTCCTTTAATTTCCTTCTCCCGTTTTACTGCTCTAGCAAGAGTTTCGAGCACTATATTGAAAAGGAGTGGAGATAGTGGACATCATTGTCTGGTTTCTGCTTTTAATGGGTATGCTTCCAGTTTTTCTCCATTTGCAATAATGTTGGCTGTGGGTTTGTTGTATATAGCTTTAGCTTTAATTATGTTGAGGTATGTTCCCTCCAGTCCAATTCCCTCTAGGACTTTGAACAGAAATGTATGCTGAATTTTGTCAAAAGCCTTTTCTTCATCTATTGAGATGGCAATGTGTTTTTTTGTCTTTGAGTCCATTTGTGTGATTAATGATATTTATTGACATGCATATATTGAACCATTGCTACATTTCTGGTATAAAGCCTACTCGATCATGTTGAATGATCTTTTTGATGTGTGTCTGTATGTGGTTTGCAAGTATTTTGTTGAGAATTTTTACTTCTATGTTCATTAAGGATATGCATCTATAGTTTTCTTTTTTGGTTGTGTCATTACCCGGTTTGGGTATTAGAGATACTGACTTCATAGAAGGAATTTGTGCATTCTCCCTCTGTTTCTATCATGTTGAATGATTTAAGTAGTATTGGTTGGAGGTCTTCTTTATATGTCTGGTAGAATTCTGCTCTAAATCCATCTGGGCCTGGGCTTTTTGTACTTGGGAGGCTTTGTATTACTGTCTTAATTTCCTTATATGCTGTGGGTCTGTTTAAACTGTTGATCTCTTCTTGTTTTAAATTTGGTGGTTCCCATGATTTTAGATATCCATCCATTTCTTTTAGATTTTCAAATTTAGTAGCATCTAAGTTTTAAAGTATTCCCTTATAATGTTCTGTATCTTTCTAGTGTCTGTTGTGATGTTTCCCCTTTCATCTCTGATTTTGTTGATTTGGAGGTGCTCTTTCTTCCTTTTGGTTAATTGGGCTAGCGGTCTGTCAATCTTGTTTATCTTTTCAAAGAACCAGCTCTTGGAATTGTTGATTCTTTGTATTGTTTTCTTTTGTTTGTATTTCATTAATTTCTGCTCTTTTTTTGTTATTTCTTCTCTTCTGTTGGGTTTTTGTTTCATTTGTTCTTGCCTTTCCAGTGTCTTGAGTTGCAGTTTTAGGCATTTGGACTCTTTCTAATTTTTTTTTTTAGTGTAGGCACTTAGAGTTACAAACTTCCCTCTTAGGACTACTTTTAAAGTATCCCAGAGGTTGTGTTGTGTTGTTGTCCTTTTCATTGAATTCCATGAATTCTTTATTTCTCTCTTTTTTTCTCCTTTGACCCACTCATTGTTTAGGAGTGTGTTGTTCAATCGCCATGACTTTGTGTAGTGACTGGGGCTATGTCCAGTGTTGGTTTTGAGCTTTATTCCACTGTGGACTGACAGAATGCATGGAATTATTTCAGTTTCTTTGTTGTTGTTGAAGTTTGATTTGTGGCCCAGTGTGTGGTCAATTTTTGAAAACGTTCCATGGGGTGCTGAGTAGAAAGTGTTTTCTTTGTTCCTTGGGTGGAATAATCAAAAAATGTTTGTTAGGTCCATTTGATGTATGGTATCATTCAATTCAGATGTCTCTCTGTTTATTGTTTATTGTTTGTCCAGTTGACCTATGTAATGGAGACAGTGAGGTATTGAAGTCCCCCTACTATTACTGAGTTGGGGTTAATATGTGTCTTAAAGTCCTGTAGTGTTGTTTCTATGAATTTGGGTGTACCAAAGTTTGGTGCATATATGTTAAGGACTGTAATATCTTCTTGGTTAACTGTTCCTTTGATCAGAATGAAGTGACCCTCCTTATATCTTCTGATTAGTTTTATTTTGAAGTCTATTTTGTCAGATATAAGAATTGCAATCTCTGCTTGTTTCTCAGTGTCATTTGCTTGGAACCTTCTTTTTCATCCTTTTACTTTAAAGTAGTACCTATCCTTGAAGGTGAGTTGTGTTTCTTGCAGACGGTAAAGAGATGGATTTTGTTTCTTAATCCATTCACTTAACCTGTGTCTCTTGATTGGGGGGGAGTTCAGTCCACTGATACTTAAGGTTATTAATGAAAGATGTGACGACCCTCTGGGTCTGGTCCTGCCCTCACATCGCTCTCCTTCCCTGGGCCGCACAACCTACCAACCTTGTTTCTGGATGGCGGGGATGACCTTTTGGCTTCCTGATTCTTTGCATCCAGTATAACCCACTTCCTCAGTGCAGTTCTTAGGAGCCCTTGGGGCCTCTTCCCACCCACATCTCCTTTTGCATCTCTGAGTGCCATGGCCACCAGTTTCTCAAGACCAGCATCTTTCCTCGGCCTGGCTCCCAGGCCAGTCCAACCCCAAAATTCCTGAGGCCAAATTCTTTCCTGGAGGGATCCAGACCTTAGGAGAAAGTCTGAGAGCATCTGATCCTCATCTGACCTGGGCCCCTGTGGGAACTCCTGAAGACAAAAGCAACTTGGCCACTCCAACATAAAATCAAAAGAGAGAACCAGCAGCTTAGATGAACCAGGTTTTCATGCCCAAAAAGTAAACCACAAAGGCACACAAAGTTTACAAAAAGAAGCAGACCTAAACTTGAAGACTTGAGTCTCACACAGGAATCATAAACTACAAAAGAAATTCACACGTTAACATAACAGAGAAAAAATAATAACTTGAAAAACCAAAATAACTTATCCCTACCAAATACCAATAGTCCTCTAGAGGAGTACAATGAGAACCCCCTAGAGATAATGAACTACATGGAACTCAAAAGAACAATTATAAACATGATAAAAGAATTCAGTGAATTTAAAGGACACATGAAGAAATCAAAGAACTGAAGGAAGATATGGATAAACTTCTGAATGAATTCAAAAAAGAGCTAGAAATATTGAAGAATACTCAGGCTGAAATTAAGAAGGAAATGAAACACTCAGTAATCCAATTAGAGACAACAGGAGAAAGCCTCACCAATAGGATGAATGAAATGGAAAACAGAATATCAAGACTGGAAGATAAAGTGGACAAATTAGACCACTCAAGCAAAGATTATGAAAAATTTAAGAAAACACAAGAATGGAGTATGTGGGAATTGTGTGACACCATAAAGACCAAACTTATGAAACACAGGCATACAGGAAGAAGAATCCCAAGATAAGGGCATGGACCAGATCTTCAACAGAATCATAGAAGAAAACTTCTCAAAATTAAAGAAAGACATGCCCATACAAATACAAGAAACATTTAGAACACCAAACAGACAGGACCAGAAAAGAAACTCTCCATGGCACATCATAATAAAAATACTAAGTGTACAGAGCAAAGAGATAATACTGAAAGCTGCAAAAGAAACACAAGAAGTCACATATAAAGGAAAACCCATTAGGAACACAGCTGGCTTTCAGTGAAAACTATAAAAGGCAGAAGAGCCTGGACCAAAGCATTCCCAGTTTTAAATGACCACAGATGTGAACCCAGATTTCTATACCCAGCCAAAATGTCTATTATAGTTGAAGGGGAAAGAAAAATCTTCCATGACATAAATAGGCTAAAGGAATTCATGTCCACAAAACCAGCCCTTCAGAGAGTTCTGGAAGCAAAAGAGCTGAAGAAAGGAATGGCTATACCTAAGGGGTTATTGAAAGAAATTCAATGTAGGTATAACTGTGGAAAAGTACAGCTATATCAAGAATGTAAACAGAAATAAAAATGACAGGATTCAATACCCATCTTTCATTAATAACTTTAAATATTAATGGACTGAACTCCCCAGTCAAAAGACATAGACTAGGTGAATGGATTAAGAAACAAAACCCATCTTTTCGTTGTCCTCAAGAAACTCATCTCATGTTCAAGGACAGGCACTATCTTAAGGTGAAAGGATGAAAAAAAAATATACCACAAGTGAATGGTACTAAGAAAAAAGCAGGTATTGTGATTCTAATATCTGAAAAAATAGACTTTAAACTAAAACTAATCAGAAGTGATAAAGAGGGCCACTTCATACTGATCAAAGGAACAATGAATCAAGAAGATATTACAATCATGAGCAT